>NW_020665188.1:479929-487188 GCF_002925995.2 Terrapene triunguis | reverse complement strand
CCCCCCCCCCCGTTCCCTGTCCCCTGACCGCCCCCCTCCAGAATCTCTGCCCCATCCAACCGCCCCCTGCTCTCTGTCTGCACCCTGGAACCCCCTGCCCCTCATCCAACCCCCTCGCTCCCCACCCCCTTACCATGCCACCCAGAGCAGCATGTCTGGCAGCCGCGCTGCCTGGCCGGAGCCAGACCTGCTGCTGTGCTGCCCTGCAGGAGCGTGCAGCCCCGCCGCCCAGAGCGCTGCCCGTGCGGCAGCGTGGCTGCGGGGGGACGGGAGGGGCGACAGCAGGGGAGCTCCCCAGCCAGGAGCTCCAGGGCTGGGCAGGATGGTCCCGCAGGCCGGATGTGGCCCGTGAGCCGTAGTTTGCCCACCTCTGGACAAGGCCCTTGACCTCAATTATATCTAGTGGTAATAAATTCCACAGATTAAACACCTCATTTTTTTAAAGGAAATACTTTCTTATATTAAACACGACTATTTGCAGTTCTACGGTTCTAATGATGTAAAAGAATCTCCATTTTACAGATGTGGAAATTCAGACACAGGAGAGTAAAGAGCTGCCTAAGATTATATAGCACGTTACTGGCAAAGCTGGGGATATGTCTACACTAGAAACGCTACAGCAGGAGTGCCAAGTAGCACTGTAGCGAAGACACTACAGAGATGGGAAGGATTCCTCTACTGCTGTAGTAAATCCACCTCTCCAAGAGCCAGTACCCCCCCCCCAATTCAGTTATACCAACCTCACCCATAGCACTGTCGACAGGAAGCCTTCTCTCATAGACATAGCTACTGCCTCTCACAGAGGTGGGTTAACCACGCCAACGGGAGCAGCTCGCCTGTCAGCCTAGTGGTGTCTTAACTTCCCGATATTTCTAACTTTAGTGTCCAACCATGCAGCAAGCTGCAATTATTTGACTGGCACTGGCAGAATGGCCAGTCGGGAGTCTGAAGCACACAATGCCCATATGATTCAAGGAGGCAATGGCTGATATAGTTTTCCAAAGCAGTGAAAGACATGCACACAGGGCAAAAAAATTGTAACTGCTTAAACCAACATGCAGAGAATGGAACAGGATCTCTGCTTCATTCAACGTACACTGTTAACGAGGCAGTGTTCTTTAGAAAATGTCCATCTTCCCAGTGCACATAATTGCAGCTTTGCATAGAATATAGGTTTTAAAAAAAATCCTACCTGCATACATACGCAATTTAGAAACACTCCTATCTGCCAAATACAAATAAATTTCCACCAGAACTCAAAAAGGAACATTGCCATACAAAACTTTGAACTCTCTACCCCAGCCATTTTGCCAGTAGAGCTCTTCAAAAAATTGTTTCAAGAATTTATTTACAACATATAAAAATGGGGAAAGTTTGCTGTTGTCGTCTTTTACTTGCTCATTCAGAAATGACAACCAATTTTTTTACTTAAACTATACAAAAAATACACACATACAGGCAGAGACCATTTCAGGAAAAATTTCAGCCCAACATATTAAAGTCCCTGAACATTATGAAAAACTGAAAACAAAGGATTATAATGCTCATGCAACCTTAAGTACAGATGTAAATAAAGCACCAGCTAGAGTATAACTGCACAATTCTAGCAAACAACTGACTAAACTGAAAAAAGGAATGATTTAACTTCTTTTATAAGACCAGAGATGCTGGAAGGGAAGTTGCTACTTTACAAAAATCAGATTAAGGCCCCGATCCTACAAACACTTACGCACACACTTCACTACCCTATGACATGAATGGGACCACCAGGGCCGGCTCCAGCTTTTTTGCCGCCCAAAGCAGCGAAGCGGGGGGGGAGGGGGGGAAAGATAAAGCCGCGATTGGCGGCACTTCAGCGGCAGCTCTACCGCGCCGCTTCATTCTTCAGTTGCAATTTGGCGGCGGGTCCTTCGCTCCGAGAGGGACTGAGGAACCTGCCACCAAATTGCTGCTGAAGACCCGGATGTGCCGCCCCTTTCCATTGGCCGCCCCAAGCACCTGCTTCCTTTGCTGGTGCCTGGAGCCGGCCCTGGGAACCACTCACAGTAGAAAGATAAGCATGCTGGTGTTTGAAGTATCAAGGCCTTAATTTTTATGACACAAATGCACTAACATAAGCAACCTCTCTAGATCTCAATAAAAAAAGTCAAGGGAATAAAACAAAATAAAAAAAAAAAATCAAAGCAAGAATTTCAGAGATAGTACAATAAAAAAAGAAAAAAAAAAAAGCCAAAAAGGTATTTGCCATAATTAGGAAAAAATTATTGGGAAGAGGGGAGAAATCAGATAAAAGGAAGTAGTGAGAAAAATATATATTCATAAAAAGCTTTATCCAGCAGCAGAGCCTCTTAACTTCAGTTTACACACTAGTTACCTAATAATCCATATCCAATAAAAGCAGAATAGCACAATAAGGGGATCTAACTTTAAGATTATGAACAAACTTTTACAATGTTTTTAATTTTGAAAACTATTCTGGGCTATAGAAAAATACTAGAGGACAACTATTATTGGGTGTTCACTTGTACATCATTAGCATAAAACATCAGCAAATGGCGTGAAGAGGATTTATGGTCTAGATTTACCTCTGCTTTTTGTAACAAAATCTTAAAGAAGAGGCTAGCTAGGAAAGTTATTGTCTGCATAAGCAGTTTTACTTTGTTTGTTCAAATGTTAGAAGACAGATCAATTAATGGTCTACAAGGACTGACAATTACATGCCTCGGAGAGAAAACATGTCAGACTTACAGTTATAATTTTCCAATAATAAACTACACCACTTAGAAAGTCGGGGAAGCTGGGGTACACAGTGTGCCAAACTTTTCTGCTTGTGTTTCCATAGGTGAAATCATTGCACAGTACATTAATTACTGTAGATTACATTAATTGTTCACAAGACTACATTCCATTATAGTTTGGAAGCCTCTTCTCAAGGAAGACTCAGAACTGGAATACCGTATGTTGCAGGTCATGACTGAGATGTACTGGCAGAGCTGTGCAAACAATACACATAGAATGCTGTGATGTTATATAATTAAAATATGACCATTGTTGCTACCATTGTTATATAAATACAGCAAATCTTAAACAAAGTACTGGAATGTCATCTATGGAAAAGTTATGATTTGCTGAATATGGTTATCCTATTTGGATGCATATATTATTTTTGTACCTGAAGTTATGAATATTGACTATGTTCCTGTATTTCAAATGTGTTTGCTCCTGTGGTAAAACCCACAAGGCAGTTTACATCTAGTCTAGCCAGCACATTGTGAATGGAGCATTCGAGTGATGGCCCATCAACGAACACAATGGGTCATGGAAGAAGCCTAATGGGCTTTCCTGAGGACCTTCTATCTAGAGTATGGGTAATGGCTGCCCTGACCAATCAAAGCATGCAAGGACATGTGACTAGACCATGTGGTACTAAACTTCATCTTGTGTGCTTGTATTTTTCCACAAACTATGCCAAGGGCTTTGTTTGGGACAATGAATTTTCCCTCCAGATGGCAAAAGCAATAAAAGGTCCTGGAAACATCTCCATTTTGCCTCTTTCCTGCTCTGATCTCTGGACTATGGACTTATACTAATGGGAGCATTTTAACCAAGATACTGAGGACCTTCCAATTATTTGGGAGCAACCAGAGATTTAGCCAGTTAGCAGTTTATGCCATCACTGCTTTAAACCTAATCCAAGAACTTTGCAATTATTGTATGTACAGCTCTACCCCGATATAACGCTGTCCTCGGGAGCCAAAAAATCTTACCGCGTTACAGGTGAAACCGCGTTATATCGAACTTGCTTTGATCCACCAGAGCACGCAGGCCGCCCCCCCAGAGCTCTGCTTTACCGAATTTGTGTTATATCAGGTCGCGTTATATCGGGGTAGAGGTGTATTTGATTTTAATTTTTCCTTCTTTTTTTTTTTTTTTTTAAATAAATAAACCTTTAGATGTTACATACTAAAGCAGTGGCTGTAAGTGTGTATTTGGGTGTGGTCTGAAATATTCATTAACTTGATGGGTAGTATGTCCAATCATTTGGGATTGGTAGAACTTTTTATATGATGAACAAGATTTTCAGTAATCCTCATCATATTTGACTTGGCTGTCTGGGTGGAAGCCCAAGGCTGGGTTGCTTTAAGGGAACTGCATTTTGGCTTCTGGGTAACCAGTAAGGTATTACAGAAGTATTTTGTTGCTATCTTGGTGGAGCTAAGTATTGAAATAACCACCAGTCTGGGGGATTGTCTGCACCATTCTTTGCAGTCTGCCCTAATTGAGCAATCGCAGCGTGGCTCCCCTGGGACCCTGGCCACAAATGCCTACCCCTATTATGCCCAACTCTTTTTAATGCTATTAAGTTCATATTTTCATGAACCAGAGTTCAGTTAGAAGTTTCAGACAACAGAAGCGCTATGTTTTTTTAAATTAGGAGAGCTACTTAAAAGGAAGAACATCTAAGATCCCAATTGCAAGCAAGGACTAATCCAGAGATGGGCAAAGTTCGGCCCGCGGAACCATCCTGCCAGCCCCTAAGCTCCCGGCCGGGGAGGCTAGCCCCCAGCCCTTCCCCTGCTGTTCCCCCTCCCCTGCAGCCTCACCTCACTGTGCCACCTGGCAGCTCAGCACCAGCGCACCCCCCGCGGGGGGGAGCAGGGGAGAGCAGGGAGGGAGGCTCACCCGCAGCCTCAGGGGAGCAGGCGGCAGGCGCGCTGCGAATGCGGCCGGAGGACTCAGGAGGAGCACCGGGCGGCCGCGCAGCCAGCCGGAGAGAAGCAGCGCTTTAAAGGGGAAACCGCCGCTACTCTCCGGCTACGAGGCTGCCCTTGCTCCTCCTGAGTCCTCTGTCCATGTTCGCAGAGTCACATTCCAAAAGGGGTTGGGGGGCAGGGAGATTGGATAGGAGGTGAAGTCCCAGGGGGACAGTTAGGGGCAGGGGGTCCCGGGAGGGGGCGGTCAGGGTCCCGGGAGGGGGGGTGGATAGGGAGTGGGATCCCAGGAGGGAGCGGTCAGGGGACAAGGAGCAGGGGGGGTTGGATGGGTTGGGGGTTCTGAGGGGTGCAGTCAGGGGGTGGGAAGTGGGAGGAGGCGGATAGGGGGCAGGCTGCTTGGGGAGGCACAGCCTTCCCTACCTGGCCCTCTATACCGTTTCAAAACCCCAATGTGGCCCTCGGGCCAAAAAGTTTGCCCACCCCTGGACTAATCCTTCCCCTCCTCTCGCCCAAGATCAGAAGTGTATCTAATGCTTCAGAAGGGTGCAAGAGAACTTTGGTATCTAGGGCTGTGAATTTAACCACTGTCAGATGCATCAAAATCAGCAGCATAAACAGACTTCACCCTTGCCTATAAGTAGCAGACCGTAGAGATCAGAGTAGTTCACTCTTCATGCCCATACAATCCTCATCCTCACTGAGAGCCAACACGGGCCCTGATAAGTGCCTGGTCATCATGCAGCTTTAGGACATGGATACCTGCACACTATGAAAGGGACTGAGGCTATGGGCATGGCTACACTTGCGAGTCAGAGCGCATTAAAGCAGCCCAGTGCGCTCTAACTCATGACGTGTCCACGCTGGCAAGGCATGTAGAGCGCTCTGACTCCGTGGCTACAGCGCTCCTGGTACTCCACCTCGGTGAGTGGAATAACGTTTGATGCGCCCCCGCTGGAGCACTGCGACGTCAGTGTGGACGCCCCGGTCTGTTAATGCGCCCTGATTGGCCTCCAGAAGTGTCCCACAATGCCTGTTCTAGCCACTCTGATCATCAGTTTGAACTCTACTGCCCTGCCCTCAGGTGACCAACCGTCAGACCAGCCCTTTAAATTCTCTGGGAATTTTGAAAATCCCCTTCCTGTTTGCTCAATCAGGCATGGAGTGCTCTCAGCGACTCTTTCCAGGTAACCATGCCTCCACGCACCAGGCGATCCCCAGCATAGAGCAATGGTGAGGTGCTGGACCTCATCGGTGTTTGTGGGAAGGAAGCTGTCCAGTCCCAGCTGCGCTCCAGCCGTAGGAATTACGATACCTTCGGGCAGATATCAAGGAACATGATGGAAAGGGGGCAGGGTTAAAGTGAAGTAGCTGCGGAATACCTACCGCAAAGCCCACGAGGCAAACAGCTGCTCAGGTGCTGTCCCCGCGACCTGCCGTTTTTACAAAGAGCTGGACGCAATACTTGGGGATGACCCCACCTCCACGCCAAGTACCACCATGGACACTTCAGAGCCCAGTCCAACAAGGCAGGAGAAGGAGGAGCAAAGCAGGAGTGAGGGTGCTGAGGAAGAGGAAGACACCCCGGCATCCCTAGATACATGCAGCCAGGAGCTGTTCTCAAGCCAGGAGGAAGGTAGCCAGTCGCGGTGGCCAGTGCTTGGGGAAGGACAAACACCAGAGGAGATTCCCGGTAAGTGGCTTTTATTTTGGAAAGGAAGTTATTCAGTGCAGGCTCTTGGGGCAAGGAGGGTTAGGGCTGCATGCATGCCTAGATGCAGAATAGGGCATTGATGTGCTCTCTCAGGCTAGGTCTACACTACCCGCCTGAATCGGCGGGTAGAAATCGACCTCTCGGGGATCGATTTATTGCGTCCCGTCGGGACGCGACAATCGATCCCCGAATCGACGCTCTTACTCCACCAGCGAAGGTGGGAGTAAGCGCCGTCGACGGGAAGCCGCAGAGGTTGATTTTGCCACCGTCCCTACAGCGGGGTAAGTCGGCTGCGATACGTCGAATTCAGCTATGCTATTCGCGTAGCTGAATTTGCGTATCTTAAATTGACTCCCCCCTGTAGTGAAGACGTAGCCTCACATTGCGGTAATCGGCCTCAGTGATCTCTTCAAAGGTCTCCTCCAGAACTTGGGCAATGCGCTTTCGCAGGGTTCGTGGGAGAGCCACTGTAGTCCTTGTCCCAGTCAGGCTAATATGTCCACGCCACTGTGCCGTGAGGAATGGGGGGACCATTGCTGCACACAGGCAAGCTGCATATGGGCCAGGGCAGGAGCCGCATTGTAGTAGAAGACCCTCCCTTGTTTCCCAGATCACCCTCAGCAGCGAGATATCTTCCAGGACGGACTCCTGTGGAAAATGTGCGGACAGTGTTCAGTATAGGGGTCCTCTGCAACTGTTGGCTCTTCCCAAGGCACAGAAACCCAGAGGACAGTACAGCCATGAAATAACACTGGTCTACAATTTTTGAGAAGTCGTCTGTTTCACAGATAAAATGTGCTATTTATTATGTATTTTGATGTGCTGAATTCAAA
>NW_020665188.1:400160-479529 GCF_002925995.2 Terrapene triunguis | reverse complement strand
GACTACATTTATTTCAGAAGCATTTTGGCTGTAGAGCAGTGTAATTAGTCCCCCTTGATCCTGTACTTACTCACCATTTTGGGGTTCCCGGGGGTTATGTGTGCTCGCTTTGGGACGGGTAAATTATGCTATTGGGTAGACTGTGCTTGCCCTCCTTAAGTACGGGGGAATCATTGCTCTGTCTGGTGTGAACAATGCTGCCTCTGTTAAGTGTTGCATTTTGCCTTTACAGATGCAACCTTGAGATCTCAGCCGTCCATGTTATCACCGGCCGAGAGGCTGCAAAGAATCAGGAAGAGGTAGAAGCAAAGAGGAAGTCCCTTAATGAAAATCAAAAAGTGCAGGAGTGGCGGGAGAGTGAAAGGAGGGTCCACCAGCAGAATGCAGATCGCCAGCACCAAAGCACGGAGCGGCTGATAAGCATCATGGAGCGCCAAGCGGACTCGATCCCCGCGCTCGTAGCCATGCAGGCGGAGCACTACCGCGCCCGCCCCCGCTGCAGCCCTTGTCCCAAAACTCTTTCCCTTGTGCCCCCATGTCACCTCCAACCCACTTTCCCCAACATCCGGGTTCTTATCGCCACCATCTGCCTCCAACACCTGTATCTTCACCAACCAGCCCTGAGAACTACTACCCTTACCCTCTGCACTCAACCCCCATCACCATGCAGTATAGCCATCCTGAAGTGCAGCGCTCATTGCACAGCACTCCAGACAGGAAGGCTGAGTATGATAACAGGACATACGCAAATTTGTGATTGTACCATTCCCCACCCCACCTCCTTGCCCTTTCTGTTTCCCAAGCAGTTGTGTTTCTTTTCAATAAATGCATTTTCTTTTCGATAAATGGATTTTTTGGCTTTGAAAACATTCTTTATTATTGCATAAAGTAAAAGATACCTTAGCCCAGGAAAGCAACAGGCACTGCAAGTCAGTGTATCATACGTAGAAAACACAGATTACTACTCACATTGGTACCATTGCACTTCACTCCCGTGCAGGGCACCAAACATTACTGGTGGCTTTCAGCCTCAGATTGCTGCTTCAAGGCATCCCTAATCCTTGCAGCCCCACGCTGGGCCCCTCTAATAGCCCTGCTCTCTGGCTGTTCAAATTCAGCCTCCAGGTGTTGAACCTCTGAGTTCCATGCCTGAGTGAATCTTTCACCCTTCCCTTCACAAATATTATGGAGGGCACAGTACGCGGATATAATCGCGGGGATGCTGTTTTCGGCCAAGTCCAGCTTCCCATACAGAGATCGCCAGCGGGCCTTTAAACGGCCAAAGGCACACTCCACAGTCATTCGGCACCGGCTCAGCCTGTAGTTGAACCGTTCCTTGCTGCTGTCAAGGCTCCCTGTGTAGGGTTTCATGAGTCACAGCATTAAAGGGTAAACGGGGTCTCCAAGGATCACAATGGGCATTTCGACTTCCCCTATGGTGATCTTCTGGTCTGGGAAAAAAGTCCCAGCTTGCAGGTTCCTGAACAGGCCAGTGTTCCAAAAGATGTGTGCGTCATGCACCTTTTCCAGGCCAGCCTGGGTTAATGTCAATGAAACGCCCACAGTGATCCACAAGCGCCTGGAGAACCATAGAGAAATAGCCCTTCCGATTAACGTACTCGGAGGCTAGGTGGGCTGACACCAGAATTGTAATATGCGTTCCATCTATCGCCCCTCCACAGTTAGGAAAACCCATTTGTGCAAAGCCAGCCACAATGTCATGCACGTTACCCAGAGTCACGGTTCTTCTGAGCAGGATGCGATTAATTGCCCTGCAAACTTGCATCAACACGATTCCAACAGTCGACTTCCCCACTCCAAACTGGTTAGCGACCAATCGGTAGCTGTCTGGAGTTGCCAGCTTCCAGATTGCAATAGCCACACTACAGCAGCCACAGCACTAAACCAACAAGAGAAAGCTCTCCCATCAGCTTAATAATTCCTGCCTCCACAGGAGGCAGTAGCTAAATTGGCTGGGGAACTTCTCTCACCAACACTGCGCTGTCCACACTGGCGCTTAGGTCAGTGTAATTTACATCACTCGGGGGGGGGGGGGAAGGCGATGGCTTATTCACGCCCCTGCGTGACATAAGATATACCAAAGTAATCTGTAGCGCAGATAGCCTGAAACAAGCAACTCATTTGTCTGGAGTCAGACTCCTATCAGATAGGAAAGATTTCTAGTCACAATTGTCCTGGGATTTTTATGTACCGGTTGAGGATGGAGTCTTCAAGGGGGCCATTTAATTATCACTGCACATTTAAGTACCGTATTCCTGCAGCATTTGCAGAAGTCAGATTCTTGCATCATTCATAAGAAAGCAACGAGGCTTTCTCTGGATAAACTGTGAAGTAAACGTCTCATTGCTCCTTCTAATGGGAAAGATGTGAACAATACCAACATTGCTTCACCTGAGCTTGTCCCACGGTTCACATCTCCAACCAGCCTCGCCTGGTTAAGGGAGCAGAGCGTGCTCAGAACTAGGATGATTTTCACACTGCAGCCAAAGCAGCTGTTTACTTTGACCCCATTTCCCCACCGTCTTTGCTCCCTCACCTAGGGTGACCAGACAGCAAGTGTGAAAAATCAGGACGGGGGGGCAGGGTAATAGGCACCTATAGAAGAAAATACCCCAAATATCGGGACTGCCCTATAAAATAGGGACATCTGGTCACCCTACCCTCGCCGCAGCTTCTCCCGGGGGCCTTGGCACCCCCGGGTCTCCCCGCCTGGCAGGGAAGGGGCCGCTCCTCAGCCGCGGGCTGCCCGCCAGGGAGCGCTATCACACGGCTCCGCCCAGGGGCCTCGCCTTGCCCCGCTTCAACAAAGGCCCCGTGGGCCGGGCGAGACCTTCCCCAGGCCTGGACCAGCGGCAGGGGCCATGCCGGGAGGCCCTGTCCCGCAGCACGGCGCCCCGTGCCAGGCCAGGCTGGGGAGCGATGCCGGGCCCGCCCCGCCGCGGCTCGGTCCCCCCGCGGGAAGGGGAGGTCCGGCCCGCTGACTCACGCTTGTACTCGGCCATCAGCCGCTTGAGCGCCGTGCCCGCCATGCGCCGCAACCGCGAGGAGCCGGAGCCGGAGCGCGTCCCGCCGCCAGCAGCTTCCGGGGCAGCAGAGCACCATAGAGAGCTGTGCGGCGCGGCTAGAAAGGCCGCCCAGCGCGCAGCTCCCTCTCGCTGGCGCTGCGGGGTCCGCCGGGCGCACGCGCTAGGGGCGGGGCTGCTGGAGACAGAGCCCAGGGGGAGGGAGCGGGGACATCAAGACTCCGCCCGTGCGGCTGCTCCCCGCCTCTACAGCTCCGGCCCCGTAGTTAATCCTGCCCCGTAGCGCTGCGCGGCGGGATCGTTGTGCGTCGAGCGGCCGGAGGGTCCTGCGCAGCCCCGTGTCTGAGCTCGGGGGCGGGCGCTCAGAAGGGCCGAGTTAAGGGGACGTGGCGGGTCCCGTAGTGCCAGGCCTCGCCCTTCAGAAATGCCAGGCCTAGGCTGAGCTTAGGGTGACCAGATCACTGACAGGCAATATAGGGACGCGGGGGGCAAAAAAAAAGCCATTTTGCAGGTGCCAGGAGAATTAGCAGGCCCTGGCTGCGCTGCGGCCCCGCCCCCCCCCCCCAGGGCCCCGGGCACATGCGGCACGTCCCACCGGCCCGCGGGGAAGGAGCCACTGGAGCTAGAGGTGTGGGGCTCCGGACCCCGGCAGTGGTGGGGGAGAGCGGCTCAGGGCCGCGCAGTTTATCGGCTGTGGGGGGACGACCCCGGCCTGCTCCTTGCCCTGCCCTGTAGGGGGGGTAGCATTCCCGCCCTGTGCCAGCATGTTTCGCCGGCCGCCGCAGGCCAGGTAAGGAGCCGAGTCCTCCCTCGTCCTGGCTCCTCAGCTGAGCAGCATTCCTCCTCCCTCCAGGCGTGCAGCTGGAATGCCGGCACAAGCCTAGAGGGAGGGGGTGGTGGCCGGCTTCCAGTTCCTGGAGCTGGTGGGTAGGGGCACCGGGCGGTCAAGAGGGGCTGGCAAGGGGGCTGCTTCCCCAGGAGGGTGACGGGGGGGCTCAGCTGAGGAGGCAGGACGAGGGGGGAGGGGTGGACGCTACCCCCCTACAGAGGTGAGGAGCCGGCCGGGGTCCACCCCGAGCCGATAAACTTTACATGGCCACTCGTGCGGCCATGAGCCGCTCTCCCCTGCCGGGGTCCAGAGCCCCCCCATTGCCCTCCTGGGGGAGCAGCCCCCTTGCCAGTCCCCCTGCCCGTCCGGTGCCCCTACTCACCAGCTCCAGGAACTGGAAGCCAGCCACCACCCCCTCCCTCCAGGCTTGCTGCCATTACAGCAACAAGCCTGGGAGGAAGGAGGAATGCCACGTGCTTGGGTAAGAGGCAGGGCCAGGGCGGGGATTTGGGGAGGGAGCCAATGGGGGAAGGAGGGGGTGGAGTTGGGGGTGGGGGGGCGAGAGCCCTCCAGGGAGGGCAAAATTGCTTGTTTGTCCAGTGTCCCGACCGCACATCAGTGCCGATAAAATCGGGACGTCTGGTCACCCTAGCTGAGCTGGGCTGGGAGATGCGAAGTCCAGGCCTCCCTCTTCCCCCACCCCAGAGGCTGCCGGTGAGCGGCTGGGGGATTTGTTTAGAGCAGAAGTGGACTGGGTGGGTGGTGGCCCTGGTAGCTAGCGCAAGCTAAGGGGACTTCCAGCCAGGGGCCTCTGCCATGTGCTGCTCTGCCACCCAGTTGCACCTGCCAGCCCTGTGCTGCCAGTGCTGCCTGCCTGTGGCCCCAGGCTGCTCGTTTGTCCAGTCCTGATGTGTCTGGTGATGGGATGCAGAGACCCCCAACTAGGAATAGAAGGAAGAGGATGAGCCCCTGGCTGCAGAGAGGCCTCCCAGCCAGGGCCGCCCAGAGGATTCAGGGGGCCTGGGGTCTTTGGCGGCAGGGGTCCTTCCGCTCCGGGTCTTTGGGGCACTTCTTCGGCGGCGGGTCCCGGAGCGAGTGAAGGACCCGCCACCGAAGAGCCGCTGAAGATCCGGAGCGGATGGAGTCATCACCGGTTAACTGCCACCGAAGACCCGGAGCGGAAGAAGCTCCGGGTCTTTGGCAGCGGGTCCTTCACTCACTCCGGGTGTGTTCGGTGGCACTGAAGGACCTGCCGCTGAAGACCCACCGAAAACTCTGGTGGGGGCCCCTGAAAACTCTCGTGGGGGCCAATACCGGATTTACAATGGCGCCACTGGCGCTGGGCCCACGGTCAAAAGGGGCCCCGGCCCGCTCTTCTCCGCCCCCCGATCTCTCCTGTGGGGTCAGAGAAGCTTGATGCTGCTGGCTGCCACGGCTCCTCCCCCGCCTCTTTCCCCAGCGTGCTACATCCCCCCCGCCCCCCCCCCCCGCCGATCAGCTGGATCAGCTGCTTGCCGGCAGGAGGGGAGGGAGGAGGAGGGAGCCTCAGCACGCTCGCAGCTCCAGGGAGGAGGAGGAGAAGAGGCGGGGGTGAGGCCTTGGGGAAGGGGCTGGAATTGGGGCATACCCCCTCCAGCCCCCTGCGTGAGCACCCCCATGACCCCAGCCCACAACCCCAACCCCCTGCCCACCCTGACCGCTGCACCCCGTCACATACCCCGAGCCCCCTGCCCTGACTCCTGCACCCCACACACACACACCCAGCCCCCTGCACCCCCACATACCCCGAGCCCCCTGCCCTGACTCCTGCACCCCCCCACACACACCCAGCCCCTTGCACCCCCTCACACACATCCAGCCCCCTGTCCTGACCCCTGCACTCCCCTCACACCTCCCCAGCCCTGACCCCTGCACCCCCCACACCTCCCCAGCCCTGACTCCTGCATCCCCCCTCATGCCCCCCCAGCCCCTGCCCTGAAACCTGCACCCCCTCACACACCCCTAGCCCCCTGCCCTGACTCCTGCACCCCCCCACAGCCCCACCCCCATCCTGAGAAACAAACAGGAGCTGCCCCACGTAAGCGCTCCACACCCCAACCCTGAGCCCCCTCCCTCGCCCTAGCTCCTGGCCAGACCCCGCACCCCGAACATTTTTTTACAATATTTGGAAAGATCATTCAGTGGTCTGTCGAGACCCTCCGTGATTTTCAAGTCGTCTGTGGAAAAATGTTCTTGTAGTCTAATTTAATCAAGGTACCTCACTTTATTTTCATTTACTTACTATTACTTAAAGGAGGAGGATGAGGAAAAAAAGAATGAAAAACGGGGGCAGGGGGAGATAAGAGAGAATGTTCTTTTTCTTGGCTGGGTCCCAAGGAGGAGCCCCAAAAATGAAGCTGAGCATAGGGCTGGGGGGCCCCACTAACTCTAAATCCACCACTGGCTGTCACGTCACCTGGGCTGGAGATACTGTCAGGGCCAGTGTAATCACTAGGCGAACTAGGTGACCGCCTAGGGCGCCAAGATTTGGGGGTGCCAAAAAGCGGTGCTCAACATTTTTTTTTACACTACAGTGGAGTCACATCTTACATGGGGGTTAGGTTCTAAAGTCACCGCGTAAGAGGAAAATTGCATATAGTGAAAATTACCATAAAGTACAGTATACACTAGAACAGGGGTCCTCAATCTACAGCACGCATGCCAAAGGTGGCACGCAAGCCGATTTTTTTTTTTAATGGCAGGCTGCTGGTCCTGGCTGCCGCTGAGCCTGCTGCTGACCTGGGGTTCTGTTCACTCAGCCGGCAGCAGGCTGAGCAGAGCCAGCAGTGGGCTGGCTCCTGCCAGCCAGGGTCTCGGCCACCGGCCCTGCTCAACCCACTGATGATCTGGGGTTCCGGCTGCCAGCTCCTTGCCAGCCAGGGTCTCGGCCACTGGCCCCGCTCAGCCTCCTGCCGGCCTGGGTGAATGGCAGGAGGCTCTGCAGAGTCGCTGGCTGGGACCTCGGCTGGCAGCTGAGTGAACAGAACCCCAGGCCGGCAGCAGGCTCAGTGGTGGCCGGGACCCGCAGCCTGCCATTAAAAAAAAAAAATCAGCTCACGTGCTACCTTTGGCACGCGTGCCTTAGGTTGAGGACCCCGTTCTAGTGTATACAGTGTATACAGTACTGTGTATACTGTAGTTTATGGTAATTTTCACTATATGTGATTTTCGTCTTACGCGCTGACCTTAGAACCTCACCCCCGCGTAAGATGTGACTCCATTGTATTCATTTTTGAAAATTTATAATAAGCAATGCTCTGGGGCGGGGGGGTGGCGTGGGGGAGTGCGCAAGATGGAAGTTTCGCCTAGGGTGCAAAATATCCTTGCACCGGCCCTGGATACTGTGTCAGCTGATCCCCACAGTCTCCAACCTACCTGGGCAGTACAGCAGACATGGCCCTGCCCACTAGCTCCTCTCCACTCCCTAGCCCACCCACCACTTGCCCCCCCCCCCCTTAAGGCTTAGCCCTCTTACTTTTAAAATGATTGCTTGCCCCTCTCCCCCCTCCCCCCCAGGCTTTTCTGGCAGCCCTGTTGCCAGGTATCCAGTTTTAGACTGGAAACTCTAGTAGAAAACGGGACCTGAGTGTCTGGTAAGCAGTGCTGACTGGAAACTAAATGTCCAATTATAGGAGTAACCACATTAGCCTCCGCTCCTCCCACTCCCAAGACCCACCCCAGAGGGCTAGAAGAGAACCTGTCCTGCTGCTGTGGGAGGAGGGGCAGCTCAGTGCAGAGAGAGACAAAGAGAATGGGCTAGAACCAGGTAGGTACCCTCTCTATGTGGGCAGGGATGGGGGGGATCCTGTTTACCCCCTCCCCAGCCCTGCTGTGCTTGCAGTTTACCCCTGACCCCTCCCTTGCTCCAGAGACCAACCCTAGCTCCTGCCCCACTGTGCTTTTAACCCCGGCCCCTTTCACAATCATTCCCCAGGGGGGCCCACAAATATGTTTGGCGCTGGGCCCACAAAAAGTTAATCCGGCCCTGGGGGGCAAATTGCCCCACTTGCCTCCCCCCCCCCCCCCCCGGGGCGGCCCTGCTCCCAGCTGCTGAACAGTTCCTGCATGGGATGGCTTCCACACTCCAGGCTGGTGAGTGAGTGAGCAGGGCTGTAACAGCAGAGCTGCAGAGGGCTCCCTGCATGGCCTCAGAGGCAGTGACACTGGATTCCTGCAGATGCAAAGTGCAGGGAAGGCTGCGGTCCTGTGGGCAGAACAGAGACCCTGGCACTCCCAGCTGGTGTGACACGGTCAGGTCTGTGACAACAGGGCTTCAGAGGGCTCCCTGCTCTGCCCCAGGAGCCAGTTAGCAGTAGGGTGGCCTCCCCAGCAACTAGGAACTCGTCCTCCTTCTTGCAGTCCTAGCCAGGGGTCTCTGCTCTGCCCCACCACGACCCACTCAGCATCTCCCGTGGCAAAAGGGCTGCAGAGAGCTCCCTTTGTGGCCTCAGAGCCGGTGCCACCCGGTCCCTGCAGAGGCACAAACTGTGTGATGTCGGTGACAGCTGAAATTGACATCTACAGACAGTTATCAATTAAAATGGAACCCTGCCAAACCTGACCATAGTAGAGTTATTGCTCTGCTATAATCTTGAGTATTGCTCATGGTATGAGGGAGAATGTGATGTGGAGGAAGTTGAGAGGTGAGTGACACTAGGCAGGCCTGCACTGTTAACACCGTGGGGAAATGTGCCCAGTGCTGAGGGTCAGCACATCCCCTGAGCCCTGCCAGTGATGCTGTGTACAGGGGCAGAGTGGCTGCAGCTGGGGGCCTTTGCACATGTTATACACCATAGCAGGGCTCAGCCTCAGATCAGATTAGGCTGGCATGAAGGGGAGACTTCAGAGCAAGCCCAGGAGAAGGTCCATAGAACCTATGATTACCTAGATTCAGGGGCTCAAACCCTGTGTCTGCCATAGGCTGGAGTAGTGGCTGTGAATGGATTGCAGGAGGTGCATTTTGCTTTAAGAAGGTACAGCAACACTATTTAACTCTGGCACTTTTATAATCTGGAACATTCTGGGTTGGCAAAGTTCAGCAGTTTGCAGCTAAGCATTGAATTATACGTGCAAACAAATTGAAAAATGTTCTGTTTACTTGGTCTCTGTGATACCAGGGCCTGCTCCTGCTGTTCCTTAGAATTCATGACAGCACATTTGAGTTCTTCATGAGCACTGCTTATTCTTTATTCCTTTGCTGACTCAGCCTTATGGGAGTTGGGAGAAAACGTCCATGACCTTTTGTAATAACAACTCACATTGATAAAGCACCTTTTATGCCCAAGACTGTAATTACAGAGGTGGAGGATTTAGCATCAGAAAAGAATGGCTAAATATACACACACACAAACAAAAGGCTGCCTTTCTACTTTAGCCTCTCTCACTGAACGCATTAGGCTGCTGATCCCAGTTTAATTCCATTAGCTGCACCAGTTAAACCAGGTTTGAATTTGGAACGTGTACAAGGTTTTAAGATTGCCTTATTAATAGTCATAGGCTTCAAGGGCAGAAATGACCTGTTTGAGGGTGGCTTGCCCTTTAAGGGGCATTGGGCCCCACCTGTAGCTAATCAGCTACTGCACAGTTGATGCTGTGAGACCAGGGGTCAGGTGACAACTTGAAGATCACCTGGTATCCAAAAAAGCCAGAAAGTAGTTGTGCTGGAAAGCTGTGGAGAGTAGATAGACTCCTGCAGAAGATTCTGGTGCAGGGTAAAAGAACCCTATTTATATACAACTCTTAGGGAGGGGAGATGATCTGCCGAGGTGAAAATTGCAGAGAGCAGGCCAAGGAGAAAGCTCATAGAATCATAGAATATCAGGGTTGGAAGGGACCTCAGGAGGCCATCTAGTCCAACCCCCAGCTCAAAGCCGGACCAATCCCCAACTAAATCTTGACTCCCAGGCAGGTAGCCTGCAGGATGCAATCCAGTAGGAAGTAGGTGGGTCAGAACTCTAGTTCAGAAGACTCTAGTTCAGGGGAAGGAATGCGACTGAGGTCGTGGACAGTTTCATTTTAAAGCCATAAAACTGAAGCTGTGAAGAACAGAGTGTAGAATCCTGAGGTTGGAGTGTTCTTCAGTGTATGGGCTGGTGAGCTAGCACCCAACACCCTTCTGACTTCTTATGTAATAGAGGCCACAAATTTTCACTCAGATTCTTGTACCTTGGGTGAAGTAGAGCATTTCTTAAAGATTTCACATGATGGAGAATCCATCACACCCTTTGGTATTTTGGTCCAATGGTTAATTTACCTGCATTGTAAAACGCATGTGCCTCCTTGGAGTTTAAATTTGTCTAGTTTCTATTTCCAACCAGTGGCTTCTTTTATGGCTTTGCTAGATAGATTAGAGAGCCCTGCAGGCACTCTGAGATTATGAAATGGAGTTTGCCATGTAAAATGTAACATCTCACTGAAAGATGGAAAATTCAAACTGTCCCCTAGTTTTTGGTTATTGAATACCTGCAGACCTTGAGAGCTGTAGGTTGTCTTGCTGATCAGGCATGCGTGGCTTAGCTGCAGTCACATGAGCCTGTAGACCAGTTCAGATAGAGGGAATCTGACCACTCTACAGTGGAGTAGTAGTCTGAGGGAATAGGGCAGGGGTGGCCAGCCTGTGGCTCCGGAGCCGCATGCGGCTCTTCAGAGGTTAATATGCAGCTCCTCGCATAGGCGCTGACTCCAAGGCTGGAGCTACAGATGCTAACTTTCCAGTACAGGTGCTGTGGGGTGCTCACTATTCAACCCCGTGCTCTGCCCCAGGTCCTGCCACCACTCCACCCCTTCCCCCAAGGCCCCTGCCCCTTCCCCCAAGCCTGCCATGCCCTCGCTCCTCCCCACCAGAGCCTCCTGCGCACTGCAAAACGGGAGGGAGGGGGAGGTGCTGATTGGTGGGGCTGCCGGTGGCCAGGAGGCACTGGGGGATGGAGTGGGATAGCGGATGGGGGGCTGCTGACATATTACTGTGGCTCTTTGGCTATGTTCATTGGTAAATTCTGGCTCCTTCTCAGGCTCAGGTTGGCCACCCCTGGAATAGGGGAAGACAGATTCCCCTTCTCCTGATCCACGTTTTCCACTCTCCCCCTGCTGCTCTCAGAGGCCTAGGCTACAGGGTAGACTCCAAGCTTCTGCTTCCTGAGTGATTCAGTCCCCCTTCAGGGGTGAAGGGGGGGAACCTTAGAAAAGGGGAGCCCCACCTCCCTGAGAAAGCAGTATACCTCACAGATAGTACTGTCTGCTCAGCACAATGGGCCTGTTCTGAGTGCTTGAGGTGTTTTCCTTTCCCCACATTTTTGAATGAGAGTCCCTCTCAGGCCAGATAAGTTCTAGCTACCCTGCTTAGGGCTATAGGAGCTGTTTCTGAAGACAAAAAAATGACATACATCAAAGTGACAAGTATGGTACATTGTGTGTAAAATGTCAAAGCCGATTCTACACTGAGAAACACTAGTGCTGAATTTCACTCTGCAAATTCTCTCAGAGGAAGTGGATCATGTCTGGTGATGTGTTTGGCACTGTGGGAAATACTCTAATTCATCAAAAGGGAAAAGCTGCATGCAATTATCATCTAGAAGCCTTATCACAGAGAGAAGAAATAGCTACCACAAACTATTTCATTGGGAAATCAGTGATGGTGAAAGTTGTCTGACACAAAAGCAATGCAAGATGTTGCTTTTTTTTAGTTTGGTGGGATCACTTATCTTTATGTGCATTCAATCCTCTGTATATGTACCAGTAGTGCTGTCATACCGGCATCTCAGTAAATTCAGTTACAGGTATGTTTCTCACTTACATTGAGGTGGCCTCTTGAACAACTCAGCACAGCTGCTGTTTACGCAGAAACCAATCTTCCCACCCTCCTGCCTAAATAAAATTACCTGAACCAAAAAATAATTAACAAAACACACAATTCACCAGTTAACCATAGTAGAGTTTGGATTACCAGACGAGTGTGCCTTTACTGTAATCCTAGTTGGTTGTGAGTATAAGTACCCTGAACTGTGCATCTATTGTACCTATTATCATGTTCAGTGTAGCTGATTAGAACTGTCAGAGGTGAGGATTTCAATGCAAGATATGGCAACAAATGAAGCAATGGCACTTCAATGACCTAATGTCAAGTAAAGCCATCTGAAATGCAGCAGCATTAAACATAAGCCATGAGACAGAGTACCAAACTATATTTACTGTATACAGTAGTAAAGGACAACAAATAATGTACAAATTGGTGAATAAACTATGAGCTCTAACAGAATATCCCACCCTAGCCCATATACAATAAAATGAAAAAGAAAATAAGGACTTTTCCCAGCAGATTTCAAGCAAAGAGATGATCTAATGTTGTCAAATTGGTCAGGTAAATATAAAAGGCAGATAATGACCTAATCAAGCAGCAATGGACAACCTATTGAAGGATAATAAGATGACCTTTTAAAAATTTCATTTGGAGTAGAGCCCAAAACATCATACAGAACTGAAAGTCACCACACAAATGCATTTAAAATTCAATACATTTTTGGGAAGCAGCAGAGCAGAAATTTCTCAGAAGAACCTTAAATTACCTTTTCAAGGTTTTTGTGCTTAGCAATCTTTTAATAGCTCTTCTGCACATACAACTTGGCCATAAGCTTATCAAGAGTCTGTTTGTTAGAGGTTTTGGTTTGTTTTATGTAAGACCACATTTATCCATAAGAAACATGTACTGAAAGAAACCAGAGGCCACATATTTACTAGTACCAAGTGAGTAATAATGATACAACTTTTATGTTTGTATTAAAGGGGATGATAGGGACAAGTTACACATTTTTTTGTCCATCACCTAGTAAACCAATAGTGAGCTGTGATGATGGACTTTTTTCTTTTTATTCTTATGGAACATAATACACTAGTGTTCAGTCATGAACACTAGTAGGTTTGGTCTAGCATTCTGGTAATAACTCAATTGCTGACATTAATTCTGGGCAATTCTCTCATTTTTGCTTTTTAAAACTTAAATTTCAATCTATTTTATCAGATTATGACAAAGCACATGTACATTTGCAATATTTAAACATTTACTCTATACTAAGCCTCATATCTGCACGTACAGTCCTTGTATCATAGGTTTTAAGTTTTACAATAATAACTGTGTTTACAACACATAGTAAAAACTTTTAAATCAACCTTTTCTTCCCTTCACTTGCCCTATTGTAGGAGAAGATTTTAAACTCACTGCTGAACTGAGGATATATTTACATGATTAGAATTATGCAGTGGGGCAATAATACAACAAGAGTCAGGAATGAACAATCCGTGTCCTAGAATATAGGTGGATACTTAGGCCACAGGTTTATATAAACAAGATAACAGCAGACAGACAACCCATATTTTACTTAAACTGAAAAGTTAATTCCATTTGGCCCAATTTAAGATGTAGATTAATCCCTGCAGATACAGTTTTGACTTGCACACGCAGTATGTCAGAGGGACAGCAGAACAATTTTGGTAAATGTCCTCTAAAGTTTTAGAAGAATCCTGTGTGATTGGCATGTTCATTCATTACTATTTAATAGCAAATCCAAGGACAGATGAGAAAGTGAGGTGTGACAAGGGTCTTTAAATTCCTCTTCCCAAAAGGACAGCATGTTTAACACACTCCACCTGTCTGCTGTTGAAACACATCAATAGTATCTTCATCTTCCATCTCCAGCTGTTGGATTAATGCACACATATTTTAATATATACATAGCTATACATTTTAAAAGGGCATTTAGTTCTTGCACCGTTAATAGCATTACTCATTAAGAAGCAGTGTTTGAATTTAAACTTTAATGCTTATTAAATTCCCCTCTCCACCCAATCAGAAAGCAACATCACCCCTTCACCACAGTGTCTTCCCAGCTCCAGTCACAAGTTATCTTGGTCTCCCTTCAGCCAAGACATTCCAGGCTGACTGACACTGTGTTGGGGAACAAGATCCCAGATTTAGGCAGTAAAGTAGAGTCTAAGATCCAAGGCATTAAGGGATTCATGTCAGTCTATGCTTTTCCTTTAGTGTCAATACTCAGCACAGATTGTTCCTGCTCGACAGGGCACAACTCTGGCCCTCCATTCCCACCCCTGCTCCCCAGAGTCTCAGGCTTGGTCTACACTTAAAAATTAGACCAACCTATCTTTGTTACTCAGGGCAGTGGAAAATTTCAGGCCCTGAGAACCATAGTTAGGTCAAAATGACCTAGGCATGTCTACACCAGGGGTCAACAGAAGGATTCTTCCATCAACCTAGCTACCGCCTCTCGGAGAGGTGGATCACCTACATCAACAGAAAAACCCTTTCTGTCAACATCGGGAGCGTCTACAGTGTTACCGAGGCACAGCTGAACCACCACAGCTGTGCCACCATAGTGTAAACATACCCTCAGTATACTTCCCCAAGAAGTCTGGGGCAAGATTCTCTGCTCTGCTTCCTCCTCGCTAACTGCTAAAGGTGTGGTTTCTGTTGATTTAATCTACAGATCTCCCCAAACTTGCAAATCAAACCTTTATTCCACTCCCAGCCAACTTCTGCAGCGGTGCACTTTGAACAACTGTGCAGTTCAATTTGTCTTCTGAACAGCAAGGGTCTGTAACTAATCTCAAGGGTCTGTAACTAATCTCAACTAACCACTGTGAACAGTTATTCACATGAGTAGTACCATTAATTCTACAGGGGTTATACTCTGTGGGCACAGAAAAAGTTAGTCTTTTCAGCAAGCCATCCTGGGGTGCACTCCAGTCAGCTGCAGTCAGGGTGTTCCTTTTCAGCCTAGATTATCTCTTTCATAGTTTTCACATCCAATTACAAAATAGCTTTGCAGGGCATTCCCACAGCCAGAACAAATCAGTTTGGTCAGTGATTTATTGTTCTCTCTCAACTCCAAAGGAGGACTCATTAGTCCAATCCACACCATCCAGAATATTTCTGGGTTTTGTTTCTTGTATTCCCTACCACAGGCCTTGTCCATACCAGGAATTTTCCTCCCTGAAATTTATCACTATTGCCAATACTGATTCAGCTTCAGCAGTGGCAGAAATGGTGGTAGCACTAGTGTAGACAAGGCACCAGCAGCCACCTGTGTTTTAATCATGTTATTGTCTATACCTACTCTGCGCATGGTTCGTAAGACAATCCTTAAAACTCTGGCAGCTATTTGGAGCCATGTCTACACTAGTACTCTCACTTGCTAATTGGGTCAAGCTCCACCAGTGGTAACAATTATGAGAAATTTTAAAGAAAAAGAAATCCTACTGCACGTTTTGGGAACTGCTGGGCCTACAACAAAGATACTATTCTATCAAAATCCCACCTAAAATAGTTTTCTCTAGGTGCAGACATCTAAAAATATAGAGTTCTGCTACAGTTATTACAACGTATTTTCGTACCTGTGCAGGTGTGTCAGTTTCATTAATTGGTTGTCCATCAAATCTGAATCTAATCTGTCTCATTGACAAACCCTGGAAGTTAAAATAATTAACATGAGATATGGAGTTCTTACTTTGCAATCCAAATAAAATAAGTTTATGATTAGGAGCAAGTATTTGCTATAATGTGTAAAAATCAGAATTCAGAAGATTTAAAGTGACAGAAGAGCTATATATATGTTGTAGTATATGATTCGACCCAGATGTCAAAATTCTAAGTTAATCTGATGTCCCAGGGCAGGCACTGTATGAGCAGGACATCTACAGTAGAACCTAAGAGTTATGAACTGATCAGTCAATCACACACCTCATTTGGAACTGGAAGTACACAATCAGGCAGCAGTAGAAGAAAAAAACAAAACAACAAAAACATCCCTCAACAAATACAGTACTGTGTTAAACGTAAACTACTAAAAAAAATAAACAGAAAGCAGCATTTTTCTTCTGCATAGTAAAGTTTCAAAGCTGTATTAAGTCAATGTTCAATTGTAAACTTTTGAAAGAACAACCATAATGTTTTGTTCAGAGTTATGAATATTTCAGAGTTTCGAACTACCTCCATTCCCAAGGTATTCATAACTCGAAGGTTCTACTGTATTTTGGAATAGCACATGTCCCCTGCACCTGGCAGAATGTTGCTTTCTGTTGAGTGGGGGAAGGGAGAGTAAGCTACCAGAGCAGAGTGATGCAGGGGGATAGAGAGGCAGCAAAAAACATTAAGGGGGGGAAAAAAAGAGAGAAAAAACAAAAGGAAAAGACAGACAACTACTTTTCATCTTCAAAACACTCTGCAAACTTCTTAAACCTCACTTCACACCTGTCAGGTGGATAAGGATTTTATATACATTATAACACTGATGTTAAGAGGTCTAAGGCAACAGAGGGAATTAGCGTCAGAGCCGGGATTACAGTTCAGGAGTTCCTGGCACCTAGTACCAATTTTAAAGAACCAGGAGCGCTGGATGAGGAGAAAGTCATTTTGATTAAAGTATAACTGAAACCAAATTTTTCAAACCTGAGAGAGAAAGTTAGGCCGCAAAATCCATATTCTACCATACTCCCATATAATGGGGTCTACTCATTCTCTGGAACATTGGTATTTAACACATTTTATGAAAAGAAGTAAAGTTTCCATAATGACAAGGTCTTTCATAAGGTAAGTGATCCTATTGACTCTCAGGCAGCAAAATGAATTTATTAGTAATACTACAACATATAAAAACTGTGTTAAACACATGTACCTGTCTCTCACAATAAGCCTTCATTAGTTTGCTTAGGGGTGTATGCCTTTTTATTTTGAACTGCACCACAGATCCATCCTGGCCAGCTACTTTTAGATTGATATGGTCATTCTCTGTTTTTACTCCTTCCTGCAAAACAAAATGTAAAGATGGACATCACTATTTATGAATAAAAGTTACCCTAAGAATTTGGAAAAGACTGATAGTAATTTAGCAAACTGTTGCAAAACAGAAGCATTCCTTTCTATATATAAAGGTTTGATGTTCTCCACAGCACACAAAGGAAAAAAAAAAACCCAAGTTTTGTGTTTGCCTCTGAGACTTGCAGGCAAAGAAGTAAAAGCAAGAAACTTTAGAACAAATTACTAAAAACTGAACAAATTCCAACATTTATATCTGCAAACTCAGACCATCCTGAGGGGAAGTTAGTAGATTATTTATACGCAATGGCAAAACACTAAGTTAACACAGAGTTAAGGTTGCTTGATGATATGTCATGCAGAACACTGAGTTGAGCAGAACTCAAACGTCTGAAAACCAGGAAATGCACAGTTAAGTGTGCATGGGCAACCTTAACTTTGCTCTCTTTCAGTAATGCCCCAATATGCCCCATTAACACAGGAACCTTTACTCTGCCAACCCCACAGTTGCTGAAATTACTCCGGGGGGGGGGGGTTCTGCGCCCCTGCGGGAGCACAGAATTCACATGGCCTGCATTTTTCTGTGCCCCCGTGCAGAAAAACGCAAAAAAAAAAAAAAAAAAAAAAAAAATCCGGCGGGGGGCACGCGCCTCTTGCCTGTCAGCGCGTCTGTTCCAGTGTGCCTGAAGCAGCCTCCGAGACAGGGGAGAGGGGATGGGCGTGTATGCCTGGCTGATCGCCGGCGGGGGCGGGGCTGGGCATACGTGCATTCCAACAAGCGAGAGAGAGACTCTGTCCCTCTCTCTTGCGACTGCAGCTCCCTGGCGTGTAACGGTAGGGCTTTTTATTATGCAGGAAGCACGCTAGAGGCACAAATGAAGCAGCCTGCCTGAGGGCTTGTCTACACTGGCACTTTACAGCACTGCAACTTTCTCACTCGGGTGTGAAAAAACACCCCCTGAGCGCTGCAAGTTCCAGCGCTGTAAAGTGCCAGTGTAGACAGTGCACCAGCGCTGGAAGCCGCTCTCCCAGCGCTGAGAGCTATTCCTCTCACGGAGGTGGGATTTTTAGAGTGCTGGGAGAGCTCCCTCCCAGTGCTGCACCGCGACCACACAAGCCACGTTAAAGCGGTGCTGCGGCCACGCTTTAACGTTGCCAGTGAAGATGTGCCCTGAGTTAATTGATCTCATTCTGAGGCACAAATGTAGCAACCTGACTGTGTAAAGTTGTTAAAATTGCTGTTGATGGTTAATTGATCTCATTCTCTGAGGCAGAAATGTAGCAGCATGCCTATTGTTCCTATTGTTAATTAACTGTTCCCATTCTCAGTCAATTCTCCCAGGAGCATAAAATTTGTGAAAGTTTTAAGGCCAGAGTGATGTAAAGAAGTCTTATCATAAATGACAGTAAGGGGATCCTCAGCTAGGAAGATCTTATGTGCTTTCTCACTTTTTTCCTGTGCCAAAGTGGCACAGTGAGGTTAGATTACAGCTCAGGATTTATTTTACTTACCCATTAAAAAAAAAAAAAAAAGACTGAGGGCAAATAAAACGTTTACCAGTCAATAAAGGCCCCATCTACACTGGCAAGTTTCTGCCCAGTAAAGCGGCTTTCTGTGCTGTAACTCCTGAGGTGTACACACTGCCAAGCCACTTAGTGTGCAGCGCTTTAAAAAAACCACCCCAATGAGAGGTGTACAGCTTTCTGCGCCAGGGCTACAGCGCTGTGGTGCCAGTGCAGACACCATGGCAATTACAGCGATGTGATTGGCCTCCAGGAGGTGTCCCACAATGCCTGTTCTCACCTCTCTGGTCATCGGTCTGAACTCTACTGCCCTACCCTCAGGTGACCAACCGTCATCCCCACCCCGTATATTCCTTTGCAAATTTGAAAGCCCCCTTCCTGTTTGCTCGGTGATGTGTGCACTGGTCTCAGCGCATCTTTCCAGGTGGCTATGCCTGCTCCACGCACCAGGCGATCCCCCGCTTGGAGCAATCCCGAGCTGCTGGACCTCATTGGCATTTGGGGAGAGGAAGCTGTGCAGTCACAGCTGCGCTCCAGCTGTAGTAATTATGATACCTATGGACAGATTTCTAGATGCATGATAGAAAGGGGCCATGACCGGGACACATTGCAGTGTAGGGTAAAAGTGAAGGAGCTGCGGAACGTCTACCACGAGGCGTGGGAGGCAAACCGCCGCTCTGATGCTGCGCCCAGGAGCTGCCGATTCTACAAAGAGCTGGACGCGATACTCGGTGGCGACCACACCTCAACTGCAAAGGCCCCTGTGGATACTTCGTTGGCTCACGTGCCAGTGGAGAGTGGATTTAGCCAGGAGGAGGAAATCTTGGACGAGGGGGGGGGGGGGGGACCCAGAGGCAGAGGATGGCTCGGAGGCCAGAGATGCATGCAGTCAGGAGCATTTTTCTACCCCGGAGGAGCCTAGCCAGTCACAGCAGTAGGATCTTGGTGAAGCGCAAACAGGAGAGGAGGCCCCTGGTAAGTGGATCTGATTTCGGGAATTGCTGAAGCGAGTTGTTGGGGGCAGGAGGGTTGCAGAAAGCAGGCTTGTTTCCCACCGCATGCCTAGTCTGAGCGGCAGAACAGGCTGTTGATAAGACTCCCTCACTTCACGGGAATCTCCCTCAGAGATCTCCAGGAAACTCTCGTGGAGATACTGGGCAATCCGCTGCCGCAGGTTCCTCGCCAGAGCTGCTTTGTTTCTTTCCCCTTTTAACGGTAACTTTCCCGCGCCACTGTGCCATCACGGGGAGACGGGGGGACCATTGCTGCACACAGGCAAGCTGCATAGGGGCAGGGCGGAAGCCGCAGGCTTGGAGAAGACCCTCCCTTGATTCCCTGCTCACCCTCAGCAGCGAGATATCTTCCATAATGATCACATCCTGTGGAAAGTGTGGGAACAGGAATGATTATCAAGCCCCCCCTACAGTACTGGCTCTCCCGAAGAGCCACGTGCCCACTGTACAGCAGGGTCCGGGAAGAGTGATTCACCCTGGCCCTGCGGCTACTCACCATTTTGGGGGTCTTGTGACTCGTGTACTTGCCTGGGGTCAGCCAGTTAGTGACAGGTGTGTGAGTACTGACTGTGTTTTAAAGCACTGAATCAGTGTTGTCTGTGTTGCAAAAAATACTGCTTCTGTAAAATGTTGCATTTAAACTTCACAGAGATGACCTTGGGAGGCCAGCCTCCCTTATCGGCAGCAGAACGGCTGTGCACAATTAGAAAGCGGCCACGAAGAACTAAGGAGGACTTTCTCCATGAGGTTATGATGCACTCTGCCACTGAGAAACAGGAATTGAAGGAGTGGCGGGACAGCAAAAAGAGGGACCGAAAGGAGAACGCGGCACACCAGAAAGAAGCCACGGAGCGGCTCTTAAACATTATGGAGCACCAAGTGGACACGCTCCAGGCAATACTAGCTCTTCAAGCCGAGCAGCTCCGCGCCCACCCTCCCTCCCCTGCAGCCGCTGTCACAAAACTCTTTCCCATGCGCCTCCCCGCCAACACACTTATCAATCTCCTGGCTCCACTCTCTACCCGCAGCATTCCACTCCTCCTTTCTCACAGTCCAGCAGTGTGGACTCCCAATACCCACTGTACTCAACACCCATCCCCCTGGCCCTGCTGAAGTACAGCACCTGCTACATTGTACTCCAAAGGAGAAGGTTGGGTATGATCCCTGGACATACACAAATCTGTAGCTGTCCGGGGACCCCTCCTCCTCTGGAGACCTTCCCTTTCCCCCTCCCCCTCCCTGCTGATGTATTATTGTTGTTTGACTCTCTCCTCCGGTTGTTGTCTTTTAATAAAAGAATTGTGTTGGTTTGAAAGCAATCTTTATTCTATTAAGTGAAAGCAAAAAGAGCACTGCAAAGCAACATGCAATTATGTTAAACCCCCCCTATTGCATCATGTGCACCAGACACCTCCTAGAATTATAAGCACTGCAATCCTGAGCATAGCAGCAAATATTAGTGGCTTTCAGCTTCAAATTGCTGCCCCAAGGTATCCCTGATCCATATGTCCCCGTGCTGTGGCCCTCTAATAGCCCTGGTCTCTGGCTGTTCAAACTCAGCGTCCAGGCGCTGAGCCTCTGCGGTCCAGCCCTGAGTGAAGCTTTCACCCTTCCCTTCACAAATATTATGCAGCGTACAGCACGCAGCTATAAGCATAGGAATATTGTCATCGGCCATGTCCAGCTTCCCATACAGGCATCGCCAGTGGGCTTTTAAACGGCCAAATGCACTCAAAAGTCATTCTGCACTTGCTCAACCTGTTGTCAAACCGCTCCTTGCTGCTGTCAAGTTGCCCCATGTACGGCTTCATAAACCACGGCATTAGGGGTAGGCGGGGTCTCCCAGGATCACAATGGGCATTTCAACTTCCCCTATGGTGATCATCTGGTCAGGGAAGAAAGTCCCTGCTTGCAGCTTCTTGAACAGGTCAGTGTTCCGAAAGATGCGTGCGTCATGCACCAGCCTACATTAATGGCCGTGAAACGCCCACGGTGAGCCACAAGCATCTGGAGAACCATTGAGAAATACCCCCTGCAATTAATGTACTCGGTGGCTAGGTGATCTGGTGCCAGAATTGGAATGTGAGAGCCGTCTATCGCCCCTCCACAGTTAGGAAAGCCCATTTGTGCAAAGCCATCCACAATGTCACGCATGTTGCCCAGAGTCACGGTCTTTTGGAGCAGGATGTGATTAATGGCCCTGCACACTTCCATCAACACGACTCCAACGGTCGACTTTCCCACTCCAAACTGGTTAGCGACCGATCGGTAGCAGTCTAGAGTAGCCAGCTTCCACAGTGCAATAGCCACATGCTTCTCCAATGACAGGGTAGCTCTCATTCTTGTGTCCTTGTGCCGCAGGGCTGGGGCGAGCTCATCACAAAGTCCCATGAATGTGGCTTTCCTCATGCGAAAGTTCTGCAACCACTGCTCATCATCCCAGACGTGCATCACAATGTGATCCACCACTCAGTGCTTGTTTCCCGAGCCCAAAAGCGGCCTTCCACTGTGGTCAGCACCTCCGTGAATGCCACAAGAAATCTCGTGTCGTAGCTACTACGCGTGGCAAGATCAACGTCGCACTCCTCTTGCCTTTGTAGTTTAAGGAATAACTCCACTGCCACTCCTGATGTGTTGGTCAGAGCGAGCAGCATACTGGTCAGCAGTTTGGGATCCATTCCTGCAGCCCGAAGAGGCAGAGCGCGCAGTACACAAACCGTTGAAAGATGGTGCCAAACACGGACAGAAGCACAGGGATTGCTGGGATGCAAAGCAATGCATCATGGGGCATTGGGATGCCCCACAACCCCCTCCACCTTTCCACAAGTCTTAGCGGCAAAAGAGAAAGAGGGTGCTCTGTGGGATAGCTGCCCAGAGTGCACCCCTCCAAACAGCGCTGCAAGTGTGAACACGCTATTGCGCAGGCAGCTGTCAGTGTGAACACACAACAGCGGTTTTCCTTCTGCGCTCTCTGAGCAGTGCTGTAACTGTCGGAGCTGTAACTTTGCCATTGTAGACATGCCCAAAATGTCAGGACACTCAGAACCAAGCACTTCCCAAAGTACAGAGCCAGGTCCAGAACAATGATTAGCAAAACTGAATGACTTTCATGTGTGAAAGTCTGAGCAATTTAAAATGACATTCTACCTGCCCCCCGCCCCGGTTTGGTGTTCTGTAATGTAATTTAAATTAAAATCCAGGATTATAACTGGAATGCCGGGTCTTAGTTACCAAGTGTTTGTAACTTAACTTTCATGTGTTTAGGAAATGCCGAATAGTTATTGTGACTTTTTTCTGTATTGTAGTTTTAATAAATTACTAAAACAATTGAAACTGGTGTGATTATATTACATTATTTTGACGAATAAAATATGCAGAATTTTGAATTTTTTGGTGCAGAATTTTGTTTTGCCGCAGAATCCCCCCAGGAGTAAGAAATGTACAAGCTCTTCACCTCCTTTTACAACCCATTCACTCTCATGCCCAGGATTCCAGCTAACACTGAGAACTAACAAACAATTTAAATCGAATCCTGCCAAGCCTAAATAATACAATGCACCCAGTACTGCATGCCTAGATAAACAAATTAATGCTGTCTACCCTGCACAGAATCCCCAGCCATGCAACTCCCCATCTTTGAGTTCTGGAGCAAAGAATTCCAGATGGTTGAACTAGATGACCTCCTGAGGTCTCTTCCAACCCTAATCTTCTATGATTCTATGTGTTGTGAGTTAGGGTTGCTGCTCCTTGGTCCTGACGCACCTTTTCTGGGAGGAAGGCAGGAGGAGGAAGGTGGGGGCAATGGAGGAACGCCTCAGTAAATCAAAGTTTATAATGTGGCCCACCCAACCTGTGCTAAGGTTCACAACTATTAACTTACACATTTGAAGTACAGGAGTCACATTCCTTTATGACATGAATTTCAGTGAAATAACTGTCATTCACTGAGTTATCCCACTGTCCTCAAACCCTGCATTGAACATGCTCACCTACACAGGTGCATAATAGACCGCAAACACTTTAATTGCTGAACAATCATTTATTACAAACCAACTATAAACAAGCAAACAACATTTAAAACTCTGTTAAATCTAAAAAAAAAAAATAATAATAATCCCAACACTTAAACAGTCATTCTCAAACATGCTGAAACATGCATCAGAAAGTACTGATCATACATCTTAAAACCCTCTGTACGTTTGAAAAATCCCCTGACCCTTGTGTGACAGATGTACCCCAACTACAAGAAACAGTGAGGTGTAAGACCTTGTAAATATTTCTGACACACAATACACATTTTTCAATTAGCCATGAACCCTCCAATTTCCCAATTAATGTCCTTCCAACACTTAATAGTTTTCATATTGTCACTGTAGTGATTATTCAGAGGCTCAGCCAAATTAAAGAAGACTATCACAGCTCCTGGACACAAGTCACTGATGCAGTCCAAATCTGCTCTCATACGTTGTGTGAGCAGTACACCAGGAATAAGGCCCAAATAATTTCTGCCTGACTGAATCACCACATCTGACACATCACCACCTCTCAAGTCACCAGTGAGACATTGTAGAGTGGGCAAAACATGATGCCAACCTCTTTTTTCTCTCTCCACCCAAATCAACTTGCAATTAGTAATCCCCATGTCATGGTGTACTCATTACTCTCCTGCAAACTTCTCCAACCTTGTGATCCAGGAATTGCCCAGAAACCACACATTAGCTCCTCTGGCAGCACACATTTATTTTTCCTCAGCAATCAAGGTAGTCATGCTGTCAGTTCCAAATCTCTGAGCTATGTTTCTTTGAAGAAAAAACAAACAAAATAAAACCACATTAAACACAAGATCAGGAAGTAGCCACTTGGCCCCACCCTTCCCCCAGGGGCTAACAATACACAGATTTTCTCAAAAACAATGAGGAGTCCGGTGGCACCTTAAAGACTAACAGATTTATTTGGGCATAAGCTTTCGTGGGTTAAAAAACCCACTTCTTCAGATGCAGAAGTTTTTTTTACCCATGAAAGCTTATGCCCAAATAAGTCTGTTAGTCTTTAAGGTGCCACCGGACTCCTCATTGTTTTTGTGGATTCAGACTAACATGGCTACCCCTCAGATTTTCTCAAACCATCAATTCATGGCTTGCCAACCAGCAATTCACATATATCCCTCTCCCCATAAAATGCCTCCCCTCACTGCAGCCCCAAACTCCCTCCCCCTATTGCCCCACTCCTAATACCTCTCTTTTCCCAGCAGGAATTCACATATCTAATTTTCCCTCAAAAGACTTTGATTGCATTGCTCCTCCCACCCCAAAAAATAAAATTGCCACCCATTACTCACATATTGCAGCAACCTCCATCCACTCTGTCAAAATCTCCTTTTGCTTAGCCAGGGAGGGTGGGGGAAGGGTTTGTGATTAACTTATTCTTAATTATGTTAATTGAAGGGTGAGTTCACAGCCATCAATCTCAATGAGATCTGTGATTCATCAAGTCATTAATACCTCTCAGTTTATCAGTACAAGGCACAGAGGGCAACCAGTTTTGGAAGAGGGGTCGTAACTTGGGAACTCCTCAATCAAATGACCCTACATTTGGATCACTAATGGTACCCCATGCGGCACACCAACTTTCAAAACAATCAACGTAACCGGATAATAGAGCGCTTACAAGAGTCGAGCTTTACAGCACATTAAATGGCAAAACACCTAGTTAACACAGACTTAAGGCTGCCTGGTGACATCTGTTGTCCCTCCAGAACATTGAGCTCAGCAAAATTAAAAACCAGGAAATACATAGGTAAGGTACACACCCATGTAATCTTGAGGTGGGTCAGGTTCAAAGGACGACTGTTTGTCATCTTGAGCTATCCAGCTGGTAGGAAACTTTGAAGGCTAACAAGCCTATTAACTCCTCTGTCTCCACATGCTCAGCGTCATCTATTAGGTGTGCGAATAGGCTTGTGAGCCTTAGGGTTTGGCTACTCTGGCGCTTTACAGCGCTGCAACTTTCTCGCTCAGGGGTGTGAAAAAAACACCCTCCTGAGCGCAGCAAATTACAGCGCTGTAAAGCGCCAGTGTAAACAGTGCCCCAGCTAATCCCCTCGGGGAGGTGGAGTACCTGCAGCGCTGGGAGAGCTCTCTCCCAGCGCTGGCGCCGCAACCACACTCGCACTTCAAAGCACTGCTGCGGGAGCGCTCCCGCGGCAGCGCTTTGGAGTTTCGAGTGTAGCCAAGCCCTTAGTGTGCCTAACTGGAGAAGCAAACTCTTTTTCAAATAATGTTTTAATGTGATTTCTGCCAAAGGGCTGGTGAGTGCCATGCACTCTGTTGAGTAACCGTTGAGTGTCTGAGATACTGGTGCAACGATCTGAGACCTGGTTGGATCTCTATCTGTGAGCAAAAAAAGCATTGCCAGGATGTGTCAGATTTAAGAAACGTTGTGCCCCCCCCCCCGAGTCTGTATCTTGGGAACCCCTTGGTCACATTGACCCAAATTTAGATCACTATACTCTATGTCCCATCACTTAATCAGGTTGCCTTAAAATTCAGTGTAACAATATGGATTTTAGAGCACTTAGAACTATTGAACATTAAACAGAAAATTGATTTTAAGGTTAACATTAAAATGGTAGGAATGGAAACCCCCTAGCAATTTTCTGTACTGGTGCATGCATGCTGTGAACAATGTCCATTTTCTTAAATATCATTCTACATTTGGGTGCCCCAAAGATTGGTGGGTGCCATGTGCTACCTTGGGTAAAACGACACATTGGATGTGGTGTAAATGAAATTGGTCTCATAGCCTGATCTCTAGCTCAGTTGGGGGGGGGGGGGTGTGGAAGGACAAAACAAAAAACAAAACACTCCACCTAGAACTTTTTGGGAAATGGCTATTTTTCCCAGGGCATATATCTCCAGAACCTCTAACTCAAATGTCCCCAAATTTGGGTCACTAACCCTACTTTACATCCCTCTGAAGCACACCAAATTTCCAAGTAATCTGACTAAGCATGATGATTTTAGAGGACTTCGAAAAATCGACCTTTAAACAGAAGTCGTGACGCAACCATAACTATGGTGGTCATGCCTTGTTACTATAATTAGCTGGATCCTATTTATAAGACACTGCAAAGATCTGCAAGTTATACAACATTCACTAATTTTCTATTAAAATAGTCAGCGTTTTGTAAGTGACTAGCACCTGTTTTTGCCATAGAAATAATATAAAAAAATGATAAAATAATTCTAAGTCCTAAATAGGTTCAACTACAAACTTAAATGGAAGTTTCATTAACTTCAATAGAAGCAGAAATACATTAATGCTAAGTGCTTTTGAAATTCCCACCCTAAATGCTTAGATCATAAGGCGTTATTTCAACTCCAACAGTAAGAGAACTCATTTTATAATTCTTTATGTGCTTTGAAGTGTTACTCAATAAATGCTATCTTTAACTGTATATTTTCAAAGCATTTCCAAATATTTTCTTGTTCATGGCAATCTCTCTCATAAGCTTCTTCTCATCCCACCCCCAAATCCCTAGATAGACACAGGAGATGATTTCAGGGCACTAGAGTACAGTGCTCGCCACCTCCCAGAAAAGACCCTGTACTGCAGGCCAACGGTAGAGAGGAGGTCAGCCAAACTCTGTCCTCCGCCCTTCACAAAGGCAGAGAAGAGAGCTGCTCTATGGCACGGCACTGTCAGTGGCAGCAGGAGCGCACAATCAGTGGTTTGAGAGATCAGAACCACTAGCTTTAACTGTTGATTTATGTGGGGAGGTCAGTGACCATTACATGCAAGGTACAGGGAGAGAGCTAGAATAAGAACTGGTGGTCATGTGAAAGTTAGGGGAAGGTGTAGACACAGGAGATAAGAGGCAAGGATCATTTTCCTTTCCTATCAAGAGACAGGCTTAAATTACAAATAAAAATTGGATCCAGGAAAAGGTGCACGTGGACATAGGGTTTAAATAAGTTCACAGAGGAGTACAAAACGTAAAACAGGAGAATATGAAAGAATATTGAAACTTGTGTTACCTCCATTTACCCCACTCCTTTGTCTATGTGTCATCTATTTTGATTGCAAGCTCTCAGGGGCAGGCTTCTGATAAGCACTTAGCAGAAGCAGTTTCAGCAGGTAAAATAACGCACTGGAGGAAGGGAAGATGAGCTCCAACTGAAGCCAACAGGTTCCCTCCCTCTCCCAGCACTTCTTAGACAGAGAACTCTGCAGGGGAGACCCTCCTGCCCCTAGGGGCACCAGGCTCTACCCTCCCCACAACCATGTGGCTCTGGGGAAGCTGCATAGAAGCAGCTAAAGTCTCAGCTGGCAACAAACAAAAGCAGTTACAGCTGGCACTATTGGACACATGATGATGTCATCTAAAGCAGTGGTTCTCAAACTTTTGTACTGGTGACCCCCTTCACATAGCAAGCCTCTGAGTGCGACCCCCCTTATAAATTAAACATTTTTATATATTTAACACCATTATAAATGCTGGAGGAAAAGCGGGGTTTGGGGTGGAGGCTGACAACTCGCAACCCCCCATGTAATAACCTCACCACCCCCTGAGGGGTCCCGACCCCCAGTTTGAGAACCCCGGATCTAAAGGTATGTCTACACTGCACACTCCTTTTGGTGGTGTGTAGAGTACATAAATGACATGCTCCCCTAGCACTGTTAATAACTAGCACCGTAGATGGAGAGGCACTGCTTAGGTGAGTAACAATATGCCTGAACCCTGTGTGTACCCAACATGACCCTGTTTGCCCAAGCACTGCCTGTCCTGCAGCTGCCTCCCCACAGCTGGGGTCCTTCCCCATGGCAGTGAAAGACTCTAGCAATGTGCAGGCAGCAGAGCCAAGCCTTTCCCCACTGCCAACCCCTGCTAGAGCTTTACTGACACATGTAGCTACACTGCAGCGTAGACGCAGCTTGCTTTGCACAGCAGTATGTAGTAACACATACCCTACATGCCACCACAAGAGGTGTGTAGTGTAGACATAGCCTGTTTTCTAGTTTTGCCTCTGGACATTCTCTCCTCTGCTGATTAGTTGTTTACTCTACCCCCCTTTCTCATGGTCTCTTCACTTAAATCTCACTCCATCTGCCCTCCACACTCCCCCCCCCTTCTTCGTTTTCCATCTCCCTTCCTCTTTCTGTTAACCTCAACCCACCTAATCACAATGTCCCCCCCACAAAAAACCTCCAAGGCACTAACGTTCTCAAACCATCACTGGATTCACCCTATTTGTATTTTCTATCCCTCTGCCCTATCCTTTGGGCTTGGCTACACTGGTACTTTATACCGCAATAAAGCCTTCTACCTTACTCCCCATCCACACTGGCAAGGCACGTAGAGCGCTCTGACTCCCTGGCTAGAGCGCTCCTGGTACTCCACCTCCACGAGAGGGATAACGGCTGTTGCGTATTGGCTGAGACGCCCCAGGGCCAGTGTGAACGAGGATTTACATTACAGCGCACTAATTGACCTCCGGAAACGTCCCATAATCCCCTTAAGTCAAGTGGCCACTCTTCTCTTTGTTATTAAATCAGCTGAGGAATGCGGAAGTGCCTTTTCAGAGCTCCGTTTCAGACAGCGGCTGGTTATCGGCAACGGGGCAAAGCAAACGTTTACTGAGTGAGTGAGAGAGAGGCAGGGGAGCTAGGGGCATCTGAACTTACAAGATAGCGTGCTGACACACTCTCAGTACTCCAAAAACCCACTCTCTCTCTCCCCCCACATACAAACAACAAACTCCACCCCACCCCCCTCATTTGAAAAGCACGTTGCAGCCACTTGACTGCTGAGATAGCTGCCCATAATCCACTGCTCCCAATGCCGCTGCAAATGCTGCAAATGTGGCCACGCCAGTGCGCTTGCAGCTGTCAGTGTGGACAGACTGCAGCGCTTTCCCTAGTGCGCTCTCCGAAGGCTGGTTTAACCCAAAGCGCTCTACAGCTGCAAATGTAGCCAAGCCCTTTGTCTATTTAGATTATAAACCAGGGATCAACAACCTTTGGCATGCAGCCCGTAAGGGAAATCCGCTGGCGGGCCGGGATGGTTTGTTTACCTGCAGCGTCCGCAGGTTCAGCCGATCGCAGCTCCTACTGGTCGCGGTTCACTGTTCCAGGCGAATGGGGGCTGCAGGAAGCGGCGCGGGCTGAGGGATGTACTGGCCACCGCTTCCTGCAGTCCCCATTGGCCTGGAACAGTGAACCGCGGCCAGTGGGAGCTGCTATCGGCCGAATCTGCGGACGCTGCAGGTAAACAAACCGTTCCATCCTGCCAGCGGATTTCCCTTACGGGCTGCATGCCAAAGGTTGCCAATCCCTGTTATAAACTCTTGGGGTGGGGGGGGAGAGACTATCACTATGTTTGTATATTACCTAGAAAAATGGGGCCCCTTTCTCAATTGACATTTAAGTGCTATCACAAAACAAAAATATCTTAGCACATTTTTGGGTACTATAATAATTTTCTAATATTTTTGGAAGCCTGAAACGGTCATCTCTTTATTTCACATCTTTTGTTGGTGTTAAACATTTGAGTCAAACATGACTACTATTAGAAACAAGATAACTTCCGACACTCAAGACATAATCCTGCCCTTCTTTCCTGATAGTCCTGGTATCTACCCAAAACAGAACACAGATGTTTCCATCAAACACAGCCTCACTAGTTCAACCACCTTACCCGATAATATATGGAGATATACCTATCTCATAGAACTGGAAGGAACCCAGAAAGGTCATCAAGTCCAGCCCCCTGCCTTCACTAGCAGGACCAAGTACTGATTTTGCCCCAGATCCCTAAGTGGCCCCCTCAAGGATTGAACCCACAACCCTGGGTTTAGCAGCCAATGCTCAAACCACTGAGCTATCCCTCCCCCCAGATAAAGCACCAGATAAATCCCACCCCCCAGATAAAGCACCAGATAAATTCCCCCCCCCCAGATAAATTCAGTTTAGATTTTTAAACAGCAATGACTGTCCTTTAAGTACTGAGAATGCAAAGTCCTAACCACCCTCTTCATCTTAAGAATCATACAACTATCAGAAACATTCTCCCAAGCTATCAGCAGAAGATTGGTGAGCTCTCCAAGTAAGCCAGTGCCATAGCTCAGGTCAGATCCTCCACTACTAGGTGGAGATTTCACCCTTTCCTTAAAATGGCAGACTCCTCCAGATGAGCACCAGTAAGAGAGAAAGTGATCTTCTCCAAAACAGTCTCTAGAAAAGATTCCAGGTTCTGAAGGGTACAATCCAGAGAGGAAAATATCTATCAGCAGAGCCACAGAAAAGCTATACCAAATACAGCTAGTCAAGTCCAGTCCTCCTTGGCCCCTAGATTGATTCTCCCTTCCTTCGTCTCAAGACTGCTTCCAGCACAGGAAGTTTCTAACCCCAATGGAAGGAACAAGGACCATTAAGAATTTTGTGGACCAAAAGTTTAAAAGCTCACTGGGGAGCGGCTTTGAATATTTGCCCATTGTCCTACAAAACAACTTTAAATCTCCAGTCTTTGCTCACATGTCTTTATCATAAAGTCACCCTAAACCTAAAGTTGCCCACAAAAGTCAAGAAAAAGCTAAAGATTTACAAGTTAGCACTCTGCTTCCTGTATAACTATCTACATCATTGCTAGTTTTTCCACCAGAACCCTTCCCTGCAACATTCTAGCTTGCCACAATATGTGGCTTAGAGCTTTGGACACAGACCTCCAAGGGCAATCTCATTCTATTCTATATAGGTTCTTACAATGCACTGATCACGGTATCCAAACACCTTCCAGTAGCATGCTAAGTGACGTGACTACACACCTGTCATATATTGTTTGTTCTCTCATCCTCTCCTAGAGGGAGAAGTGTGTTCAGGGGCGTATGTTGGTTCGATAGTGTCTGCTCCCGCCCCCACTGCTTTTTTAATATATGTGTTGTTAGGTGTTTATAGTAGAGAAGGCAAGGTGAAAGAAATGCACCTTGTACTTGGAACAGAAAGTGGTGAGGTTTGTGGTAGTACGTAGTCCCGGGGGAGGGCATCTCCAATGTCTCAGACAACCCCTAGAGAAAGCTCTGTCTTCTGCACAGACAAGCTTTACTCTTATTGTTGAGAGTTCCACTGTGCCAGAGGAGTGGGGTTGTTGACCATGGTCTTCATACCTGAGCTTTAGACAATCTTTTAGATATCCTGGACCCAGGGCAAGGAGCACTTTTAAGATAATGATTGAGACCTTGAACTTGATTCGCTATTCTGTGGGAGGCCAGCGTAGAGAACAGAAAACAGATGTGATGTGCTCATGGTAGCCCATGTTGCTGAGGAGATGTGCTGCAGCCTTCTGCACTAGTAGGAGTTTCCTAAGTTCTGAAGGTTTCATGCCCATGTATATCATGTTGGTGTAGTCCAGCTGAGAGGTGCCAAAGGCACGAATAACTAAGGCCAGGTCTTTGTCCACCAGAATGGGACAGAGTCTCCTAGCTAAATAGAGATGGAAGAAAGCACTGCTTGCAAATGTTGGCAAGTGAGACTCAGCGTCAGTGAGGAATCCAGGAGTATTCCTAGACTATGGACTGAACTGACCAATTGTGGGTGTGTCTCTCAACCAACGGAAACAGCACCACGGCTGCAGGCTTTTCAAGATACTTTCCTTTTGCCCACCAGCCTCACCTCTGTCATTCAAGCTCCCTTTGGTGAGATTACACTTTTCAGGGGATCCCCCCAAAAGACACCAACGAATTCCTCAGACTTGAATGAGATCTTGGCCAACCAATCCTCTTTCAGAGATTTAACGGAAAATTTCAGCTGCCACATCTCTTTTCCTCCACCAGAAAACAGCCAAAAGCCCCTCTGCAGTGTCTTCTCTAGACCAGTGGTTCTCAAAGCCTGTCCGGCGCTTGTTCAGGGAAAGCCCCTGGCAGGCCGGGCCAGTTTGTTTACCTGCTGCATCCGCAGATTCGGCCGATCGCAGCTCCCACTGGCCGCTGTTCGCCACTCCAGGCCAATTGGGGCTGCGGGAAGCAGCGCGGGCCGAGGGATGTGGTGGCCGCCCTTCCCACCGCTCCCATTGGCCTGGAGCGGCGAACCGCAGCCAGTGGGAGCCGCGACCGGCCGAACCTGCGGACGCAGCAGGTAAACAAACCGGCCCAGCCCACCAGGGGCTTTCCCTGAACAAGCGGCGGACCGGCTAAGAGAACCACTGCTCTAGACTACAAAATCTTTTCAGCCAAGTAGCCCATCATCTCCACAGGAAGACTAAAGAACTTTCTCCTCCTGAACCGTACCTCTTGACAGATGGGCTCTGAAGATTATTCACGCAGGTCTTCTCAGCAATTCCCACGCCCTTTCTTTCTGGCCTCCTCACCACCCCATAAAGTAACAAGTGTTATCTAACAGTGTCTCAGATATCATCTATTTAAGAATGATTGTTCTAATTCCAGCCAACAAGAAGTTCTTCAGTTTCTAGTCAAGGTTCTTTGTGGGTAGAAAGAACATGGGATTTCAACTTAAACCTGGTAGTAAATAAACCCCATTTCTGCACACAATTTCTGGCTCATATCATTCAAGAATTACCTCTGAAAGAATACCTTTCCTCTGTCAATCTCAATGAGACCTACCTTCAAATTCTGTTTAGTTCAGCTCACCTGTGTTACATTTACTTCACAATTTAGGACAACTGGCTGTGGTACGTAATGCCCTTTGATCTCATCTACTCACATTTTCAGAGAGATGGCAGTCATAGCAATAGCGAGTCTGAAGCAAGGCAGCATCCAGAATTATCAATATATGGACAACCTGCAGTGAAGGCTTGATCATACTAAAGTGCTTTTCTTAATACGCACAGAACTATCAAGGTGCTGGCGAACCACAATTTTGTTTTTAACCCTGGGCAAGAAACTCAGAAGCTTCCACACATTTCAGAATCAAGGAACTTAGTAAGTACCCACTGGCCATGCCTCCACTAAAGAGGCACAGGTGTAGCCTGTATCAAGCACGTTCTCTGGGCACTGCTGCAACTCTGGTCCTCAGAGAATTTTCTGGGACTACCAGGAAGAGGCACTGGCTCATCAACCGATCCCACCTCTATCGGTTCAGCTTTCCATCCTCTGGTAAAAATCTTTTCTTCTTCAGTGACAAGCCCCTTAATGGCAATATGGCTGTCACGTGGTTCTTCGAATGAAGAAGTGGCAAGTTCACTTTTCCAATTGTTAATATTCTATTTTTCGTACATGTATGGTAGCTGTTTGTAAAATTGGTTATATTTCTCAAATGAACATTGTTGCAATCCCATACTGTCTGGGCAGGTCAATGAAAGCACGTCAACTGGCCAAGCTTTGTCGCTTCTCAGCTGGACTAGAGCAATGCAATGTACTTGGGCACGTATTCTTCAGCATTTAGCAAACTCCACTAGTAGGGAATGTTGCAACATGTCTTCCTCAGCAACACAGGCTACTGCGAGCACACCAAACCCTTCCTCTGCTCACTACAGTAGCTGCATACAGATTTTCAAATCAAGGTCAAAGTCTCAGGTCTAATCTTCAAGGCGCTCTGTGGCCTGGGCCCAGGAGATCTAGAAAGACCACCTACAGCCCCAGGATGAAGACTACAGTGCACAACTCCGCTCTGGGGCCCGTCTTTGACACCGTGGAATGAAGGCCTCCAGAAACCGAGGTCCGTCCTGACCTCACCACTCTCGGCTCCCAGTGCAAGGTATGTCTTTGACCTGCCTTCTTGACGGCGAACACACAGCCACAGGTCCGTTTAAACAGGCCCTACCCACTACCCAACTGGCTCCCCCGGGGCGCGACCCCGCAGGCCAGGAGTTAACCCGCTGCCGGGATGGGCGGCGGGCGCTCAGCGAATGGGGGCGGGGCGAGCGGAGGGGAAGGGAGCGGACGCTCCCCACGACAGCACGGCGCAGCGCCTCTCCGCGACGTCGCCCCCAACCCCAGGGAGGCCCGACCCGCAGCCTGGCCGCGCTCCCAGCATCCCTCGCGAGCGGGCGGGGCGCGAGACCCCGGGTCCCTTCGCTATGGGGCGGGGCCGGCAGGCCCCAGGGAGTCCGCGGGCCCGGGCTACGCAGCGGGGAGCCCGCCTCTGGGCCGGGCGCGGGCCCGGCAGCCCCGCGCAGGGTGCAGCGTGCGGCATCCCCAGCCGTTACCTTGGGCTTCTCCTCGGACATGGCGGCGTCGGACGGGTCCGGCCTGGCGGGAGCGCGGAGGGGGCACAGTCACGCTCTCCTCAGCTCCCGCGTCTCTCCCGCCGCAACTGCCCGCGAGAGCGCGCTTCGCCCCCCAAATCCCCGGCCTCTGATTGGCTCCGGAGGGCCCACGTGCCTGTGCGCGCTCACGAGGCGCGCTCGCGAGCGATTCCTCGTCGGGGGCGCGCTTTAGGGGCGGAGGCAGGTAGCGCTGGGAAGTGCGTCATCGGGGAACCGGAAACGGTGGAGGAGGACGCCAAAACGGGGGGGGAGGGGCGAAGTAAGTGGTGCTCAGAAAGAGGGGGGTAAAGGGGGCTCCCCACAGAACCTAGGGAGAGGGGCAGCACAGAGCCCCACGGGTCAGCTCCTTCCAGAGCTTGGGGGAGGGGCAAGGGAATGGGGACACCTCCCCCAAAAGCCCTGGGGGAGGGGCAAAGGGAGCAGGAAAGCTCTCCACAGAACCTATGGGGAGGGGCAGCACAGAGCCCCCTGGGTCAGCTCCCCAGGGAGAGTGGGGGAGGGGCAAAGGGGACCCTGCTGTCCTATTGCCTGCCATACGGCCTGGTGCTGCCACAATCACAACTGTTAGACAGAAGCACCTTTGCCATGGGGAGATAGCAAGTGCGATATGTTGGGTAGAGGCGGTTTGGGTAGGGGTAGCTCACCTCTCTGAGACACCCAGAGGTACAAATGCAGGTAACGTATAGCTCTGCAATAGCACTTTTCACCAGCAGGTTGAGATCAGTATTGTTTTCCCCATTTTAAAGATGGGGAAACTGAGGCTGCATATGGGTATACAAATACTTGGGTCCCCATGTGTGCGCTCATGACTTCCCCCCCAGCACACCCACACCTACATGTGCACATTCATGGAAACGTATAGCTCTACCTATATGCATAGCTAATGGACACTATATATATACACACACATGTAGAAATGAACATGAACACATACACAGTGATGCAGGTACCTGCATAAACATGTATGATCACATGCACACAGGAAAACAGGCACAAATGTGCTTGTACATGGAAAGACATGCACAAACATACACTCCAAACAGCCATCTTGAAAACCCACGTGCACACTCAGGCTGTATCCACATCCCAACATGTATGCACACGTAAGAAAACATGCACAGAGTATACATACACTCTGTTTTCCCATACATGCACAAAAACATAGAAACATGAATGAGTATGCACGTATGCATATATAGCTTTGCACATATACAAAACACACAACTGTATATGCTCACAAAAACAAAGCAACCACACACTTGTGCACATACAGCAGTAACATACGTGCATACTAAACATGTACGCAAATGCCCCTACACAATTCAGACTCATGTACACAAAAGCACACATGTTCATGTACAAAAAAACTGCACATATGTATGTATACATATTTTGGGGGTGTATTTGCCTAGGAATGTATGTGCACAACATGCTAATACATAACAAGACATGTTATACATGAGATCAGACAAGATGATCACAGTGGTTCCTTCTAGCCCTGGAATCTATGAAAAGACTTGATACAAAACCACACAAATGTGTACATAATATCATACATATGAATACATGAGTGTATATATGTATACTCACAACCCCTCACACATACATATGCATGTATGTATGTTCACACAAAAGCAATAGGTCACATACGTCAGTGCAACGTACTTCCCATGTAGAAATAAATATGAGTTACACACAAGGAACAGGGATAGCAGTTCCTGGCTTCCTTACACCATAAATTCCTCTCTTTTGGTGAGGAAGAGAGACTGACTGCTGGTCCCATTACTTTTGTATAGCAGCCAAAGTAATTTCCCACCGTCCAGGATCCTAACAGAAATAGTCTATCTGTTTTTTGTTAGGAATTACTGCATGTGTACCATATGATTTGCAGCAGTTATCTCTTCAAAAGCATTCCTTGAATTGGTACAGCAGCTAATGGTGAGATGACAGAGGTCACCTGCAAACAGGTAAGTTATTTTAGCAATGAAGATAGCTAGGGCCAGACAAGACTGAACCCTAAGCAGTATAACAATTTGTAATCAATGGTATAGCAAATCTATGGTCTTCCAGGTACTCTGCAGTTGTCACTCTGTTGCACAGCCTGGCCTCTCAGAACTTCCTGGAGTCAAACTAGAGCTGCTGCTCGAAAAGCACAGGCCCCTACTTCTTGAGATAATTAAGAAACTGAACAGTAAATGATAACTTAGTGAAACAGTTCTAATTCTCTCCAGTAGAGGACAGTGGCACACATGTTGTATGCAGCGTAGTTGTAGCTGGGTGGGTCAGGATATTAGAAGTTAGTCCAGTAAAAGATATTACCTCACCCACCTTGTCTGTCTAGTGATACACATAAACCGTTGCCCCAAGGTTATTTTCATAGGAATTTTTTCTCATGGGCTACCTCCCCCCATTCATGATTGTGCAAACCACTCCTTCCATTGATTAATAATACGTACCTGTTATGTAGCACTTTTCATCCATAAATCTCTAATAACATCTCTGTGGCAACTACAACAGTTTTTACATGGAAAAGTAATAGGAGGAATGTATTTTTAGTGGTCTTTTTATATAATTTAGCAGCAGGCAACAAGGATGGGAACAACCATCTCTCCCTGCACAAATCGTGAGGTGCAGTTTGAGAACTTCTGCAGCACCCAGTCCATTACAACAACAAAGAGTAACCTGATAAACTGAAAATCTATTATGGTATGTTATGTGTTCAGTGCTGCTAATAAGAGTCCTGGATTCTGAAGCAGGTGCTCTGTAACTCAGTGATTCCACCACACCTCGATACAGAGAGATCCAGATCAGGTTTAGTCTAGCTGTGATTCTGAGCACGTCACTGTTGGAGGGGCTTTTCCCCTCACACAGCAGAGCTCCCAATCTCCCAGCAAACAGTCCTTTAGAACAAGGGGGGTAAAACCCGGTCAGGGAAAGAAAACCAATTTGGAACATATGCAGGTGATGATGTTGGTTATTGTTGCTGGCAACTACCCATCAGCTAGAAAACAGATGTTTCTTTTTAACTCTGATTACTAAATCAAAACCCACCCCTCCCACACACAAGTTCCTTCCTCTTTTCCTGCTAATTTCTGACCTAATGCTTTATTCTTTAGCTTACCTCCGCCTTCTTTCCAATGCTAAATTAACTGTTTTAACATCCCTGCTTCAGTTACAGAAAGCATCTTTTTCTTGGAGTTGCCTAACCCGTATTCCCTTTCTCCCTTTAAATAGTCTCTCTCTTTTGTCTAGGTCCATATCCAAACTAGAGCTGGGTGGGAATTTTTGGATGAAATGTTTTTTTGGTCAGAAAATGCTGATTCATTGAAACAATTTTTTTCCCCACAGAAACTGAAGTTTTCTCAGCTCCAGAATGGAATCTCTGGTCAAAACCAGAGCGAAAACACAAGGCCCCAGAATAGACACTAGCCCAGTGGTTAGGGGCACTCACCTGGGAGACCCAGTTTCAAGATCTTGCTCTGCCTGATTTGGAGCAGGGACTTGAAGCTGGGTCTCCCAGATGAGAGCCCTAATCACTAGGCTTTTGGCTATTCTCTTACCCTCATTCTCATTTTTCAGGATAGGTCTTGGATTCATCTTGCTACAGAATGGGAATTTTATTGCAGGATGGACAAAACCTGTTTCACGCCCAGCTCTATTCCCAGCTCAACTAATTGCCCTCCAACCCCATTTCAAGATTTCTGGCTGCTGAATGGAGGATGCTACTGACACAGCCAAGCCAGGCATCAGGACTCCTTCCCGTTCTCTGTTCTGAGCCTTAAATCAGCTCTGTTTTTCCAACAGAGTACATAAATCTGCCGGGGCACAATAAGAGCAGCCATACTGGGTCACATCTATGGTCCATCTAGCCAGTATCCTGTCTTCCCACAGTGGCCAATGCCAGGTGCTTCAGAGGGAATGAACAGAACAAGGCAATTATCAAATGATCCTTCCCCTGTCCTTCGGTCCCAGCTTCTGGCAGACAGAGGCTAGGGACACGCAGAGCATGGGATTGCATCCCTGACCATCTTGACTAATAGCAATTGATGGACCTAAACTCCATGAACTTATCTAATTCTTTTTGGAGCCAAGTTATACTTTTGGCCATCACAACATCCCCTGGTAGGGTGACCAGATGACAAAACTGAAATATCGGAACGCGGGGTGGGAGGGGAGCGGCGGAGGGGAAAAAAAAAGCCTCCGGAGCGCCCTCCCCCCCCGCACCAGCTCGCCTCATCTCCACCTCCCCCCATAGGGGAAGGTGCCCAGCTGGTGCAATCCCGCGGGCAGCCCCAGAGTGGGGGCAGCAGGCCCCAGCCCCCCCGTCCCACTCGGGTCCCACAGGGGAATGAACGGGGCTGCCGCTGCCTCCGCCCTGGGGCGGGGTTTCCCTACAGCCCACCCTGTGGGGCGGCGCAATCCCGTCACCTCAAGTGTGCCCAGGGCCGGCCCGCACCCAGCTGCCCCGCAGAGCACCGCGGGTGGCCCCGGAGTGGGGGCAGCAGGCCCCAACCCCCCCCTCCCGCTCGGGTCCCACAGGGGAACAAACGGGGCTGCCGCTGCCTCCACGTGGCGGGAGGTGAAGCCCTGTTGGAGTCCCCGCACAGGCAGCTGCTGCCCCCCCAACCCCACCCATGGGCGCGTACAGGGAGCCGGTTCCCCAGGCGAGACCCGGGGCTGCCCCTGCAGGTACCGCCCCGCCCTCCTGCCTGTGCTTGGGGCCAGGCCGGACTCACTCACCCCACGCTCCCCTGCGTCCCCCGGGCCTCCCTCCAGCGCTTGCGCCGCCATACAGCTGATCGGTGCAAGTCTGGGAGGGAGGAGAAATTGCGTGCTTGGGGAAGAGGCAGGGATTTGGGGAGGGATCCAAAGGGGGAATGAGGGGGCGGAGTCGGGGTGGGGGGGGTGCACGAGCCCCTCCATGCTCCGCCTGTGCGCGGGAGCGGAGGGCAAAATTGCTTGTTTGTCCAGTGTCCCGACCGAACATTGGTCGGGACGCGGGACAAACAAGCAAATATCAGGACAGTCCCGATAAAATTGGGACGTCTGGTCAACCTATCCCCTGGCAACAAGTTTGTGACAGAGTATACAGGGCCCAGAGGCCCTGCAGGGGAGCCTTGGGGTCCTACCACATCCCTTCCCAGAAAAAGGGCAGTGGAGGAGAGTCCTCCAAGGGGCTTAGAGAGGCTGTGGTGGAAGCAGCCTATCGGGGAGGCTACAGGGAGAAGCCAATCAGAGGGTTGCAGGCCCCTATAAAAGGAGCTGCAGTACTAGAGAGAATTAGTTGTTGTCTGGAGCCAGAGGAGTGAGAGTGTTGCTCCTAGCTGCCTGATGGACCTGTTTGAGCATGAACAGAGAAGTTGCTGGTAGGGACCGGAGGAGCAAGAAAGAGCTTCTGGCTGGCTGCTGGGACTGAGTACAATATTGCCCTGAGATAAGGCTAAAGGAATGTACCAGGGGTTGTGGGGAAGTGGCCCAGGGAAATGTAGCATACAGAAAAAGGACACAGCAGATGGCTGCTACTGATGGGTCCCTGGGATGGGACTTGGAATAGTGGGTAGGCCTGGGGTCCCCCCCACTAGCCGTTAGGAAAGTGACATGTCCTGAAGAAGGGGAATTTACATAGGTGCAGGAGAAGGGATTGAAGACCCCAAAGAGGGTCAGTAATTAGTGAACTGAGATACACCCTCAGAAGGAGATCAATTGAACTGAACAATTCAGCTGAAGAGCTGGGGCCAGAGAGGATAAAGACATTATCTCCAGGGAGGGAGCCCTGGGGCACAGCCCCATACCAGGGCCAGGATTGTTTAAAGACTGTGGGACTGGTTAAAGACTTAGCCCAGGGAGGGCTATAGGAAACCAGTGAGGGTACTGAGACAGGCCCCTTGACTGCAAACTGAGCCTGGGGAGGGCTACAGAGACATTCCAGCCAAGAAATACTGTGATAGGCCCCTGTTGGACTAATTAAGGACCTGAACCCAGGGAGGGCTACAGTTTGAGTCTTTTGCTATTTGCTCTTCCAATTCTTTCTTGGCCTGCCTAATTATACTTTTACACTTGACTTGCCAGAGTTTATGTTCCTTTCTATTTTCCTCAGTAGGCTTTACCGTCTGATGTTTAAAGAACACGTTTTTGCCTCTAGCTGCTTCTTTTACTTTGTTGTTTAGCCATGGTGGCACTTTTTTGGTCCTCTTACTGTTTTCTAATTTGGGGTATACATTTAATTTCAGCCTGTATTATCGTGTCTTTAAAAAGTTTCTACATAGCTGACAGGCATTTCACTTGTGTGACTGTAGAGTGAGAATGCATGTTTTTAATTTATCTCTAGGTGCGTGGGATAAAATTCTATTGTACATCCATCCTATCAGCCAAAATAGTAGCAACATAATGTTCTGCGTGGCTGAGGTTTTGGTATTGACAAATACAAATCCCTGTTACTTTGCTTTAATTAAAAAGCTGTACACTAAAGTGTTTCCTAGCTTCTGCAATGAAATCCAGTGCTTTTCTGTCAGGCGGGCAGAACTTCATATGTTGCTAGACAGAAACAGCTTGAGCTAGCTACTGGAGTCTCTCACTCTGGTCTTTCTATTCAAAAGGACATGTTGCCTTGGTGCACCCTGCCCAAACAATGTGTCCTTTGGGGGGGCGGGGGGGAAAGAGCACCAAAGTGAGACTCCAGGAGCTACCTGGAAAGGCCACCCAGAATCAGCTGCAGCTGGAACTAATGAGAATCATTCCTCCTATGGCTAGAAGGGTTGGGAGCAGGCAGAAGCCAATCAGGGTCCATCAGGTTGGACAAAAAGGGCTGGCTGCTTTTTCCAGTGTCCAGTACTGAGTGAAGCTGGGATGGGGGAGGAAGGGAAATTACTCTACTCTATTCAGCACTGGTGGGGCCACATCTGGAGTATTGCATCCAGTTTTGGGGGCCCCACTACAGAAAGGATGTGGACAAATTGGAGGGAGTCCAGCGGAGGGCAATGAAAATGGTTAGGGGGCTGGGACACATGACTTATGAGGAGAGGCTGAGGTAATAGAGCTTATTTAGTTTGCAGAAGAGAAGAGTGAGGGGGGATTTGATAGCCTTCAACTACCTGCGAGGGGGTTCTAAAGAGGATGGAGTGAGGCTGTTCTCAGTTATGGCAGATGACAGAAAAAGGAGAAATGGTCTCAACCTGTCCGGGGGGGGAGGTCTAGGTTAGATATTAGGAAAAACTATTTCACAAGGAGGGTGGTGAAGCACTGGAATGAGTTACCTCAAGAGGTGGTGGAATCTCCGTCCTTAGAGGTTTTTAAGGCCTGGCTTGACAAAGCCCTGGCTGGAATGATATAGTTGGTGTTGGTCCTGCTTTGAGCAGGGGGTTGGACTTCTATGATCTCTGTGTTCTAACTTAAGAAGCCTGGCTAGAGCTTAACTCAGATTGCACCCTTTTTTGTCAAAGTCAACACAAGACTGTTTACTGTGATATGTAAGGCCCAGGTGGCCATCCTAGGTTGAATAGTGATTTGATTGCTATAAGACAAGGCAGGGTCACTTGGCGAAATGCTCCTCTGGCTCTGAATTCCCCTTTGGGAAGAAGGGGCTGATGGAAGACCTCATGAGACTCCTGCATGATGACAGGCCCAGGCTGAGACCTAGTGACTGTATCTCAAGGGGCAACAAGAGGCCCAGTGATTCAACAGCGGCAACATAGCCAACAGCAAGAGAGAGTTTCAAGAGTCAGCGCTCCAGCAGGTGACCAGCCTAGCCCTGTCAGAGTAGTAACACTAGGTACTGGCCTGGCCCTTTCCAAGCTGGGGCCAGGTGGTGATGATCAAGTGGGCAGCAGTAATGGCCCAGTGGGCTAGGGAGACCTGGGCTGTATGGCTTGTACCTTTCCAAGCTAGGGACATCCACACCCCCACCAGCCTTTAGAGGATAGCCTAAAGGCTACTATACTTGACAGGATAGGAGTATCCCTAGGGACATATCACCACCAATTCTGGACAGTCTTCCCCTTCCGGGTCACCACCCTGAACTGTTCCCCAATGCCAGAAGGATTAGGCTTTGCCCAAAGGCCCACACTTCAATGGACACTGTAGACTTGGTGGCATTAGAGCAATATTTAGAAGTTCTTCTAGCCACTATTCAGACACGGTATCACCAGCATAATCTCAGCTCACTAGTAGTCATGGTTCAAACTGCCAAAGACCATCGGGCCACAGGTTGGCCCAGCAAGGTTGATCAGCCCAAGCCGGATGGCCACAGGCCCAGCTCACAGAGAACCCACCATTGGCAGGCAGGAGAACCCATAGAGCAAGAGTCTGCCACTTACTGAGATGCCCTGAGACATTTCATCAGAACTATACCCAGACTTCTGTGGAGGGCTGCTGGAGGAATAACCAAAAACTAGCAACTCAATGGTCTGTTTCTGTTGCAGGAAGCCAGGACATATTAGTCAGTCCTGCCTCCTTATGAAGTGCAACTACACAGGATGTGAGGCCATAGAGCTCTGTGGCCTCTGCCTCAGCAAATGATAGGTGCTACTGGGCATATGTGGCCCCAGTATGTGGGGGGCAAATGGTGTCAGGGTTAGTGGATTCAGGATTGTAATGGGATACTGGCCCTGGAAAGCAGGAGGAGATAATTACCTTGTTCCACAGAAGGCCTTGAAGCAGTCATTGGTGGTGGGGAAAGGAAGTTGGTTCTCCTGGGGACAATCATCTTCTGGGAGAGGGGAGGAGTAGGAAGTAGTCTGGGTTTTTTCTGTAAGGGCCTAGAACTAGGAGCTTTGTGCGGGGGAGGCAAGGCTCCCCTTTCTCCCAGCTAGTACCAACAGGTGTTTGGGGTTATTAGACCCACCTGGGGAGGATTATGAGAATGATTTGATGACTGGGCAGGGGTGTCAAAAGGAGGTGTCAAGCCAAAGAGAGTTGCTGGAGGGAAAGAAATCAACCAGCACCCAGTGGCTGTGAAACCCTGGACTTAAGGGGAGGGGCCAAAAGGGGCTTCTGGAAGCCAGAAGATACTCAAACTAGACCTTCAGAGAGGGGGACTATTACTTTAAAGACCTTTTTGCTGTAAGGTATTTCTGGGGACTCAAAGGGAAACTGAGGCAGGGTGTCGGGCACCAGCTCACGCTAGTAAGGCCTAGCGGCAGGAGTAGAGGTCAAAGCCAGACTTAGGATGGGTCCAAGGGTTGTACTGGGGTGAGAACTAAGATCAGAGTCCATACGCAAGCCCAATCAGTACTATAGGTGGAGTCAGGTGCAGGCCAAAGGTTGAATCTGGGTAGTGAGGATCAGGGGCATGGGGCAGGCCAGGAGGCAGAGGCAGGGCTGGAAGGGGTCAGTAACAAGGCTGGAGCAAGGTCAGAGTAGGGCAAGGATAAGGCTAGAGCAGGGCTTGGACAGGAACCAGATCAGGCTAGGAGTCTAAAAAGCCTGTTACCCTATGAGGCAGCAGGAAGGTCCCTGGTCTGGCAGGGCTTTTAGACAGATTGATCTGCAGCTCTGGTGGGGTTGGGGAAATACCCAAGCTAGGGCGTCATCTGATCCGGGTTCTGCTTATGGATGGGCTGCCACCGCATGCCTGACGACTGAGTCACTGCAGGGTAAGTCAGTGTAGTTGAGTTGTTGCCACCTGCCTGAGTGGTGACTCAGTGTGATCCTGTCGGCCATGACAGTCCAACCAATAGCAAAGGAACTGGCGTAGGTCTGTTGATGAGTAGGTTTGCCCCTGGTCTTCACCCAGCAAGGGATTAAACTTCATGACCCACTTACTACAGGAAGTGTGGCAGCTCTCCAGGTCAGACCCTGCCGAACTTAGTTCAGCAGCCCCAGATATGAGCTGCTAGAGAAGTTTAATCAAAACCAGGGTGAAAAAAATCATGAACACAGACCCCCAAACAGTGAGCCTGGCTTCTGCTGTACCCTTTCTGTGGGGTGCAGAAGGTGCTACAGACATTGCCGGGCTTTTCACGCTGGAGTTGCTGTATGGCCGACCATGCACAAATAAATCTAGATCTCCTTAAGGAAGCTGAGAAGAACACTCCTCCCACTCCCAAAACATACCACAGTACGTCCAGCAGATGTGGGAGTGTCTGGACCTTGTGGAATGACTTGCCAGGGAGAAACTCCTATGATCCCAGCAGACCCAAGCCATCAAGAAAGCATATCAGCCTGGGAACTGTGTGCTACTGCTACTCCCCAGCAAATGGCAGGATCCATATGAAGAATACTAAATCCACTCAGCCCGTGGAGCAATAGCACCAACACAAGCAATCCATGCACTGTGCCAGGTAGTCAGTGCCTGAGTACCACCTGTACATTTTTCAATAGAGCAGGCACAGACCCTGCCCCACTGGGAAGCAACCTTGTTCAAAGCTTTGAGAACACAATCTCTGGCAGTATGCGTGGGGAAAGATTCCCAAAACAGAAAACTTTTTTGGCTGGTCTATTGCTTTGGTAGCTTTACACACGTCAAAAAGTTAGCAGTGTTTCCCATGACTGTTGACTCATCCAACTGCGGAACAGAAAAGTGGCTACATCTTATTCAAGGCACACATTGTTCTTTGACATCTTCTAACATGACTTGTGTTCTGTGAGAAGCCATGGCCCTTGATAGAGAAATGAGGGCTAAAGCGTTTTGCTCTCTCTTTCAACATTACTGACACTACATCCCTAGCAACTAGTAAAATCAGTTTTTGACAGTGTTTAGCTTTCCTGCTTTTGCAAGGCACAAACTAGCTTGATACATACTTCCAAAGCTTTTGAAGGATCATTGCTAGTAATAAAGGCAGATTTTATCATTTTCTTTTCTGTGGGTAATTCAATTAATTTGTCATTGGAAAAAAAATCCCAATGGTTTGCTTTTAAATCCAGTACATATTGATTTCAGGTAATGTTTAAAATGAGTTGGCTTTAAACTCTCATTTGCCAAAATTATTAACAAACACCAGGTTGTGGAGAAGGATTGTCTTAATTTCCTGGCTATGTGCATCTTAACCACTAACATTTTGCATCCTCTCTTCTTGCAGCTTTTCTGTTCTTTTAATATACAGCTTCTTTATTCCAATTCTTGTCTTCACTATTACATTTCTTTTACCCTTCCTGGTTATATTCTGTTGTCTGTTCTTACTGCTCACATAAAATATACTGCCAACTATTGGGTAGTACACAATTCAACAAAATCAACTTTAAAAAACAACAACACTGCACTCTGATTAAAAATGAGCACTATATACTTTCAATACACACACTAAATGGCTTGAGAACTGGCTGCCAGATCTCAGAGTAGTTGTCAGTAGGGATTTATCATTGAATGGATGTTTCTCTAATGAGGTTGCTGTAGGGATCAGGGCTAGGTCAGATGCTATGCAGTAGCTTTTGTTAGTGATCTGGAAGTAAATACAAAATCACAGACAGAGCAGAGAAGAATGGTGCTGGGGGGGTGTTAGAGTGCTGATCAAGGAGACCAAAGGAGTCTAGTACTATGGAGATGGAAATTAAACAGGAAGGAGATGAGAGAGGAATGGAGTAGGGTGAAAAGATGGTGGAGCAGAAGTTACAGTTCAACCGAGTATGCGTGAATGGGCAAAGGGAAGGGGGTGGAAATGATGATGAAAGGACAAGGGGCAGTGTTCCAAGAGGCTGCAGTGCTGGCATGATGCTTTTGGTCAGGTGGGTACTAGATTGTGACTTCTGGTTCACACACTACCTTGTAACAGACTCTTTCCTCTCTCAGGACTATCTTAAAATACTGATACTTCTAGCATTGAGAGCAATGGGCCCCTGTGCAGCAAGCCAGGAAGACTGAACCGATCCCAGATGCATGTAGCCATAGCTACCAAGTTTTGGGCCACTCCATGCACATCAAGCAAGCCATAGGTGCCGACTCCATGGGTGCTCCAGGGCTGGAGCACCCACAGAGAAAAATTAGTGGGTATCACAGTCCCCGCTCTGATGAGCTGGCCAAGTTGTGCAGATATGGGAGCTGGGACTAGGACAAACTCATCTGAGGTGTCATTGGCTAGGAACAGCTTCTAATCCCTGCTGAGTTAGGCTGCATTCTGATAGTGACAGGCTTTGTGGCTTACTGGCAACATACTGAACAACAGCTCCTGCTCCCATGATGCCCTCAAGAATGACACTTGCTTTCTAGCTTCTGCCACGTTCTCCCCTTTTTGGAGCATGCCCAGGCAGTGTCTCCCACACTCTGACCACACAGGCAAACTCACGCTGCTCTGGCTCCTGCAAACTCTACCAGCGAGTGCTCCACCCTGTTCTTAATGGGACAGTTCCCTTAACTGAGCCCAATGTTAACACAACATCCAACTTCACTTCTAAAGACATTGTGCACTAGCAAAGTTTTCAATAATTACAATGATTTCAGGGTCCTATTACATTCTTTTAACATGGTTTGTTTTAATATTGCAAAGTCAAACCTCTCAGAGGTAGGAAGTGCTAAAAATAAAGTTTTCCTATGCAGACATCTGCCCTCTTGTGCATATGCATTCTAAGATCACATACTCTTCCCCACACAGGTGATCAGCAAGGTTTGCTCCCAGGCACTTCCGCTCCACAGCACAGATGTCTTCCTGTCATGCTGAAGGAGCAACTGTAGCTAAAGTGGACAATTATCCACTGCCCTCCAGCCCCTAGAGGGAGACACACGTCACTCTTTTTTAGTGGTTTTACACCACTTTAGGAGGCACCAATGGAATGGTGGAGATCACAGGACTGGGCTCTAGAACAGAACATGGTTGAGTGTTTCCAGACCAGATAGCCAAGCACACACCAGGTACATGCTGTCTCAAAAGCTGTGTGACTGGTGTCATAATTCTTGGGGTGCTGATGGGCACCTCCTACTGTCTGGACACTGAAAAATCCCGAGGAGTGATACAGCTACTGTCTCCTCTCACCGAGAACTTTTAAGCCCTTATTTCACCCTAACATGACTGACAGGGCTGAAGAGGTGGGGCCAGCCTTTCCCAGAGTGCTTCCTTAACCCCTCCACCAACAGTGCACGGTTAATACACCCCATCACACTGAGTTAGAGACCTGGGTTCTATTTGCAGCTCTGGCTGAAATAACGGGCTGGACAAAGGTCACCTCGTTTGTAAGATTCACCAGGCTCCCAGGGTAAGGAGATGCAGCCTGGGTCAGTAATAAGAGTTATGAATGGCACACACACAAAAATCATTTATAATGCTCAGTAGCAGAGGTAAAACCAGCAATCCTCATCTCCTGGCTCCTAGGCCAGTTCACCGTCCCCTAGGAAAAAAGTGTTAGGGGGGCAAGTGTCTCTCTCTGTCTCTGAACATGCCCGATATCTGGGGAGGCGTGCCCAATGCATGAGTCATGCACATCTGTCTCCTGAACCTGTATATCTGCCACTCTAATCTTCCTCCACCCTCACTGTCAAGGTCATGAATTGTATATTAGCATGAACTCTCCTTAGGACACGCACTTTGTATTCTGCCTGTAAAGTGCCATAACAATTTGATAGCTGGATATGAACAAGAATGCCCAGCCCTAGGTGAGGAGGCAAGAGTGGCTAGTTTATAAGCTTGATGCTGCCCATTCCCAGCTTCTCTAGCATCAAAGGAACACAGGCCCCAATGCTGCTAGATTAAGCATGGAGGGGAGATATGGACTCTATCAAATTTGAAGTAAATTAGCAGGTTTCTGGATTATGACAAACAAAAAGCCCAATTTGAAAAATTTACTTGCTTTACATTGTAGCAAAAAAACAAATGGAAGAAACAAATCCAGTAAATAATGGTCACAAACTAATGAAGAGGAGCAAAGGTTAGTTGATTTTTTTAATAAAATGGAGGAGACTGTAGTCCTTTCCCTCCAGTGATCAATGGACAAAGGAGAGCTTTTCCACTAACAGTGTTAGGGACAAGCAATTCACAAACCACAACATTTTAATCTAGCTAGATCAAAGCTAGCTTGAGTAACAATAGAGTGACACCATGGCAGCATAGGCTAGCCCTGCTCGGCCTGGCTCTGGGTACATACTGCTGCCTGCGAAGCTGCTAAATTATACTGAGTAGCTATACCAGCCAGTTCCCTGTGTGTAGACAAAGCTTAAGTTTACCAACGCATGAAGGTACAGTGGACAATGGTTGGCTATCCCTCCCCCTACACCACTCGACACCTCCCAGAAGAGAACTTGTTTCCCACATACCTCTGTGACAATCAGGCTCTAGCCACCCAAGGGAAGAACAGTAAGTTTAAACCCCCAAAATGAGCAAGTTGAACTAACTGATATAGTACAACAACAGTATGCAAAGTGTTTTGAGGAAGGTCTTTTATGAAAGCTTGTAATGTTCTAAACAGGATGGTCATTACAAGATATGCATGCAGACTGTGGTTATGGATCTAGGTATTAGTGTATCTAGAAAATCATGCTCATCATTTCAACCACCTCCCAGCAGCAAGGGGCACATTGCAAGCCAGGTATTTACATGAAACTAGCTCCAACTAACATTGTTCAGCACAGGAAGAGATAAGTAAGGGCCATAGGAGTTAATGGAAAGGCATTGAGTATCCCAGCTCTTGAGTCAAGAGTTTCCACTCTGAAGGAACGTGGATCATCATGGTCTAAAAGAAAAAAAGCCTTTCTAAAGCAGGCTTGCATCTGATTTTTTTTTTTTTAAATCCAGAATTTGAGGTAGGAGGCTGCCAGTGACCGCTGGATTCCTCCTATGGGTAAAGGGCATGCTAGGAAATAGTTTTAAGGAAATGGGCAACTTTTATTAGAAAAGGGATTTTATTTAAACTTGAAAGTGTAAAGCCTGAAGTAGCATCTTTGTCATTTTCTGTGTAACTTGTCTATGTTTGCTTTCCCTTACTCTTGTTTTTGAAGCTGTGGTTTTTCTATTAAACAAACTTTGTTTTTACTCCAAGCAGTTCTCTGGTGTGCAAACACTGTGGAGTGTGTGCACCAAAGTGAACTGAGAACATGGGGGCTGGTTTCACACCTTTGGGGTAATGAACCAGACGGGAAAAGTCCAAGTGGCTAGTAGTTAAGAACTTGGGGTAGACAGATTTGGGGAGACCCAGGACTGAAGGGCTACTGGTGTCACCCTGGAAGGAGTAACTAGGCTGGTGGATGCCAGGGTGAGCCCTTATGCTTGTGGGCTGGCTACTGGTGTCAGGGGTCTGAACCATAGCTGCACATCACAAGGGCCCCGCAGTTACAGAGTAAGCCATAAAAGAACCCCTTACCAGTGTGGGTAGACCCCCCACACAACATAACCTCAAACAAAGAAAGGGGCAGCCCTGTTGCAGACCTCAGGCAGCAAGTGGCACTTTCATACCTGCTCTTCCTAGCCCCATATTGGGATTCAAACCCTCCCCTCCCCCACAAAAACAAAAAAACCCATGCACATATTAAGAAATTCCCAAGGTTGTGTCCAGGAACATGCAAGTCAGACTGTCTCTGTCTGACTAATAGGGGATGTGAACACCAGACCTGGAGATCCTTATCCGATAATCCCTTACCTCTGGCCTCCATAAATTCAAGTCTTGGGGCTCCCTCACAACCAATTTCAGCTGCCATCATGGCATATAGGGCTCCATAGGTTTTAAGTCAGACGAGATAGGTTTACTTGGCACTGAAGGAAGGTTGCTTTATCAGAGCACTAGAATGTCTTCCAGAAGTTTCACAACCCCGACCTGTTTCTGACACCTCCAAATTAAGACTCGTTGCACTGAATTATAGCACAAGACAGTGGAAGCTTTCAATTATTCTTCCTAGCAGCAAGTGACAGAGCTTTTCCAAAGCACTGTCACTTTGTTGAGAGCAGCAGCAGATGATTCTTTTGTTAAGATATCACACCTGACCCTGCTGCACCCAGCAACTAACTTTTCACTAACAAGAGCAGGGGTTAGGGTAATTTAGGGTTGTATATTTTAGACTATCCAAGAAGCGATGCTCCTTTTCACCAAACATGTATACATCTAAATAAGCCAGAGAACATCAACCTCCTTTTCTTTAATATGCCATTTTAAAGAGGGCAATACCAAAAGGAGCACTGTAGTTTATCATAAAGAGGAAACACATATGGTACACTATTTATATTTACTAAATCTGTTTATTTAGCATTAGCCAAGTAATGCATTTAAATATTAGCTATAGGTTCCTTGCCTAAAGTTGTCTGCAAACTGCTGAAAGGAAGGCAGAAAAAAAAAAGTGTACAGATTAAAGACTATATGCAAGTTTCTTGTGCCCATTCTGTCCAGTGTTAGTGGAAGTGAAATCACATCTTACTAGTATGTAGAAGAGCTTTACACAGCTCAGCGCTACTGTGCACTTCAAGCCCATCAACGTCCATAAGGTTTTTTTACACACGATGGATTAGTTTTGAAAGTCTGTTCGAAGTTCAGCTCCAAGGTTTGGCTTTTATGTTGTTCTAGGAGACCAGAGAGCCATAAGTGTGTGACATTATGACAAAGTGTTTTAAGAAGTCCCCAGCAATATTACAAGATCCCAGATGTACTGAAATATCACCTCCAGGTTAGTTTTTAGAAGTCTGCAGGGAAAGGGATCCCAAGTTACCATTCTAACAGGCAGAATTTTCAGGGCAGATGTGTCTTACTCAAAAGACTTTACACAGTATTATACACAAAAATGGCGCCCCTGGAAAACAAAATTGATATTTCAACATTCATCAAAATGTTTATGACTGGTTTGTATATTAATTGACACTTGGCCCCTGACTTGAGAAAATTCGGAGATGGTCTGGAATGTAACAATGAATGTTACCACCATTTGTTTTTGTTTCATGTGCCCAAAACACTTTCAAACATTTCAAAAATCAAGCTGCCGCGCCTGTTCAGAAGTGTGTCTCAGAGAAAAACAGCAACTGCTTCCAGCTGTCTGCTCTCAATGTTGTCAGTTATTTGATATATTTTGAGTGTTTCATAGAAGACTAAAACCCATCCCCTATAAGCTGTTTTCATCCCATCTTTCCACTTCTCTATGGCATTTTCAACACATAGATTAGTAACTATTATAGCACCTTGGCTCAAGCCCTAAGGCACCAGGCAACATTCCAGGCTGCTGTGCCTAGGACAATGCAGAACTACCCGAAAAGCTGGCTACTGCACTTACACGTGCAAGGACAGCAGATTATATTAAATGCAGAGCATAGGCCACATTGCAGCTCAACCAAAAGGCTTCACAGTTGCTTCTGCAGTATGAAAAGGCTTTCATATTTCTGACCGTTTGGTTATTAGAACATTCTTTTAGAGATTATATGCTGCGTCAGCTACAGCATGGGTTTGCCAACACATTATTGAAAACAAATTATACTTTGCATTGAAGCAAAAGTCAGTCAGTCAATCAGGCTTAGAGTAATCAAATCAATATTGCTGAAGCTTTACAGTCTATTTATAATTTTATCTAATGGATCAAAATACTAGTATTACATCTAAGTCTTATATTGTTACAAAATATCAGTCTTGAATTACTTTTATTATAGGAGAAGTTATAGAAAGGCACAAAGGTAGGATAGACTTTTAAACAAAATGAATTCTGAAAGGAGAATTATTTGCACTTCTCAATGAGTAGATGCTCAGCCTAAACTCCCTTCCCCCCTCCTCAGAATAATTAAAAAAAACTTACTCAGCAATTCTTTCAATTTGTGTAACACACAACTGTACAGGCACTTCAAGTGACACAGTTAAGGCCTTGATGATCTAAGAAGTCTTCTTTTATTCATCTACCCTGATATTCTGAATTGCTGCTATACCTTATGTAGGACCAAACTACCCCCCACCCCTGCCCCAGTCCTGCTCTGCCCTCAGATTTAAAGCTTTACTTTATTTGGTGAATAAGAAAGGAGTAGGGCAGAAGGGCAAGACTGGTTCAATGAGCTGTTCTTTGAAGCCATTGCATTACAAAGCGTCTGGCAAGTCAGACAACAGAAATAGCAAAGATTTAAAATGGACTCCCAGACAATGCTGCACAGTCTGTTGAGCTGTGTTAGAATGTCTTGAGGTAAAGTCAGGTTCTTTCTGGTTCAGTCTCGCTGTTCGTAATAGCTCATTGGGATTACAGTAGGCTCTGTCCCAAGTTAGCACAAAGCTTTCTACTGAAGCACATGACAGTCTTTGGCAATTTAAGGCTATCGCAGCATCTCAGTAATTTTATTTTTTTGGTGTTTGGAATACAAAGTCTCTAAGCCTATACTGTAAAGCTCCAGTTGGCAAAGGTAGAGGAGCTTTGGTGTTGCGTGGTATTTCTAGGAAGACCAGTTAGTTTTCAAATTTGGCGTAAGGGTTCTCTTCCTTAAACAAGCCTGAAAAGAAAAAAGCTCCAGTTAGAGTAATACATTTCAGGATTGGAAGGGAAGTGGGGGTGGGAGAAGAGTAGACAAGTTGAGTGCACTCTGATCTTAGAAATAAATCAAGCGTTTCTTCACTCAATACCAAGTCTGCTTTTGGTATTATGCAAGTGTTATGACTCAGTACACAGTTTCCCTCCCATCTTTAAAGGTTTAGAGCCCCCAAAGGTATTTAGAAGCCTAACTCCCATTGATTTCAATGGAAATTGGGTGTGTAAATACCTGAGGCTCTGAGCAGGACTGTACGGGCTTGATTTTCAAAAGGGACTCAATTATTTGCACTGCAAATGCTATCATTTAGTTATACATTTGTGCTCGCAAATCAGGTAGACATTGAAGTGGTAGCACTTATACCCAAAACAATGAACGCTGCATTTAAGTATTTCTGCCCTGCAAGTCTAACAGAACCCAATTCCATACTAAGATGTTTGTGTAAAGCAGTGGCAAATTTCTCCTTAAACAAAACAAAAAACAAAACAAAAAAGAAAGAAAGGTCAGTCATGTATTGGCTCTTTCCTCTTTGAAAGATGTTTAAGAAAACAACTGGAAGTTCAAGCATAGGGCCGATCAAAGTGTTTTTTGGTAAAGGTTGGAATTAAAAGAAGAAGTGTGTTCTGAATGAGAGGTCTGGCTAAATGAAAGCTGCAGTAATTCTCCCCACCCCACTTTCCTGAAAGATGTAAAAGGAAAAGTCTGCACACAAGCTCTGCATTGTTAACCTTTCATAGACAGCTGGAAGGAGTCACCAGCTCTACCACAGCCCCTTCCCAAAGGCTGTCAGGCTGCTGTGCCCCCAAGGCTTCTTTCTCCAAAGCAGCCAGCACCAGCTCCCCCACCATCCCTAATCATAGGAAGACAGAGCACACGGACCACTGAGTGTAACAGGAGAGAGCTGCTCACATCCTGGGAGCTGTGCAGCAGGGCTTTGGACCAGGCCAGAGCATGAAGACAGCACAGACTTCCTCATGGCAATAGCTACTGGCTAAACAGAGCCTTCCGGTTCCTCTCCTTCCCCAAAAGCATCAGGCCCAGCAGCCTCATCAACTCTTCCCTCATTCCACAAGAGGAATGGGGACAGCAGGCAAGAGGACTTTGTAGAAGACAGTTTAAGTCCTCATATCCACAGAGTTCATCCTCTACAGTTCAACATCAGCTACAAGTAAGGGCAAGTCAAGGCCTTTCAGCCTCCTCTCTGTGGCTGCACTAAGAGGGACCCACCCAGGGCCCAGTGGCTTTCCCTGCCCACCCCACCCAAGGGCAACAGCTTGAACATCAGGCTGTGAAGGCAACTCTGAAACATGGACTCAAGGTATTTGTTTATTCTGCTACCATTGGCTGCTGCTCCCTCAACTGCCCAACCTCACTCTCTCAGATTATGGCCCTCACCCTCCTCTCACCTCCTTTCACCCACTCCAGGATCTCTTCCCTCACTTCAGCCACAAGGAACCCCTCCAAAGAGGGAATAAGGGTTTACAGACACATGGCACAAGAGGATGAAAGGGATGAGAGCTTGATGTCACCTGCTCCCTTTGGTCCAGGCTGTGAGCCACATACTCTCACTGGGTACACTGTTACTCACATGCGCATTCCGCCTGGAGTCAATCAGCTGCAATTTCAGTCTTTGCTAAACCCACTGCACACCTCACACAGTGGCCAGAGATGACCACTGAATAAATTCCCCCACATGCAACCAGTTCCCCGACAGCCCCCAACCTCACTGCAGGTGAAGAATCTGACCCTACAGAATTATTGTGGAGTAAGGTGCCACTTCTTGAAGGAAGAGTATCGGGCCCATTGGCTTGACAGGTTGTATCCTTTGGCTTGCGTTATTTTTAATCACGCATCCTGCCTGGAATCTCAGAGCTTCCTCCTCACCTTTGTTTTGGCAGATTTCAATTAAACCCCAGGAAAGCAGAAAAAACAACATACAGAACAAGCTGACCTGCGTTCCTATCTGGCACTGTGAAAGGGCTGTGTCTGAAGTGTTCACTGTAACTGCATTGTTGTGTTCCTCCCTAAAGTGCAACTGATTATTTGGTGGTAGGGAAGACAATGGTTTGTCTTAGTCTTCCCCACTAGTCATGCAGTCAATGTTTTGTTTATAGCAAGGTATCATAAGTACTTTAGTGCAATACATGGATTTGAAGAATCACTTGAAAAAGAAAGTCACTTCTCATGAATTTTACCATATTTTTTCCGGATTTCATCATGTCGAGATTTCATCTCAGCTCTCCTACAAAAAAAATTAAATGAGACTTAACTTCATTACCTTACACTTTTTTTTTTTTGTTTTTAATCTGTCTCTTCCTATACTTCTTCCTCCGAAGTACCCGTTTCTGGAGCCAACATACATGGGGGGAGGGATAGCTCAGTGGTTTGAGCATTGGCCTGCTAAACCCAGGGTTGTGATTTTAATCCTTGAGGGGGCCACTTAGGGATCTGGGGCAAAATCAGTACTTGGTCCTGCTAGTAAAGGCAGGGGGCTGGACTTAATGACCTTTCAGGGTCCTTTCCAGTTCTATGAGATAATATATGGAGATATACCTATTTATTTATATTTATACATAGGGTTAGACGGTTACCAGTCTGCATACAGGTTGTGTTTCCCTGCTCCCCAAAGGCCGTCATGGGGAAAAAAAAAAAAGAAAGAAAAAAAAAAAACGCATCAAATGCAGCAACCCAGGACTCAAGTGGAAACCTATCAGAAATAGTTACAGTACAAACAGATTATAAAAAACTGTTAAAAGAACTAAGTATGCAGTGTTGTTGCAGCCATTGGTCCCAGGATGTTGTAGCAGTTGGTCCCAGGAATTAGGAAGACATGGTGGGTGAGGTAGTATCTTTTACAGGATCAGCTTGTGTTTGTGAGACAGATCTGTGTAAGCTCAAAAGCTTCTCTCTCACCAACAACAGTTGGTCCAATAAAAGACATTACCTCACCTACCTTGTCTCTCTAAAAGGAACTAACTGTTTCACGTTCTAATGAGTTAGTATGTTAAATCAATGTTTTCAAATCTTCCCAAGTTTATGTATCTTGACAACATACTTTTAATTTAACAAGTTCAACCAGTCACCTATAGAAATAGTAGTCTCCAGAGATGCTTGATAATATTACATTAAGATTAAAGCATTAACCAGAAGAACAGGGCCTCACTAATGAAATTTACACACACAATACACAGAATTTTTTTAATCCAGTTGCACAGATTGCTGGTTGGAAGTAAAGTCATATGTCCCTTTGAGACCTAGCACTGGGAAGCATTTTTAGGTTCTCCAATGGCTAAGTACTCCCACTGCTGTCACCAAAGGAGCCCCTCATCTTATTGCCCATGGGGATGTTGAGATTGAGTCTGGATGCGGATACCTAGGACTGTGTACGTGATGGTACATTTAAATTACCAACCTCCCCATGTTATTAGGAGCCCGGTAAATATACAGGAGATCAATATTTTACAATTTGAGCAAGACTGAACTATAGCATCCCACTTCTACAATATCAAGACAGAGGTGTGTTGATCTGTTTACAGAAAGTTATTTTAAAGCAGAAGATGACCCATTTCTGCCTTCTCCATCCCATTACCTCACATTGGGTACTCACCTCTCTTCTTGCCGTACTCTCCTCTGTTCCCGCTCTCTGGCAGCTTTTTCATCTTCTTTGTCTGGCCTGACAGGAATAATAGAGACTGTCTTAAACAACCATCAATGGACTCTGTTTGGCATTCACCAGGGTTTGGGCATCTAATTAAGTTTTGTAACTTTCTAAAAGTGCTGTACAGTAGGGATTAGACTTTCAGATACTTGCTTTTTGCTCTTCTTTTTTCTGCAACAGCAGTAGCAGCAGATGCAGAGAGCAACAAGGATCACTCCTCCTACCACAGACATTGTGATGATCAAGGCTTCAAAGTTCACTGAGAGTCAAACAAAACATTTATAAGTACAAAAGCGTATGAAGATGTTAAGAAAGTGAGAATTACAATCTTGAGGTCTTTGAGTTATGACACAGAAGCCATTGTTTTCTGGAAGCTTAGTTGCGTTTAAAAAGTCAGAAATATTAGTTTGACCTATTTATTTCAATTTTTTTTTTTGTTTTCTCCTGTAGAAAGCAGTACAGATATTACAGTCAACTACAATCATCCCAAGCTGGAAGGCTACCACAGTACAGGGGTGTTATACAATTAACTTATGCATAACTTAGGGTTGCCAACCCTCCAGGATTGTCCTGGCATCTCCAGGAATTGAAAGATTAATCTTTAACTAAAGATTATGTCATCCAACGAAACCTCCAGGAATATGGCCAAACCAAAACTGGCAACCCTAGCATAGCTAGTATCTAAAGTGTACAGTTATTACTGCACCTATCAAGAACTTGCAAAGACACTGATGTGTTCTGAGATGTCAGACAATGGTTCCTGTGGAAATAATTACCAACTAGTTGGTATGCTTGTAGGGTGAGGCAATTTAAATATAACTTGATATCAAAGTCATTGATGTTGCTATAACTTACTTGAAAAATTGCAATAGCACAAATTTTAAAGTTAGAATTTATAGCTAAATTATAAAAGCAGTTTTAAGCAGTCTTATTTCAGTCATACGACTGGTAGGGTGTCTTATTTAAGACGTTCTGTAAGCAGACAACAAAACATCAACATTTTCCAGATCTCTATCATCCTGTCAGTTGCTCAAGGCAAATATACCTAGCTGGAAAGCTCAGACTAATTGTTCAGATATGGTTTTTAGAAACTGGAATTTCATCAGCAGATTAAATCATTTAATGCAGGGGTTCTCAATTTTTTTTTTCTTTCTGAGGCTCCCCCAAACATGCTAAAAAACTCCATGGTCCACCTGTGCCACAACTGGTTTTCTGCTTATAAAAGCCAGGGCTGGCGTTAAGGGCAAGCAGTGCAATTGCCACAGGGCTCCCATGAAGCGAAGTTGCTCAGGCTTTGCCCTCAGCCCCCGGTGGCGGGGCTCAGGGCCCCAGGCTTCAGCTCCATGCAGCAGGGCTTCAGCTTTCTGCCCTGGAGCCCAGTGAGTCTAACACTGGCCCCGCTTGGCGGACCGCCTGAAACCTGTTCGAGCCCCCCCCCGGGGGCCCCGGACCACTGGTTGAGAACCACTGATTTCATATGTTTCAATTAAATATCCCTCAAGATTAATTTAGCAGAAATATCCTTCTTATTTTTAATTCAGGCTAATTTCTTACTGATAGTCTTCCCAAGAACTCTGGACAATGCCATTTCAGAGGTGGGCCAAGGAGACAGTGTACCACAAGCTGGCATTGAGCTTTAACCTGCAAGCCCAGATCGGAGGTCCATTCGCTCACCTTTAAGTGTATTACCTAAAACAGGAGTAGACTTCAGTGGCAGAGCTTTTGGACCTAGCTGAAATTGAAACACCTGCATGAAATTCACCCCTGCTCAGAACTCATCAAAAGTTAATATCAGTCACTGTTTGCCAGGCTCTGCCCTCATCGCCTTTTATTATACCCTCAAAGTTTGTAAGCCAGTGCTCGAGATATTATGGTTGTGATTCCATCTCTGTATCAGACAGGAAAGAGTCAATTTGTCTTCGTTTTTCCACTCTATGCTGTAAAGTTTTACTGTTTAACTATCCTCATCAGGAGTAAATGGAATTGGATGTACCACACCTACTACGCAACTGCCGAAGATCAGAGCTGTACAAATCAGACTCAGGAAGGGACACAGTGTTTTGTCCCTTAATGCAAGTGATTAGAAGGTAGGGAACAGTCCTTGGAGAACACCCTGTTAGAATTTAGGAAAATTGTGTATACATTTCTTTATTATGATTCCCCATATGCTTAGCATTTTAGTCATGGCCAAGACAGATGCCTCCCACGAGGCTGGTGACAACAGAAACCATTACACAACAAATGAGCACTCTGTTCTAAAGGAGCAAAAAACATCTAACAAGGCACTTCAGTTCCTTCAAGGAAATTTAATGTAACAGCGAATAGCTCTTTATGTAGCCACTACTAAAACATTAATAAAGACAAAGGCAAAGGCTTATAAGACAAGAGACTCAGAGAACAAACCTAGATCAGCCACGTTTGGGTTCACTGGGCAATGCAGAGGCAACGCATCTTTGTCTCTCTCCTCAAGATTGCTGCATGTGTGTAACTTCATTTATAGACTCAAGGCCAGAAGGGACTATTATGATCATCTAGTCTGCCCAGCATAGCACAGGCCAGAGAATTTCACCCCATAATTCCTCCATCTAACTCAATAGATAGTTGAACTAGAGCATCTTTTAGACAGCTATCCAGGCTCATTTTAAAGAATGAATTCTGCTATGACCTTTAATGAAGAGATCCCTACCATATACTAGGACACAAAAGGGAGGAGAAGCCATTCTTAAAACTTGTACAGCTCCAAATACCTGCAGATGTGCCACATCATTCCCTTGGTTAAACGGGCCAGCCCAATGCATAAAGGGCAGGAAGAGGGGCTTGCACCCACAGGAACGGGAGGCTGAAATACTGTGGATCCCATATCAGACATATATAGTGGTTCAGGTAATATCTTTTATTGGACCAACTTCTGTTGGTTAAAGAGAACTTGTTCTAGAATATGGTCTTGTTCAGCCACAAATTACTGGGCTAAATGGGCAATCACAAAGTGAAGTTCTATGACTAGTGCTATACAGGAGGTCAAACCAGATACTAGTAAAGGTCTTTTCTGGCCTTAAAAAAAAAGTAAGTATAGATGGTATGTCACCATTCATCTTGCAACATTAGCTGTATGTCACTCTTCTGCTCTTCACCATGCAAGAGGACAATGTGGCCCCTGTTCCCAGATTCTAGCCTGTGGACCACCAGTAGTATAGCAAGCATTTGCTGATGTTCTACAGAGACCTGGTTCTTCTTGTTTCCGGCCCCTAAACCATATGAAGAAGTTACTATCACATTAAAGGCTTTCCAAATACTACTTTTCTATGTAGGTAGGTAGTTCACGAGTTATTCTATTGACCGCAGAAAAGGAGGTGGTCCAGAACACACAGCATTAAGATGTGGTATTTGAGAACGCTTGATATAGCTAGGATCTCTGTTAAAACATAGTGGCATCACACTAGAGAAACCTGGGGAAAGTTCCTTCTCTGACGTCCAGTGTACAAACAACAAAGGCTGTTGAACTGATAAGGTGCCACCCATTTTTAATTACTGTACATTTTCCACAAAATCACAAAGTAAAATCCACTTACCCCAGCAGACTCCCCAGCGTGCAGAACTCAACTCACAGAGAGAACGAGGAGGGAAAAGGTTTTTAACTGGATAATCCATGCATTTCTTGTTGCTGCTGCACCAGAGACACTGAAAGAGAAGCAAAGCAAGTGAGATGGAAGTGCAAAGTTATTTGAGTGCAATGATACTATTAGGTAGCAAAGGCTATTCAAGCTAAGAGCATTGTAAAGAGCCAGGCAAGTTTACAAACTACAATGCATGACATGCTTTACCATATTCCAATATATTCAAGGGCACAGGGCTGAAGAGAGTAATCTGTATTTGACTACAGATAGTTACGGTGATTACTATGGTTAAGTGTTAGGTTACATTGTGCTGTGGATATACAGAATAGCAGATTCCTGAGGCATGGTGAAAGCTCAATATCTGCATTTTTGAAAAAGAAGTTTGCAAGTCATGAATGTCATGCTTTGCTGCTGGTGTTTGTTGGTATGAAAGTGTGCCTCAACTAAGGCTGTCCAGAAACAAGCTTTGTAAATAGCTATGGGTTTATAATAGTTACAGTACATTTTTGTAAGATAAAAGGCTAAAATATGCTTCCTATAGGAAGGTTGTTGAATAAATAAGGGAGGAAACTTTGTAAACAAATGGAAATGTCGCTCTAAGTCAGGACTTAGACTTAGGGCTGGTCCACACTACCCGCCGAATTCGGCGGGTAGAGATCGATCTTCTGGGATCGATTTATCGCGTCTCATCTGGACGCGATAGATCGATCCCAGAAGCGCTCCCCCGTCGACTGCGGAACTCCTGCTTGCCGAGAGGAGGAAGCGCTGTCGACGGGGGAGCCTGCCTGTGCCGCGTGGACCTGAAGTAAGTATTTTTAGTATCCCCTGCCCCAGTGTGGACCAGCCCTTAGTTTGGCAAGTCAACTTTTAATATGCAACGTTTGTACTTTTCATCCCAAAGCAAATATGAGTGAAAGCAAGCCACTGATTTTCATACCAAACATAAGGGTGTTACAAAGCATTTTCCCTGGAGCCTACGGGGAATGTTATCATTAGAACCCTTAAAATGCAAATAATCACAGTCAACAGTAGACAGTAAAGCAAAGGCTTTCTGGACTACAAGGCTAAATAGTTTCATGAGCAAAGCATTCAATAACTATTACAGAACCAGGGAAATATGAAAGGTTAGTGTCCACCCTAGCTAATTTTTCTTTTATCAGATTCAGTATCTTCACATACAGTACTCCCCCTCAACTATCACAGGATTAGGGGGAAGTAGTTCTTGAAGTTTCTCTACAGGTCCTGGCACAGCTCTTCGAAGCAGAAGTTTGTGGGAGTTGCTGAAGCAAAGTGGAGATTTACAAGTTGTTTTTTTAAAAGGACAAAAAGAGGCCTCAGGGTTGCTCACACTACCTCATAAAATGGGAGCCATATGCTCAGGATTACAGCAGCTGCAGTAGCTCCAGACAAGAAAGGAATCAGGACTATGGGACAGAGCAATCATGGTACAGTGAACAGAAAGAGCACGCAGCAACGCATTCAGAAACCTGGAGATTAAGTAATGGGCTGTAATACTGGCCTAATTTCGGTTGTTGGGTTTAGTACATGGGTGCTGGTGGTTTGTGCTATACATTAAGTCAGACTAAATGATCTGATGGTCCTTTCTGGCCTTAAACTCAGTGACTAAGTGCTCCTTATTTATCTACAGCTTTGGGGGGTTCTGTTAAGTAAGATGTGCACATACCTAGAGTAACTGTGTGATCTTAGGCTGGGTCTACACTACAGCGGGGGTCCGACCTAAGATACGCAACTTCAGCTACGTGAATACCGTAGCTGAAGTTGCGTATTTTAGGTCGGCTTACCTGGCGGTGAGGACGCGGGAAAGTTGACCGCTGCCGCGCTGCCGCCGACTCCGCTGCCGCCTCTTGCCGAGGTGGATTTCCGGAGTCGACGGCAGAGCGATCAGGGATCGATTTTACCGCGTCTTCACTAGACGCGGTAAGTCGATCCCCGATAGACCGATTGCTACCCGCCGAATCGGCGGGTAGTGAAGACATGCCCTTAGAATAACATACATCCTCCCTTCCCCTGCATCCTTTACCCACACTGTTGCATCTTGTCTTGTATTTAGATGAGCTCTTTGGCAAAGGAACTTGCCTTTTTTGTTTATTGAGGTGAAGACCTAAGTGTGCTGGGTTCTTAACATTTATAGCGCAGGATAGACCAAATGAGCCAATGGAGCTGTGCCACCTATGCTTCTGGCCTATGGTAGCACTAGTATACCAGCAAAAACAACTATAGGACTTGGTCTGAGCCAATATGGTTATGCTGGTAGTTTGAATTCTTGTGAAACAGGAAGCATGTGAGTGGGCAGTGTTTTACAGGTGCTTTGGGGAGGGAAGGGGATGTATGACTGTCCTCTTTTCCCCTGGCCCCAATGGAAGCACAGTGACTAGAAGTGGCATCATGGAGTTCCATGTTTTCTACAGTGTAGTCAAGGCCTAAGATGACAGTTTCAAAGACATCTGGAGCTGTAGTATAGCCAGATCCTTGTCTGACAGAACCTTTTTTAGAACCAGTTCAGTTAAACCTTTAACTAAAGGTAAAATTTAGCCCTACAACTGGAACTTGAACAAGTTTGTTGACATTAAGACCAAGGTTTGAAAAGTTTTCACAGCTACCACTCACACCAGTACCTCCACCACCTCTACCCAAGACTACACCTACACCTATTTATACTGTTTGATGGGGGAATGGAAGATATGGGAATCAAATCTGTCCCACCTATCAAATCTAACCCAGATGTCATTCCAAAACACCCAGTTAGTAAATTCTGGGCACCAACTGGTATCTCCTCATATAGGAACTAGCCAGTTAGTTGTACAATGCTTTCATAATTCTCCCTTGTAGAGAAAAAAAATACTGTGTTCAAGATAATTAACTATCGTGTTCATGTTCAGTCTTACGATCCTAGAACAATGGGCAATACAGTTAAAGACTTGAGCACTCACAAGACTATCATCTGATTTGAGGCTGCTATGGGAAGTGTATCACATGAGGAGTTTAAGGAGAAGCTTATCAAAGATTTGATTACTAGTATCAGGAAATACTCAGCCACAGTGATGCAGGTTAGAATTACTGACCTCTCACATACTCCAGATAAATGAAGCTTTCTTGCTTTACCAGATATAATTAGTGATGGAAATTGATCGTAGAGCTGCATCAGGACTGGACTGTGACAGCAAAGTGAATTTTTCCAGCAGTTAACTGTATTGTAAAGAAGCTCTAAAGCCGATTTCCAGTGTAATCTAGATGAGTTGATTTTTATTGTTCTTTTATGCAATGCAAGTGTCGGCATTGTTATGCCCAGTGTTATTCTAAGCCTCTTGGGATATAGTATTTTAGGTTGATTTCCCACAATATCCTCAGCTCAAAAGCTGGGTTATATCAGAGATGCAGTTTATTAGGCAGAGCGTGAGGAAAAACTGACCCATAACATTACTGGGGGGGGGGGGGGGGGGGAGTCTCTTCATTGCTGTTTCAGTGACCTCTTAGGGTCTGTCTACAGTGCAACGGGGAGGCAGGATGGCAGCACATGTAGGCGTACCTCCCTAGCTTCGATCAAGCTAGCTTGCTAAAAATAGCAGTGAAGTCACAGCAGAACAGGTGGTGGTGTGGACTAGTCACCTGACCACCCAAATATATAATCAGGGTCACAGGTGGGCTTGTGGCTAGTCTAAGCCACTGTACCTTCACTGCTACCGTGTTTCCCCGAAAATAAGACAGTGTCTTATATTAATTTTTGCTCCCAAAGATGCGCTAGGTCTTATTTTCAGGGGAGGTCTTATTTTTCCTGGAGCTTCGGGGCCTTATATTCTGGGGTGGCCTTATTATCGGGGAGGTCTTATTTTCGGGGGATGTCTTATATTACAGCGAGAGGCAAAACTGGAAGTAGGTCTTATTTTCGGGGGATGTCTTATTTTTGGGGAAAGAGGGTACTTTTTGGTGAACTAGCCTGATGAAAGCTAGGATGGGTACACCTACAGGTGCTCTCATCACGTCTCCTGACTGCAGTGTAGCCAGACCCTTAGCTGTTCATAAAGGAAGCACAACTCCTTCCAGAAAGAAATAAAGGATTTAAATTCATTATATGATATTATATTCTTCAGAACATGGAAGCCACAGGATGGCAGAGTAGTTCTGGTAAATCTCCGTAATCCAGGGGTGGGGTTTAGAATAGTCTGCCTTTCATGAAAGCCAGGGGCAGAATCCCAGAAGCAACTAGACATTTTTCTTAAAAGAAATTCAACATAGTTGTCTCCCAGAGCACAGCTGAGTGGAACCTATGCATGCTGACCCAGTCACGTGTTAGGGGTATTAACCTTTGTCACCTGGAGGTCAGGCGACTGGAGCCCGGAAATAGGATTGAGTTTCTTCCCATCACTCCTCTGTCACCCCTTTATCAGAGGAGTTATCTTCTGGTGGGGGACTTTCCATCAAGTCAACTAAAATTGGTACTGGGCAAAACATGCTACATGTTGTGCACAAGGACTCTTCAGAGGTGTGACAAGCTTTTAACAGCAACTGAAGATGTTGGAGGGACTTCACAGGCTAAGGACACTGCTGTTGCAGTCTCAATAGAAGTCTGGCTTGATCTAACTAAATAACCAGAGCCACACAAAAACGAAGCCAAGACAGTGCAAAGAAGCCATGGTACTTTTCCATTATCCCCACTGACGCCACAAAGTTCTAGGCTAAATCTATATTGTGGAAGAAGCAGAAACAGGGCTGATGGATTGTAATCCTGAACTCCTTATTATAAAAGGATTAACAGATCCAGATTTCTATTTCTATTCCTATTCAAAGTTTGTAAAAAAGGTTATGTCAGTTTACTGGATCAAAAAAGAGAGAAGATTGTGTAAGTAGTGGAAGACATGATAGCTTTGAATTCAAAGCTATCCTTTTTATAAGACCTACAATTCCTGCATAGCCAGCTCAGCATCAATTGAGCATATTTTGAATACATAGGTTTGGCTTGGTTGGAACTTTGTAATAGACTAGATGCTGAAGAAAAAAAAAAAAAAAAAAAAAAATCAAGCGTTAGAGTTTCAAGAGAAGATACAAGAGAGCGGAAGGCCCAGTTAGACTAAGGACTCAACTGTATTCTACTCAGAAATGTCCCAAATGGAAAGCTTGCAATGTGCCTTTCTAGGCATGAGGAATAAACTTGTTTTTGTGTTTACTGTTTCATTTCATAGAACACTGGAGGCTCTCAATTTCTTACTTTCCCATAGTTAGGGAACATTACAACTCTGAATTTGAGCTCAGAACTGACTGGTATAAGGGACAACTTCATACCTATAAATGTATGGTTTTCCCTAGCCTCAGAGCCACTAAGTTTCACCTATCTGCACCAACATCCACCTTCATCCGATAAGCAGTACAAATTCAGAGACATGTTAACTCTGAGTTTCTCAGCAAGCCAATTTAAAATCAGAGCCCTGACAGTAGGCAGTTAGAGAAAAACCCACAATGTCATTAGAAGACATTTCAGGTGGAGGTCATCAAGGCCCACAGTCACTTTTAGGCCTTCCACAATTGTGTAAAGTTTGCTTCAGTAAGACTACCTCTATACTTGAATTAAAGAGCCAAAACTTTGGATTCTTCCTACTTTTAGAGCCAAACCTTCAAAACTGAGGTATTTGATAACTTCCCCTACCCGCATCTGAATTCCACTTGGGTCTAGGAGTGCTAGAGGAGAGACTCGATTTCCAGCATATCCTCAGATTGTTGTGATCTGTTCTCTCAATCCACTCAGCCCACTGGAGAAGTGAGGCAGTTTGGCCAGCACCCACACAGTGGCAAAAGGAAAAGCAGGACTCCAAACAGTCCCTCAAAATACTGGAGGGGAGCAGCAGGTCATCCACACAAGGCATGTGACAGAGAACATCAGAACCTGCAGGGGAAGGCGAGGTTCTTTAGGAACCCTTTCCAAAGGTTTGGATTCAACATTTAAAAACCAAACCAAACCACCACCACAGGTGCTTAGCACTTGCAGCTCCCTTTGTAGTCAGCTGGCATAGTGGCTGCTCCCCACTTCAAAATGCCGAGACAGATCTTTTCAGATGCTTCGCAAAACTCTGAACCTTTGACAGGTTGAAACAGCAAGTTCACTTACATAAAAGAAGTAGATGATATGTTTTTCTACTACTTACTGAGACATTTTTCAGGCACTCTTCACAAGTTTTGTTTGTGTATTGAAGACAAGCTGTGGAGAGGAAAAAGAGCCACATCATTATTTAGCTGGGCCCATACAAACAACATATTGAAAATAAACATTTAAACTTTGCTGTATCCTCACAGCCAGGCCATACACATACAGTTTCTAAAAAAACAAAAAAAGCCTTGCCAGACATTTTTGCTTGACTAGTTACTCTGTCAAGTGCAGCAACTTCTTGCCTTATTCCTGTGCACTAGTGCTTTGTCTCAGAAAACTGGAGAAGCAGCACCATACCATCAGTATATTCCCACTCTATTTGTGTACATAACATCTATTGGTAGAGGCTCCTTTCCACATAATTATCACATGTTGTTGCAATTCTCTTGCCATTTGTGTAACACAATATAAATAGTTTGGGGAGACACACACAGTCTTGAAACTAGATAGCATTACTGCAAGCTTATTATGAAAAGTCTCTTCCATGCAGGTTCATTTTAGGCTGTCTAATGTTTAACTATAAAAACATGCAAGCTATCACAGATTTAGTCCAATGTTTTCAGTTAATGTTTTATTACTTAATTGTTGTGTCAGGTCCCAATTATCAGATTTGCAATTAAATAAAAGTTTTAAAAAGAACTCCACCAATTTTGCTCACAGTCTCCCATTCACAGTGACCCTCTTGATGAAAAAAAAAAAAAACAACTGAGCTGGTCTTCCTCTTGGTATGAGAGTAATCCCAAGCAGGAGGCTCAGAAACATTAGTTGCAGTTTTTAGTTTTCTTCAAATCCAAGCATGCAAAATCCTTCAAACTGCAACAGATCATGATTTCTGACAAACAGTCTTCACTACACTCTTCTGTTAATATTAAGCCCTGTTCACGGTAATCATATTCTGTTATCTATAAAGGACAAAACCAAACATAACTAAGGTGAAAATATGGAGAGAGCATGAATTGTTTCCTGACTATTATACACTCAGGGTAAATTGTCCCTGAACTGAAGGGCTTGTATACTTTGTTGGTACAATACCTCAGTGGTTTTAGGTAGTTATAAAAAGGTTTATATGTTTTTGTCATTGTGTAGAAGCTTAAACATGCAATGTCTGCAGATTTTAATTTACGGAATGCATGTTCGCATCTTCAAAACACTGATTTTTCTTCCATATAACTTTGAGAAGCTTATGGACAAGTTAACACTACAAATCCTTCCCTCACATTGTAAACATGAAAATGGATGCAGTGATCTGCCAAAAGCAAGGAGGGTCCAACAGTATCCGTTTTTTAAATATCGCAAATTAAAATACAAACAGTTTGGTATACAAAGTATCCATAAGCCTACATTTTAAAATGCCCATTTAAATCAAAGAGGAGGAAGAAAAATAGCCCAGACGTTAAGAACCATGTTTGCTGTGTTTACATATAATTTTGGTAGCCTTGCAACAAATGCTTGCTCTAGATCAGATGAACTTTTTCTTTATACATAAAGTTCTAAAACAAATATTCAGAACTTGATTTTTTTAATTAATGTTAAATATTTCACTTTGTTCAGTCAGAATTATGTCATCCCCTACAAATGTTACCATTAGTGGGCTGAGCAACAGGTGTTCTCCTTTACCACGTTAGTTAATTTGTTCTTATAAAAACAAGTGATGTAGACATAGAACTCTCAAAAGGTGAAAAGTTGTCAGACGTTATGATTGAACCTGTGGGCTGGCTGGCCTCTGCCCCCGCACCTCCATTTGGCCCCCATGCCTTAACTTAAACACGATAACTCATGCCCTACTCTTTCAGTCTCCCTGAGAGCCCAGGTCCATTTTCTTAGGGCTAGTCTACACTTACCGGGTAGTTCGACGGCTGGCAATCGAAGTTCCGGGTTCGATTTATCGTGTCTGGTCTGGACGCGATAAATCGAACCAGGAAGTGCTCGCCGTCGACTGCGGTACTCCAGTTCAACGAGAGGAGTACCGCGGAGTCGACGGGGAGCCTGCCTGCCGTGTGTGGACCGCGTCTGAACCGCGGTAAGTTCGAAGTAAGGTATGTCGAATTCAGCTACGTTATTCACGTAGCTGAATTTGCGTACCTTACTTCGACTTGGGGGGTAAGTGTAGACCAAGCCTTAGTGTGACAGCGAGTAGAGATGAGCCGGGGGCGGGGGGGGGGGGGGGGGGGAAGGGGGGGGCAGAGTGAGGGCAGCCGGCTTCAGCAGTGTTACTGAGCATGCTCAGTACAAGCCAAGCAGCAAATCTGGAGGGGGCATGTGACCCCGCATGCCCCACCCTCCACACATCGCCTCTGGTTCCCAGATGAAGTCCAGCTCAATCTCAGTTGGACAGAAATAATTTCAGTTTACAAGAGATTAGGAGCCACAGCAGGACCCTGTAAACAGACCACAGAAACATATACAGAAGGCTGTTCCTTGGGGATTGCTGTGGCCAGAGTATAGCCCCTGGAGCTGCTCAAACTTACTTTGGAGCTGGACCAGTCCTGGGCAGCTCCCAAAATTCAGCAGTGCAAAAGTGGTATAAATCCATCTTTACTCTCTCCATCAGCTGTGACAAGCTCAACATGGCTTCCTGTAAATCAAGGACTGCTTAGCCCTGAGTTACAAAGTCTCCGATAAGCAGTATATTCCTGCACACTTAATATGCCAATTTTCTCAGTTCCTCATTTCTGGGCCTGACTGGTTCCCAACTCTCCCCTTCCCCAATCCCCAGCTGGACTGCAAAGAGGAAGTGTGCTCTCCCAGCCTCCCTTTCACATCCCTGCTCCTAAGAGCCTTCAACTCTGATACTATGGTGAGAGTCATACAAGAGCTTGTCTACACAGGGAGTCATTCAGGAACAGCTATTCCTGAATAAACTCCATGAATAAACAAGTGCCAAGTATCTAGATAGTTAGCCTCTTCCTTGTCCCACTTAGTATAGTGTATGAACACTGCCACTCCTTCCCCCAACACACACACTTTCATAATTCCCCTGCCAACTACCTCCTAGAGCAGTGGTCTCCAACCTTTTTATACCCAAGATCCCTTTCTGAATTTAAGGGCAACCCAGAATCTACCCTGCTCCTTCCCCAAAGCCCAGCCCCACTCACTCCATCTGCCTCCCCCCCACTGCTCACCCTCCTACTCACTTTCATCGGGCTGGGTTGAGGTTTGGGGTGTGTGTGCAGGCTCTGGGCTGAGGCCGAGGGGTTCGCAGTGTGGGAGGGGGCTTTGGGCTGAGCCTGGGGCAGGTGGTTGGGGTGCAGGAGGGGTTGAGGGGTGCAAGTTCTGGGAGGGAGTTTGGGTGCAGGAGGAGGCTCCGAGCTGGGGCAGAGTGTTGGGGTGCAGGAGGGGGTACAGGGTGCTGACTCTGGGAGGAGGGTCAGAGCTGGGGTTCGGGGTGCAGGAGCGGGTTTGGGATGTGGCCTCTGAGAGGGTGGTCAGGGCTGGGGCAGGGGTGCAAGAGGGGGTACAGGGTGCTGACTCTGGGAGGGGGGTCAGGGCTGGGGTTCGGGGTGCAGGAGTGGGCTCAGGGCTGGGGTGTGGCCTTATCTCCGGCAGCTCCCGGTTGGTGGTGTAGCTTGGCTGCCGCTAAGGCAGGCTCCCTGCCTACCCTGACCCCACGCCACTCCCAGAATGGGCCCCTGCCGCCCCTGGGGGAGAAGCGGGGGGCACATGGCTCTGTGTGCTGCCCCCTCTGCAAGCACCACCCCTGCAGCTCCATTGGCCACAGCTCCCCGTTCCCGGCCAATGGGAGCTGCAGGGGCAGTGCTTGCAGGCAGGAGCCCCCTGGGGCCATGCTGGCCACTTCTTGAAGCGGCCTGGGGCCAGGGAGCCTGCCTTAGTGGCAGCCCTGCTGTACCACCAGAGATCACCATCGACTGGGACATGCTCTAGGATGGACCAGTCGATCGCGATTGACTGGTTGGTGACCGCTGTCCTAGAGGATGTCGATTCCTCCATATTATGGAGTGGCAGTAACTACTCTAGTGAAGGTTGATTATGCATTACGTGTATGTATTTAGAATGTGAACTCCTCATTATGTGTGTAAAGACATACTTTGGGAGCACGGAGAATTGAGAAGCCAGCATACAGATGCTTGTGACAAGAGCCTTTCATTCAAAATGTTCATAAAACGCATTGGAATCACTAATGAGAAAGGTATCACTCCTCTGACCTATAAGGTAAGAGATTCCTTACTGCCTTCTTCTGAGAATAAGACTTCTCTCAGTTGGAGGTCAGAGGAGTTTTAACTCATCTGTATGCACTGACAGACAAACCTCAAAGAGGGAAGGAGTACAGCAGTATGGCCAGCCCTGCAAAGACGAGGTGGCAGCTGGGAACTAGCTAGGCAACAGCATCAGGAAGCGAGGTCACGCTTAAATTCATACCATGTGAGTCGATTGCTACCTCTAGGGCAGTGGTTCTCAACCTGCAGCCCAATCAGCACAGACTGCGGCCCATGTGATATCCTCAGGGCCATACAGGTAGTATTGAATGCAGCCCACTATGGTAAATAGTTTGAGAACCACTGCTCTAGAGGGTATATCTACACTGCAATAAAAGACCTAAAGTACATCCACAGCTGGCCCAGGTCAGCTGACTCAGGCTCCCAAGGCTTGGGCTGTGGGGGCTATAAAATTGCAATGTAGACATTGAGGCTCAGGCCGAAGACTGGGTGTGAGACCCTGTAAAGGAGTGGGCCTCAGAGCCCAGGTTCCTGCCCAAGCCTGAATGCCTACATTGCTATTTTAAGCCCCACAACCCAAGCCAGCTGACTCAGGTTCTGAGACTTGGTGCTGTGGGTTTTTTATTGCAGTGTAGATATATCGTAGGCATCTGACTCTTGTAACACCACATAGTTGGGTGAAGACACTTAATATACAAGTAATTAGACACTAATAAAATAGATTATAAAACACTGATATCAATACAAATTCAGTGTGATCATTATTTGGAACAGACAGGTTTAAACCATTTGCTTAACATTGTAAAATTCAGAAAATATTCTGTGACAAGTAGCATTTTAAACAAAAATCTGTTTTCCAAGAGGTTTCTGCAGCAATGATCTAAAGCAGGGGAGTCAAACCTATGGTGTGTAGGTGAGATCCAGCCCACTTGATGCATTTGTGTGCCCCAGATGGCTTATTCAGATTGTGCAGAAAGGCAGAGTTTTAGCTTTCATTTACAATGAAGAGCAAGTTTCTAACTCTGACAGTAAGAAATAAAAGTTTTCAAATGTAACCCAAGTCCAAGATGGCAGGGAGCTTGAAATAATGTCTCTGAGCTGTGAACTCCCCCCTCCTGCTATTAATCTCACTGGAATGTCAACCAGAGAGTCTGCCATGACAAGCAAGCTATTGGGCGGCTGGAGGAACATGCAGAGAGGACTGACAATCCCTCTGAATGCTACTAAGAGGGAAAACTTTTGGGACTTAACATGTCATAGAGGACATACAAATAGCAGCCCAGGATAGACAGAGATGGTGGAGTCTTGTGCATGCCATAAGTGATGTCTGACACCCAGGAAGAATTCAGAAGGGTCAACTCTCAAGCCTAACACTACCTTACACATTGTTAGCTATTTAATTTTTAATCGTGGTATTAGATAGGATAGGCAAAAGTGAGAGGGAGCCCACAAATGGAATGGGACGCTTCTGCAGGGAAGGAAATGCAGAAGAAAGGAGGAGACGGAAAAAAATGGGAAGTGGGCAACATAACAGAAATAGCTATGGTTCTAAAAGGAACATATTTTTCCCCAGAGTTGCTATGTTAAACTTAACAAGAGGCCAGGATCCTCAGATAGTAAGTCAGCATAGCTCCACTGATGTCAGTGGAACAACGCTTATTAAACTGGCCCTCAGCTAATATTCATTTATACAATAGGCTATAATCCACCCGACCTTTGTTTAAACTGTGCACGGGCATCAGGAGAGATCCTCTGTAGATTCCAGGAAGTACATCAGCCCCAGTTTATCTCCAGCCCCCAAGACCATGATTGCAAATAGAATTTGTCCCTCTTCAAAAACGAGACAGCTGATTAACAGATTGCTCAGCAACGGTACTGTTGATCTTCAGTGCCAGCATCCCACCTATGACATGGTGGACTGGATCCTCAGCTGATATCAGTCAGTGCTTCAGTCAAAATATACCAATTTACACCAGTGGGGGATCTGGCCCTGTATCTTTGTTACCTCTGAATCCATGGTCCACCATCTTTTCTGATCAGTATACTTGCTGCTGTGTGCCAGAGCTCAGTAAATAAAATAAATCTTCTAAATGACAGGTCTCCCCAATAGTCCCCATTAACATTCGATAGTCTCTTGGTTACCTTTGTGTGCTATAGCTCCATGTTTCCTCCCTTCAACCAAAACAGAGTGTTAGGGTATGTCTACACTTACCGGAGGGTCCGGTGGAAGGCAATCGATTTTCTGGGATCGATTTATCACGTCTAGTGAAGACGCGATAAAATCGATCCCTGATCGCTCTGCCGTCGACTCCGGAAATCCACCGCGGCAAGAGGCGGCAGCGGAGTCGACGGCGGCATGGCAGCGGTCGACTTGCCGCCGTCCTCACAGCCAGGTAAGTCGACCTAAAATACGCCACTTCAGCTACGCTATTCACGTAGCTGAAGTTGCATATCTTAGGTCGACCCCCGCTGTAGTGTAGACCTAGCCTCAGAAATAGAGGAGACAAGACCTCTTTAAGAACCCACTTCACTAGAATGCTATCTTCCAACTTATCTGCCTCCTCCATCTAGTAAACTTCAGAAAGATTATCTCATTTTCAAACAGAATTTGAAGAGCGTTTTTAATTACTGAATGTTTAAGGAGTAGTTGAGAAGGTTGCCCTCTCCCAATTTTAAAATATCAGCAGTACCCTATTTTGGGGGGCATGCTACTTTTCTTGATAAGATTTTAGTGAAATTATTGAGCATTCAATCAATGGTCTGTGGAAGATGATGCACTACATATTAAAACACCTTTAAAATATCTTTTGTAAACCAGAAAAGAGAAGGGTATTTGTTGATAAGAACATTTTTAGTAATGGTTTTCCATTAGCTACAATGCAGCTGAGCAGTTTTGTGTTTTCATTTACAGCAGAGATCAGTCATGTGATTAAGGAGCAGAGTTGTGGTTTCTTTCAGGTTTATATCCTCAGGGTACAGCCCTTGAAGTGAGTCAGCATTCTATGAACATAGGTAAGATGTAGAGTGGTGTGTAAAAAGAACAGGAGTACTTGTGGCACCTTAGAGACTAACAAATTTATTAGAGCATAAGCTTTCGTGGGCTACAGCCCACTTCTTCGGATGCATATGGTGTGTAAACATCTCTATTTTAGAAGTCAGACTCTGCACTCCTAAACTAGATCTGAAGCAGAGACTTTATAAACTACTAATATTCACTGTGTCATTACTATCCAAGTTGAAGGAGTCGTGGAACAGCCACTCCACACCCCTAAGAACAGTTACAAATGTTGGGGACAGAAGAGAAATCTCATGGGACTTTTATGAGAACACTAATTATATAGTTTAAAAAGTACAGTAAATTTGTGATTCAGTCCAAGATCAGTTAATTCAAGCCAGCACTATACTGCTGTTTAAGAAGTCCCAATTTCTAAGATCTTCTGACTTTCCAGTCCTTGAATTGTTCAGTTTTGATTTAACAATAATGCAGCTTTAGAACAGTTAATTCAAGCAACAAGCTGATGTGCAGCAAATATAAAATTGGTCAAGTTTAAAATCTGAATTAAGCTACATTTGCTCTTCTGCTGCTTTCTACCAGCTTGACAGATACTTTGTATGATACAGCTCATTGAATAAACAAAGATACTGCCAACTAATGTAGCAGAATCTCACAAATCTACACTATTGGGAGAGCCCTAATACAAAATAAAGACCTTTCTGCATTATGGTCTGTCTAGGGATAGCTCAGTGGTTTGAGCATTGGCCTGCTAAACCCAGGGTTGTGAGTTCAATCCTTGAGGGGGCCACTTAGGGATCTGGGGCAAAATCAGTACTTGGTCCTGCTAGTGAAGGCAGGGGGCTGGACTCAATGACCTTTCAAGGTCCCTTCCAGTTCTAGGAGATAGGATATCTCTATTTATTTATTTATTTAGGCTAGGAAAGAGGTCCTTTAAAAAAATTGAGGTAGCCAACATGATTTGAAGTACCTCTTAACACCGATGACCTCTCCCCCCCCCCAGGTTACAAAGTGGATAAAAACTGATGATTTTGGGGGGGAAATCAAATAATTGGATTTTTTTCCCCTTTAAATAAGATTTTTCATTTTATTTAAAATTTAATAATTTTTTCTTGTTAAAAATAAACCTGTTTAAAATTAAATCTGAATTTAATGGAAAATATGCTAAGGCCTAAAATTATAATAATTAAAACATTTAAATAAAAATATGCTGAATCCATGAGCCACTACCAAACACTAAGTTAAAGATTGCACTTTGGAGGGCAAGCTTTATAAATATGGCACAACAGGTCATGTTCTGTATTAAGAGTTTGATCCTGTGGGGTTTCCAGGTGCTGTGCTACTGGGGGTAAGAGACTGAAATTCATCTCTCATCAGGATCATTTCACTGAGCCCACCTGGATAGTCTCTCACTCCTATTTTATAGCTTCTCTCTCCTTGAGCTCTGATTGGCCCAGTTCTCAAATTATGAATATGTATAACTCTACCCCTCATTCATCATTTTCTAACCTACTAACACATACAATTAAGAAGCTGAAAATATTAAACTCTATAACTCTTTAAATAAATGTATATAGTTATAGTGTACTCTCTTAAGTAGCAAAAAGATGTACCAAAAATAGCATAAAGGCTTTATTTAGTTGTAAGTCAACATATTTTAATGAATACACCAACCAATGAGAATGCATCTTTCTTTAGAATTAACTGAAGTACAAATGGAAAAGTTGATTGAAATTGATTATTTAAATCTAGACTTTCCACTTTAATTTAAATAAAGGCGATTTAAATCGTCTACCCAGGTAGGATAAAGAGGTACACTCTTAAAACACACCAGCTTAAACATCTTAAAATTCTAGTGTAGTGATAGAAAGTTGTAGTTTTTAACATGTTTTAACTAGAGGGGAGCCTAGGGTTCATCTTGACTAATTAATAATGCATGTCCTAGTGTGGACAGACTCTTAGTGTAGACAATTTAATACTTTTGCAGTTCTATTATCCAGTTCAGTTTTCATTTTGTTTTGAAAAGCACCTACTTTCACCCCTAATCTAGGAAGACCTTTAGTGAGTGCTAAGGACAGGGCCAGTGAAAGTGACATTCTTCACAGGCTAATCAGGTAGAGCCACCTCAATCCTTGGCCCAGCATTCACTGAAACCTTGAGAAAGGCCTACAATGTTTACTACTGGTGCTATCGCCTCATACTGCCCCCCTCCCCGCCCCGCCCATCTTTTGCTTCTGTTCCTCCAGCTTGTGCAGCTATTAGAATGCAGGGTGCAGGGCCAGGTTCTTTGTTATTTCACTTTGTTGAAGAATGAAGAAAAGCCAGTATGACATAAAGCAGGGTAGTATGCTATTAGGAAGCTTGCTGCCACCCTGCTCTCTTTGCCTTCAGAAGAAACTCTGGGAAGCAGTGACTCTGAAAAGGACTTTGGGGGTCCTAGTAAATAATCAACTAAACATGAGCACCCAGTGCAACACTGTGGCCAAAACAGCTAATGAGATCCTTGGATGTAACAAACGGGAATCTTGTGTGAAGTAAAGAGGTTATTTTACCTCTGTATTTGGCACTGGTGTGACTGCTGCTGGAATATTGTGTCCAGTTCTAGTGCCAACAATTAAAGAAGGATGCTGATATATTGGAAAAGGTTCAGAGAAGAGGCACAAGAAATTAAAGGATTGGCAAACCTGACTTCTAGTGACAGATTGTTAAACTAAATAGACTCAAGGAGCTCAAAGAGAAGGTTAAGGGGCAACTTGATCACAGTCTGTAAGTACCTACATGGGGAACAAATATCTAATAATAGGCTCTTCAGTCTAGCAGACAACGGTATAACAAGATCCAATGGCTAGAAGTTGAAAACGGACAGTCAGACCAGACATAAGGCATCATTTTTTTTAACAGTGAGGGTCAATAACCACAGGAACAATTTACCAAACAAGGTGGTGGATTCTCCACCAATGGAGATTTTAAAATCAAGATTAAAACAAAATTTGTTTTTTTAAATCTAAAGACATGCTTTAGTTCAAACAAGAATTTTTTCAGGGGAGTCCTATGGCCTGTGCTATGCAGGAGGTCAGATCAGTGGATCACAGTGGTCCCTTCTGGCCTTAGAATCTAGGCATCTGGTAGTATTGCTAGATTCCCACTTACTCTTTGGTGATCACATAGCAGCAGTCACCTGAACAGGTGCAAACAGGGGTGGAGGTGGTTAGCCAGGCACTAACCAAGAAGTTGAAATTTTTTCTTTTCGATTCAATCTTTCTGCCGTGGCCTATGCCTTTGTAACCTGAGGATTAGACTTCTGAAATGTGTGAGGGGGATGCACTTTAAATCAACTCACAAACGGAAACTTGCAACAAAGGTGGCAGCTTGCTTATTGGAGAAGTTTCTCACAATGAACACCTGACATCAGTGCTTCATGACCTGCACTGGCTGCACCTTGGCTTGAGTGAATTGAAGGGGGTGGTTTTGACCAAGAATCTTAAATGGCTTGCAACCTTCCTATTTGAGATACCTCTCTCCTTGTGCCATGTTATGGCAGCTGCCATCAAAGCACTCAAGTTGGAGTCCCCTCAAGAAGAGGGAACTATTGGGTAGCATCAGGGTGTTTTCTGTGATGGGCTGTAAATCTTAAAATTTATTCCTCACTTTAGTCAAAAGTCACATGACATCAGGGCACACTTCAAAACCCATCGTCTCCTCTTGTCTGGTTTGGGGAAGCCGCCTTGTTGGTCTGTAATTGTAAAGCATGTCCAAGGAATACATAGCTTTTTGGAAACCTTTTACAGTTTGTGAAAATCTGATCACAAGACCCAAAACCTCCACCCTAAGTTTTTGAAATCTGTTAACTAGGAGGAAGAGGGGGGAAACACTGCCTTGGGATGAAGGCAGTTACATCAAGTAACTGGGGGGAGGGATAGCTCAGTGGTTTGAGCATTGGCCTGCTAAACCCAGGGTTGTGAGTTCAATCCTTGAGGGGGCCAGCTAGGGCTCTGGGGCAAAAAAAAAAAATAGTTGGGGATTGGTTCTGCTTTGAGCAGGGGGTTGGACTAGATGACCTCCTGAGGTCCCTTCCAACCTCGATATTCTATGATTTAAAAAAAAAAAAAAAAAGTGAAAAATAATGTTCAAACTCAAATATTTCTCACCATCCATCATGTTTAAGAGATGCATTCCATGCATTTGTAATACCACACTCTGGCAGAGAAATCAGGTAGCCTGTTCAGAATTCTCTGGACCTTCAGGAAGTTAAAATAGAACCTTGCCCTTCCACACATGAACAAGCCACCTCTCAAAGCCTGAAACGGGAGCCCCCTTTATAGCAGTCAGCTATTACTAAGCAATAAGCTGTTACTTCATAGTGTTTCAGAGATACAATCTTATCAATACAGTGAAAGGTTAAAAACTAAAGTTATCAAAACTAATAATACACATAGCAATACACTGTCCTTGCTTTATTTGTTCGCTTACCCACCAAGTCACATAATTCAGTAACTGACATCCCTCCACGGAAAATTCGTAACAAAACTACAGGAGAACTTCAATATGTTCTGTAACTTAGACTATCAATAGACAAACACAAACTGCCTACACCATGAATTGATTGCAGTTCAAAGAACAATGTTGCTTTCTCCTTTTCAAAGAGATGGTGCATGTGGGTAAGTAGTATATTTTTAATTAGAGGGACACCACACCACCAAGTTAAAATCTAGCCAATTTTAAGACAGGAATTAGAAGTAGTTTCAGGCACCCCCTCCAGTTGCCATGATATTTTTTGTGGTTTTATGATCATGTTTCCAGTGCTGAAAGACTTAAAACACAGAGTATATATGGTTGGTTTCAGAATGCTGTTTTCTCTAATCTCTCTCCTTAGTCATGTTAGGTGTTACTTGTAACACTAGCAGATAAACAAGTTTTCACACAAAGGTGTGATTTTAAATTGGTGTTCTGCTAACAAGAGTTTGTAGAACAGGAAAAAAGACAAGACCCAAGACAATTAATGAAGCTTAAAATTTTAAACTGACAGACTCAAAAGCCTTCTATTGCAATAAGTAGAAAGCACAGAAGTTTTGTTGTAGCATTACTAAGTCTTTAAATATATAAAAAAGCTAAGTCTTCAACGTTGGTTTTATAGTCACAAGTAAATATCACAAAATGAAACCTATTTCATCAGAAAGTCTGCTAAATCACTTCAGTGAATCTTACAAGAGGGGCTACAAACAAGGCAAGTACTATCAGAAAATATAGTCTATGTATAGCTACTAACTTTCTTCAGTTATTTGTGATTCACCACAGCAACGTTCAAATTCAATGCACATCTTCCAGAAGTTAAGAGACTGACCTTAAAGCCACTACCACAATGGGGATCTACTTCCAAGACAGATGTCATCTGACACAGTTCTAGTTTTAAGATTACATGCTGCCTAACCATGTTTTAATGACTTCCCTGATTAGCACACTCCGTCCAATCTTTGATAAAGCAAGGCTGCAACATGGCCCATTGTGTTTGGAAGACTAAATACCGAGACCAAGTATTGCAAGGCCTTATCTTCACGGCGAGAAAGGGGTGCATTTTTCCTCTGTGTTAGCTGGCAGTAGGGAAAAGCCAAATGAAGACCAGACACTAGTCAAGTTGCTGTGTTCAAACAAGTAAGCAAGTAGAGGTAAAACCTAGGCTCGCAACTCCACCGGCTCCATGGGAATCTACCAACTGCCTTCTCTCCGCTAGAGGCTAACGCGAGTTGTCAACAAGAGCAGTCGCAGGGCAGAAGGGAGGGCAGGGGTGGAGGGGAGTTAGTCTCAGATCAGCGTGCGGGACAGGACACTTGGGGGATGTGTGGGGCAGATGGGGTGTAGGGTGACCAGATGTCCCGATTTTATAGGGACAGTCCTGATTTTTGGATCTTTTTCTTATATAGGCTCCTATTACCCCCCCCC
>NW_020665188.1:290324-395160 GCF_002925995.2 Terrapene triunguis | reverse complement strand
GGTGCGGGGCAGGACACCGGGGGGTGGGGCATGGGGGACAGACACCCGAGGGCTGTGGCGTGGGAGGCAGGGCGGGCCGGGGTCTCTTACCTCCCTCGGACGCAGCAGCCGGGGAGGCGCTGTCCGGGGCCATTGCCAGCAGCAGTAGCGCAAGCGGGGCGCAGAGAAGGAGCCCGCGGCCCGGAGCCATCGCGGGGCTCGCAGCTGTACAGCCCAGCGCTCGCAGCCACCTCGTCCGGCCCCGCCCCGCGACCTTCCGCAACCGCGCCGCGAGACCTGCTATTTGCTGGCGGGGGCGCGCGCGGCGGCACTCGAGAGCCGGCGACACACGCCCCCTGCCGGGCAACAGAGTCCGAGCGGCCGGAGCCTTCGCCCCGGCCCCGCCCCCCCCAACCGCTCCCCATCTCGGGTCCCGCCCCCAACCTCCCTCCAGACCCCACCAGCTCCAATAGCTCCACCGCCCAGCCTCAGGTCCCGCACGCCCAGCCGCCCCCCAGCACCACCCCGAATCCCCGACCCCTCGGGCTCGATACCTTCTGAGCCCCACGTCGAATAATCCCCCCACAGGCCCCAGCACCGGCTGCCTGCCAGCCCCTGAGCACCCTCTCGCCCACAGGCCCCAAGCCCAAGTCCTACCCACCCCTCCCCAGCCCGATCGCCTCCCACCCTCTCGCTAAGCGGCCGCAGGGCTGAGCTGAGGGCTGGTTGCAGCGCGCTGTGATTGCACTGCTGTCAGCAGAGTCAGAGTGAGCTCTACCCTGACATCTGGTGATGAGCTGTGGAAAAGGATTTCAGGGGTGATCTCGTTTGCATGGGCACATCCACCCTGCCTAGCATGATGGACTGCTTGCCCAAATGGTCACTTTGGCTGCTGTGGGATCCCCAGTCTTTGTTATTGGGGCAGGAGTAATAAAGGGTTGTTATCCTGGTTATGTGAATCAAGGAAAGTAGAACTGTACTTGGCATTTTATGACAGAGGGACTTGCCCTCAACGAAGGAGCACTCGCTAGGCAAGGGACATGGGTTCCACCACAACCCAGTGAATTGAGAGTGGTTGGTTGATGTCTCCTTTGTGGGCACTAAACACCATTATAACTTGTCCTTTCTCCACCGTGCAACAGCAGAGCTAATTTTGATTCCATTAGGAGTCTTCTTACATGTGATGGAGTTGAAGTTACTGATACCTGGGTCTAAGCATTTGACCTACTTTGGGCTAGTGGTGTAGCAGCACTGACTCTCTCCTACTACCAGCTAAAAATCACTAAGAGGTGAGCTCACTTCAAGCTGTATTAAAGAGGGGGGGCTGAAGACAAGTTGGCAAGTGGCTAGCATGACAGCTGGTGGTGCGGAGGAGCTGGTAGCGAAGACTGCAGCAAGACCCCATGGAGAGGTGTGGCAATTGACCCTCAACCCAAGCAATGCCCCCCCCCCACTTCCACCCAGGGAGGGGGAGCTAAACTCTGCAGATGAACTTCTGAACGGGGGTGTGCACTGACCAAGGTCAGAAACTGTGGATGGGGTGACTGTTGGGTTTCTTGACTTAAGACCCTAAGGGGAAAAGGACACTGCCAAGCTTACTTGGGAGTGGGTCTTTTGCTCATGGTTTGTGTTATGAATCCTGTTTGTGGTGTTTCCCCAACATAATGCCGCATTGTTTCCCTCCTTTATTAAAAGGCTTTTGCTACACTCAGACTCTGTGCTTGCGAAAGGGAAAGTATTGCCTCTTAGAGGTGCCCAGGGGGTGGTATGTAATTGTCCCAGGTCACTGGGTGGGGGCTCAATCCGGTTTTGCATTGTGTTATTGAAACGGCACCCCTAGATACTGAACCCGGCCCTTGTTGCTGCCAACTCTGATGGGCAGAAGGGTTACACTGGCATGCAGAGACACCTCACACACACATCAAACAGGAACTAGTTTAATTCCCCAAACTTCCTATTCAGTTTAACCCAGGAGCTGGACTGGAGCAGAACCTCCTCACTGACCCCCTGGGAAGCTGCTGGCAGGCTGAGCAGTGATGGTGAGACTCTGCCTGCAGCCCCCTGAAAATCACCCACCCATGTTCTGTATCAGGAGTCAGGGAATGTGAAGATGAGCAGCGATTAAGTGCTGTGGGAATCAACTAGTTGCCACGTTTTCAAGTTGTTCTACAAAGAAAGGTTGGATGTAAGATATTGGCTTGCAAGATCATAACATCTGATCGTGGTTTCTGGTGGTTTGCACTCTCTGAAGGAGGCACCAATGATTTTGGTTTTGATCTTCTGGGTACTAAAGGAGGCAGAGAGCGTGTGGGAAAATAGTATGTAAAAATACTGTATGATAATGCATATGTACATGGGGACAAGAGTTCTGATAAAGAGCTGTTTACTAACAGAAAAAAGGTGTAGCAAGATCCAGCGATTGGAAGCTGAAGCTCAACAAATTCAGACTAGAAATAAGTCACGCTTTTTAAACTGTGAAGATAATCAACTAATGGAACTATTAACTTAGTAACCCCTTAGATATAGTCTGTAGACACCCAGAGGTCCGTGGACCACAGGTTGAAAACCACTGCTGTAGTCATCAGGGTGAGGTTGTCTAGCCTGTGTTATGCAGGAGGTCAGACTAGATGATCATAATGGTCTTTCTGGCCTTCACATCTATGAATCTATAAGGGTTGAACAGCACCATTCACGCCAATCCTATGATGGAGCAAATAGTATATTATTCAATTTCAGTCTCCCTCCCACCCCCATCACCTTCCACCAGTTGCCTTGTCCCAGTCTCTTTGCTCAGAACAGTTCCAATTTTCCCCATGCACCGTGGCTTCTTATCAGATCTGTCTCCTCCTCCTCACCATCCCCATTCTCCCCCCATGGGATCCTAAGGCCCAGTCTTTTTTTCTCTCTGAGTTAGTCACAGTCTCCTCACCCCCCACTGCTCTTTCATAAATCTGAGTCTGTCCTCCCTCACTGGCTCCCAGTCCCCTCACCCCATTTCCCTCTCCAGCTCTCAGGCCCAGTCTCCTCTCCTAACCAATCCCACTCCCCTCCTTTTCCCCCACAGACTCTTTGTCCCCTCTGTCAGGCACCTTCCTTTTCCACTCTGCCTGGTTGCCAGCAGGGGGTGGGGACCAGGTCATTGAGAGCACAAGGGGGAGAGTTTCCGTGCTCTCAGTTCTGGTGCCCGGCCCTACACCAGTCTGCAGCAGCTGGGAGCAGCAATTGCAGGGAATGTTCTGCTTGGTGCCAGTATCCCTGGGCTTTAGCACTTTCTGGGGATGCATGTTCAGGCTAGTCAACAGGAGGAGCTGACAGGGGCTGGAGTATGCTCAGTGAGGAGGACAGTATGTTCAGGTTTCAGAGTAGCAGCCGTGTTAGTCTGTATCCGCAAAAAGAACAGGAGTACTTGTGGCACCTTAGAGACTAACAAATTTATTAGAGCATAAGCTTTCGTGGGCTACAACCCACTTCTTCGGATGCATATAGAGTGAAACATATATTGAGGATATATATATACACACATACAGAGAGCATGAACAGGTGGGAGTTGTCTTACCAACTCTGAGAGGCCAATTAAGTAAGAGAAAAAAATTTTTTGAAGTGATAATCAAGATGGCTCAGTACAGACAGTTTGATAAGAAGCAAGTGTGAAAATACTTACAAGGGGAGATAGATTCAATGTTTGTAATGGCTCAGCCATTCCCAGTCTTTATTTAATCCTGTGTTGATTGTGTCTAGTTTGCATATCAATTCCAGCTCAGCAGTCTCTCGTTGGAGTCTGTTTTTGAAGTTTTTCTGTTGTAAGATAGCCACCCGCAGGTCTGTCATTGAATGGCCAGACAGGTTAAAGTGTTCTCCCACTGGTTTTTGAGTATTATGATTCCTGATGTCAGATTTTTGTCCATTAATTCTTTTGCGTAGAGACTGTCCGGTTTGGCCAATGTACATGGCAGAGGGGCATTGCTGGCACATGATGGCATATATCACATTGGTAGATGTGCAGGTGAACGAGCCCCTGATGGTATGGCTGATGTGATTAGGCCCTATGATGATGTCACTTGAATAGATATGTGGACAGAGTTGGCATCGGGCTTTGTTACAAGGATAGGTTCCTGGGTCAGTGTTTTTGTTCAGTGATGTGTGGTTGCTGGTGAGTATTTGCTTTAGGTTGGGGGGTTGTCTGTAAGCGAGGACAGGTCTGTCTCCCAAGATCTGTGAGAGTAAAGGATCATCTTTCAGGATAGGTTGTAGATCTCTGATGATGCGCTGGAGAGGTTTTAGTTGGGGGCTGAAGGTGACAGCTAGTGGTGTTCTGTTATTTTCTTTGTTGGCCCTGTCTTGTAGGAGGTGACTTCTGGGTACTCGTCTGGCTCTGTCAATCTGTTTTTTCACTTCAGCAGGTGGGTATTGTAGTTTTAAGAATGCTTGATAGAGATCTTGTAGGTGCTTGTCTCTATCTGAGGGATTGGAGCAAATGCGGTTATATCTTAGAGCTTGGCTGTAGACAATGGATCGTGTGGTGTGTCCTGGATGGAAGCTAGAGGCATGTAGGTAAGTGTAGCGGTCAGTAGGTTTCCGGTATAGGGTGGTATTTATGTGACCATCGCTTATTAGCACAGTAGTGTCCAGGAAATGGACCGCTTGTGTGGATTGATCTAGGCTGAGGTTGATGGTGGGATGGAAATTATTGAAATCATGGTGGAATTCCTCAAGGGCTTCTTTTCCATGGGTCCAGATGATGAAGATGTCATCAATGTAGCGCAAGTAGAGTAGGGGCGTTAGGGGACGAGAGCTAAGGAAGCGTTGTTCTAAGTCAGCCATAAAAATGTTGGCATACTGTGGGGCCATGCGGGTACCCATAGCAGTGCCGCTGACTTGAAGGTATATATTGTCCCCAAATGTGAAATAGTTGTGGGTGAGGACAAAGTCACAGAGTTCAGCCACCAGGTTAGCTGTGACATTATCGGGGATACTGTTCCTGATAGCTTGTAGTCCATCTTTGTGTGGAATATTGGTGTAGAGGGCTTCTACGTCCATAGTGGCCAGGATGGTGTTTTCTGGAAGATCACCGATGGATTGTAGTTTCCTCAGGAAGTCAGTGGTGTCTCGAAGATAGCTAGGAGTGCTGGTAGCGTAGGGTCTGAGGAGAGAGTCCACATAACCAGACAAGCCTGATGTTAGGGTGCCAATGCCTGAGATGATGGGGCGTCCAGGATTTCCAGGTTTATGGATCTTGGGTAGCAAATAGAATGTCCCTGGTCGGGGTTCTAGGCATGTGTCTGTACAGATTTGTTCCTGTGCTTTGTCAGGGAGTTTTTTTAGCAGATGGCGTAGTTTCTTTAGGTAATCCTCAGTGGGATCAGAGGATAATGGCCTGTAGAATGTGGTGTTAGAGAGCTGTCTTTAGGGAGTTTAGCTACAGTCTACAAAGTCTCTGAGCACATGCAAACTCACCTTTTCAAAGGCTTTTAACTTGTTCACATTTGGGTGGATTTTCATAGGGGATAGCAAAATGCACATTCTGGACACAAAGGCCACCCAGTGCCAAGTTTCAAGTCCCTGCACCAAAAGCATGAAGGTGTGAAAGCTTTTCAAAAAAACAACTGTACGAATTTTTTTTAATGTGGCACAACAATGTATTTTTTCCCTAGCCTCATTCTTGGAAATGGCTGAACCTTTGACAGAAGCTTTCCAAAAATATTCAGTCTGAGTTGGGTGAAATTTCAGTCCAAAAGGTTTAAGTTTGGCAAAGTTATAAGCTACTGAAAACAGGGTCTTATTATGAAAAGCATGGGCAACTTTAACAATAGTCAGGGCTGCCAGCTCCACCTATTTGACTACTACTAATAGTGCCAAATTCTTTGCTTTTTCCTCCAAACTTGATCATGCAAAGCTCTCCCTGAAGAAGATGGGAGTTTTAGCTGAATAACTCTTGAGTCCAAGATGTGGTCAGTGCATGTCCCTTAGAAGAGGAGGAACATTTACAGAGAAATAGGAAGCCCAGCACATATGCCAGCTTCAATAACTTACCCTTTCCCCATTCCCTTTCCATTTACTGTGAATTGAATCAATGGTTTCACAGGCTCTGCCTGTGCAAATGATAGGCCATTGTGGGTGCAAGCATTATTTATGCTTACCCAGAACCTAGCTTCAGCTGCTCTCAGGGCTTGTACACATTACCACTTATATCGGTATAATTTATGTTGCTCAGGCATGTGAATAATCCACCCGCCCTGAGCTACATAAATTACACCGACCTAAGCACTGGTGTGGACAGCGCTATATCCATGGGAGAGCTTCTCCCGCCAACATAGCTACCGCCTCTCGCAGAGGTGATTTTTTATGCGGACAGGAGAATTCTCTCCCGTCGGCAGTCTTCACCAGATGCGCTACAGCAGCGCAGCTGCATTGGTATGACTGCGCCACTGTAGCACTTCTAGTGTAGACTAGCCCTCAGCCTGTTCACAGGATGAGTGGTGACTTAGCCCCAAATACTGAAGAGGTTTCTTCTAGGATGGTAAATAAGAAAAAGAGAAGCTATTGGAATCCTTTCCAGGGCTTGGCATCTTGTTGGAGATGCTGCTGTGGGTGCTAGAATCAGTAAGTTTGGGTGGAGTTTGGCTTTGGAGAGGGAGATGTGGGGAGTAAGGGGAGTGAGTGGAGAGGGAATTGAAGATCTGAATAATTCTGCTGATAGTTTTTTATCATGAGGGCTTAGTTTGGAGCTGCTTGAGGAATTCCAGAGCTCCAAGGCTTAGTTTTTGTGCTGTGATAATCTATTCAGGACTGTAGTAGAGTAAGGGGAGTCTTTGGCTCCACTGAGCACCCAGAAGTCTGCTCTTTATTCTTTCATTAGAATTTTATTTCAGGAAGTAATATATCACTAAGAAGAACATTAAGACAGCGGATCTGAATCTCCTACTTATACTGATGGTGATTAGGAGTAACTCCCTGGAACAGATTTTCACCAGTGTAAAGGGAAAGGAGAATCAGATACAAGATGTATAAGCATACATTCTTACATATGTTACTCCTACTTCTGTCTTTTTTGTTCATAACAAAAGACCTCAAAACAGAAGGACGATCTTGTGGTTAAGGCACTTAAGAAATCTGGGCTAAACTCCCAGCTCTGCCACAAACTTCCTGTATAACCTTGGGCAAGATTTTCAAAAGAGCCTGATTTGCCACACACCCAATTGGGGCCCGATTTTCAAACACATTCAGCTCCCAACAGCTCCTATTGTGACACTTGTGTCTCGATTTTTCAAGAGATCTCATCACACTAGGTGCTTTTTGAAGTGCTGAGATAGGAACAGCGCATTGGTCTCTGTTGTGGATACTGAACTCTTTGAAAATGTTGGCCTTAACCTCTCTGTGACAGTGTACCCCATAAGGCTTTATGGGGGGGTGCTTATAAATGTGTGTATGATATAACTGGAATAGGTTTTTGCTACCTATGCCATGTAACATATCTATGTAAAGGTTATGATCTACTGGTTATGTTCATCCTAGTTCTATGCAGGCACCATTTGTGTGTTCAAAGTTATGAACATTGGCTCTATAATTGCTAAGTAGTCTTAGATTTCTAAGTAGCCTTAGTTAGAACATTTGGTCACTTCTTGGGAAAGGAATGTGCAAATTAGATGCTCAATCAGGAAGCACTTAACAGACAAAAGAGCTTGGAAGACTCCAATCCACATAAGAAGTCTACCTGAGGACATTCAAGCTAGCATGTGGGTAATGGCTACTACCTGCAAGTCCTGAGTCATGCATGGACATGTGACTTGCCCATGTGATTCCGAATCTCCATTTTGTGACTGGATTCTACACAGGGTGAGGAGAGGGTCTCCACCAACAAGAGAAAGTCTATTTAAGTCCCTGGGAGACCCCTCTATTTTGTCTTCAGCTGGCTAAAGAAGGAGCCTCTCCACACACACACACACCCCGGATACTTGAAGGAAACTGGAACAAAGGACAGTAACTACAGGGGGTGTGAGCAATTGCTGGACCCAGGCTAAAAGGAGATTAGTCTGTAAAAGGGAGCATTCTGGAACTGGTGAGGATCTTATCTGTATTCAGTTTGATTAGACATAGATTTGTGCATTTTATTTTATTTTGCTTGGTGACTTACTTTGTTCTGTCTGTTACTACTTGGAACCACTTAAATCCTACTTTCTGTATTTAATAAAATCACTTTCTACTTAGTAATTAACTCAGAGTATGTATTAATACCTGGGGGAGCAAACAACTGTGCATATCTCTCTATCAGTGTTATAGAGGGCAAACAATTTATGAGTTTACTCTGCATAAGCTTTATACAGGGTAAAATGGGGGGAGGGATAGCTCAGTGGTTTGAGCATTGGCCTGCTAAACCCAGGGTTGTGAGTTCAATCCTTGAGGGGGCCATTTAGGGATCTGGGGCAAAATCAGTACTTGGTCCTGCCTAGTGAAGGCAGGGGGTTGGACTTGATGACCTTTCAGGGTCCCTTCCAGCTCTATGAGATAGGTATATCTCCATATTAAAATGGATTTATTTGGGTTTAGACCCCATTGGGAGTTGGGCATCTGAGTGCTAAAGACAAGCACACTTCTGTGAGCTGTTTTCAGGTAAACCTGCAGCTTTGGGGCAAGTAATTCAGACCCTGGGTCTGTGTTGGAGCAGATGGGAGTGTCTGGCTCAGCAAGACAGGGTGCTGGAGTCCTTAGCTGGCAGGGAAAACAGGAGCAGGGGTAGTCCTGGCACATCAGGTGGCAGCTCCCAAGGAGGTTTCTGTGATCCAACCCGTCATGCTCTCAGTGACTGTTCTCCCATTCCTAACACTAGAAACATGCTGCTCCTCCTCCTCTACCCACCCTCAGGGGAAAGAGAGAGAGAGACAGTGTGTCCCAGTAGATACTGGGGAGTAAGAGCTGGCCTGGTACCTGTTGACTCGGCAATATCCATTCATGCCCAACATGGTGGGTTGGCTTTGTGATATAAACTGATATCGTCATATCATATCGTCACTTGGATTTCCCAGTGGTCCCATGTTTGTATCATGGCCTCTGGGGGGCCGGGGGTTCCCACTCTGGATCCAGATTGTGTGCGTCAGGCCCCACTCTGATTGGGGGTGTTGTGTAATTGAGTGAATTAGTTGGTGGTGGGGGTGGGGTGCAGGTACAGGAGCCTCATGGTAACAATAAGCACATTCTGTGACGTGGCACCACTCAACACTAAGGGGTGGGGAAACTGGAGCCCTCCATTGTGGGGGATGGATGGCAGGGTGTGTGTGTGTGTGTCTGTTCCCTATTAATACTATTGTCTGTGTTGTCCTGTGGCTGGTCAATGTGCCAAACCCAGGGCCCAGCGCCCAGCCATTAATGTCCAAGGCAAAGAGCACAATTTACCCTGCGTCTGACGAAGTGGGTATTCACCCACGAAAGCTTATGCTCCAATGCGTCTGTTAGTCTATAAGGTGCCACAGGTCTCTCTCGCTTTTTACAGGTCCAGACTAACACAGCTACCCCTCTGATACAATTTACCCTGGACGGTCTCTTTGGCCTCTTCAGTTTTGTGAGCATGGTCCAGACACAGCAACATTTTCTCCCTGCAAGGGGAGCAGTGTTCAGTTCCATGAGAGGGGGAAAGCGGAAGAACAAGAGACAGGGAGACAGTGATTGGATTGTAAAACTGTCTGATGGAATACCCTGAACTGACTGGTAGTAATCACAGGGGGTCAGAACTTTTGAATGCTCTCCCCTCCAGCCAGGGTGGCTTGGGCCAGGTTTTTGTCCAGGGGAAGTTTTTCTGTGACATTTGACCCAAAAGGGGTCAGTCATTTCTGAGAATCAGCAAAGGGAAACAATCTGCTTTCGTCAACGTAAAGCAAATTCTTGCCCCATTTAGCAACAGTCAGTCACAAAGATGGCTATGGGTAGGAAGGTGACTTGGGGAGGGCAGGAGGGTTCAGGGAAGGCTTGGAGCCAGCACATAGGTTCTTTTAAATGACAGCAACTCTCCCTGTCCGACAGCAAGTTAGGCATGTTGGTACATGAGCTGTACAGAGGCAGATTTATGGAAATGGACAGCACTCTCCCTGGCATGGAGGCTGGGAAGGTGGAGTCTTGGAAGGGTGTTCATGGAGACGGTGTGGGTACTTCACTACAGCCATAGAATAATAGCTCAGATTGAAGTATGCTCAACAAACCTGCACTCAGTCAGATTCAGTTCGGTCCCTTAACATCCTCCCCCGGTGTGATCCCACAGGTCTCCAGAATGGAAGCCTGAATCTGACAGTCTCTGTCCTCACATGCTAAGGAGAGCAGATCCTTCGGACTGTGTCTCCTCCACCAGTTGCCATGCTCTCTGCTCATCCATCAGCGCCACAACTCAGTGACTCCCTCAAGGTACAGTGCCCTCTCCAGGGGCTGGATGGCAATGCTGGGTAGAAAAGGTGGCATGTCCCACCTGCTCTCTGTGCAGGGGAATGTGCTCCAAGCATCATAGCAGGGTTATCTAAAGACAAAGGGATAGGCTAGGTGAGATCCTTGGGCCCCAACAGGAATGTGCTTCCCTTTTCCGATGACTAAGAGCAGCCAGCAATGCTCTGCTTTCCAGCCCTAAATGCTTCAGACACCACTCTGCTTCATCTCCATACTAGTGAGCTGGTCACTCTGGGGAAGGCGTCTGGCTTTCTGAATAGCTGGGGGGCAGCTCTGCCCACTCCTGACTCTGCCAAGCTCAAAGGCCCGATGATCCAAACTCTCAGTTCTCCAAAACCTTTCCATGTCCCTGAGCCCCCCCGATAAAGAGGATCCTAATGGGAATTCAATACTTTCTAAGGGCTGGTACAGACACTGTGTGAGGGGTTGGCTCCATCTGTGATGGGTTGGACCCCTTGGGAAGCCACCTGATGTGCTGAGATACCACTGAGTCTACCTGTTCTGCCGGCATGGGCCCCCTTTAACCTGTCTTGCTGAGCCAGGCTCTTAAAACCTTCTCTAACACACACACAGGCAGGGCCACACCCAGCTGCAGATCAGCTCTGGGAGGACTCAGGATATGTCTACACTATGAAATTAGGTCGAATTTATAGAAGCCGGTTTTATAGAAATCGTTTTTATACAGTCGATTGTGTGCGTCCCCACATAAAATGCTCTAAGTGCATTAAGTCGGCGGACCGCGTCCACAGTACCGAGGCTAGCGTCGACTTCCGGAGCTTTGCACTGTGGGTAGCTATCCCACAGTTCCCGCAGTCTCCGCCGCCCATTGGAATTCTGGGTTGAGATCCCAATGCCTGATGAGGCAAAAACAGTGTCGCGGGGAATTCTGGGTACATGTCGTCAGGCCCCCCCCCCCGCCCCCGTGAGAGCAACGGCAGACAATCGTTTCACGCCTTTTTTCCTGGGTTACCTGTGCAGACGACATACCACGGCAAGCATGGAGCCCGCTCAGCTCAGCTCAGCTCAGCGTCACCATATGTCATCTGGGTGCTGGCAGACGTGGTACTGCATTGCTACACAGCAGCAGCTAATTGCCTTTTGGCAGTAGACGGTGCGTATGACTGGTAGCTGTCATCGGCTATCTGGGTGCTGGCAGACATGGGACTGCATTGCTATACAGCAGTAGCTCCTTGCCTTTTGGCAGCAGATGCTATATTACGACTGGTATCCATCGTCGTCGTACTCCTCAGTGAGTTCGGTCAGAAGCGCCTGGGCAGACATGTTTTGTCTCCTGGAGACTCAGTCCTGCCAGCAGTCCTATTGCACTGTCTTGACGATGGTGGCTAGCAATCGTAATGCAGCATCTTCTGCCAAGCACCCAGAAGATGCCGATGGCTATCAGTCATGCTGCACCGTCTGCTGCCAGCCTAAGATGTAAAAGATAGATGGACCAGATTTGTTCTGTATTCATTTGCTTCCCCGTCCCTCTGTGAGATCAACGGCCTGCTAAACCCAGGGTTTTGAGTTGAATCTTTGGAGGGGCCATTCTGTGTGACAGTTGTTTGTGTTTCTCCCTGATGCACAGCCACCTTTGTTGATTTTAATTCCCTGTAAGCCATGTCGTCACTCGCCCCTCCCTCCCTCCATCAGACAATAGTTTCGCGCCTTTTTTCAGCCCAGACGCCATAGCACTGGGATCATGGAGCCCGCTCAGATCACAGCGGCAATTATGAGCACTATGAACACCATGCACATTGTCCTGGAATATATGCAGAGCCAGAACATGCCAAAGCAAAACCAGGCGAGGAGGCGATTGCAGCACGGCGACGAGAGTGATGAAGAAATTGACATGGACATAGACCTCTCACAAAGTACGGGCCCCAGCAATGTGCAAATCATGGTGTTACTGGGGCAGGTTCATGCCGTGGAACGCCGATTCTGGGCCCGGGAAACAAGCACAGACTGGTGGGACCGCATCGTGTTGCGGGTGTTGGACGATTCCCAGTGGCTGCAAAACTTTCGCATGCGTAAAGGCACTTTCATGGAACTTTGACTTGCTTTCCCTGCCCTGAAGCGCCAGAATACCAGGATGAGAGCAGCCCTCACAGTTGAGAAGCGAGTGGCAATAGCCCTGTGGAAGCTTGCAACGGCAGACTGCTACCGATCAGTCGGGAATCAATTTGGAGTGGGCAAATCTACTGTGGGGGCTGCTGTGATCCAAGTAGCCAATGCAATCAAAGACCTGCTGATATCAAGGGTAGTGACTCTGGGAAACGTGCAGGTCATAGTGGATGGCTTTGCTGCAATGGGATTCCCTAACTGTGGTGGGGCGATAGATGGAACCCATATCCCTATCTTGGCACCGGAGCACCAAGCCACCGAGTACATAAACCGAAAAGGGTACTTTTCAATGGTGCTGCAAGCCCTGGTGGATCACAAGGGATGTTTCACTAACATCAATGTGGGATGGCCGGGAAAGGTACATGATGCTCGCGTCTTCAGGAACTCTGGTCTGTTTCAAAAGCTGGAGGAAGGGACTTTCTTCCCAGACCAGAAAATAACCACTGGGGATGTTGAAATGCCTATAGTTATCCTTGGGGACCCAGCCTACCCCTTAATGCCATGGCTCATGAAGCCATACACAGGCAGCCTGGACAGTAGTCAGGACCTGTTCAACTATAGGCTGAGCAAGTGCAGAATGGTGGTAAAATGTGCATTTGGACATTTAAAAGTGCGCTGGCGCAGTTTACTGACTCGGATAGACCTCAGCAAAACCAATATTCCAATTGTTATTGCTGCTTGCTGTGCGCTCCACAATATCTGTGAGACTAAGGGGGAGACATTTATGGCGGGGTGGGAGGTTGAGGCAAATCGCCTGGCTGCTGATTACGCGCAGCCAGAGACCAGGGCGGTTAGAAGAGTACAGCAGGGCGCGGTGCGCATCAGAGAAGCTTTGAAAACCAGTTTTGTGAGTGGCCAGGCTACGGTGTGAAACTTCTGTTGGTTTCTCCTTGATGAACTCCCCTCCCCCCCCGGTTCACTCTACTTCCCTGTAAGCTAACCACCCTCCCCTCCCCACTTCGAGCACCGCTTGCAGAGGCAATAAAGTCATTGTTACTTCACATTCATGCATTCTTTATTAATTCATCACACAACTAGGGGGATAACTGCCAAGGTAGCCCGGGAGGGGTGGGGGAGGAGGGAAGGACAAGGACACACTGCAGTTTAAAACTTTAACTCTTATTGAAGGCCAGCCTTCTGATGCTTGGGCAATCATCTGGGGTGGAGTGGCTGGGTGGCCGGAGGCCCCCCCACCGCGTTCTTGGGCGTCTGGGTGAGGAGGCTATGGAACTTGGGGAGGAGGGCTGTTGGTTACACAGGGGCTGTAGCGGCAGTCTCTGCTCCTGCTGCCTTTCCTGCAGCTCAACCATATGCTGGAGCATATCAGTTTGATGCTCCAGCAGCCGGAGCACCGACTCTTGCCTTCTATCAGCAATCTGACGCCACCTATCCTCTTCAGCCTGCCACTTGCTCTCTTCAGCCCGTGATTCAGCCTGCCACCTCTCCTCTCGTTCATATTGTGCTTTTCTGCACTCTGACATTGACTGCCTCCACGCATTCTGCTGTGCTCTGTCAGCGTGGGAGGACATCTGGAGCTCAGAGAACATATCATCCCGAGTCCGCCGTTTTCTCCTTCTAATCTTCACTAGCCTCTGTGAAGGAGAAACATTTGCAGCTGGTGGAGGAGAAGGGAGAGGTGGTTAAAAAAGACACATTTTAGAGACCAATGGGTACACTCTTTCATGTTAAATTTTGCTGTTCACATTACACAGCACATGTGCTTTCGTTACAAGGTCACATTTTTCTTCTTCTATTGAGGGCCTGCCGGTTTGGTGTGAGAGATCACTCACGCAGTGCCAGGCAACAGAATTCGGCTTGCAAGCAGCCATGGTAAGCCACAGTCTTTTGGCTTTTTTAACCTTCATAACATGTGGGAATGGTTTCAAACAGCAGCGCCCTCATTTCCCATACCAAGCACCCGTTGGGTTAGCCATTTAAAATGGGTTTGCAATGTAAAAGGAGGGGCTGCGGTTTCCGGGTTAACATGCAGCACAAATCCAACTAACCCCCCTCCCCCCACACCCAATTCTCTGGGATGATCACTTCACCCCTCCCCCCCACTGCATGGCTAACAGCGGGGAATATTTCTGTTCAGCCGAACAGGAACGGGCACCTCTGAATGTCCCCTTAATAAAATCACCCCATTTTAACCAGGTGACCGTGAATGATATCACTCTCCTGAGGATAACAAAGAGATAAGGAATGGATTTTGTCTGCATGCCAGCAAACACCGGGACCATACGCTGCCATGCTTTGTTATGCAATGATTCCAGACTACGTGCTACTGGCCTGGCGTGGTAAAGTGTCCTACCATGGCGGACGGGATAAGGCAGCCCTCCCCAGAAACCTTTTGCAAAGGCTTTGGGAGTACATCAAGGAGAGCTTTCTGGAGATGTCCCTGGAGGATTTCCGCTCCATCCCCATACACATTAACAGACTTTTCCAGTAGCTGTACTGGCCGCGATTGCCAGGGCAAATTAATCATTAATCATTAAACACGCTTGCTTTTAAATCATGTGTAATATTTACAAAGGTACACTCACCAGAGGTCCCTTGTGCGCCCTCAGGGTGTGGGAGCACGCCTTGGGTGAGTTCGGGGGTTACTGGTTCCAGGTCCAGGGTGATAAACATATCCTGGCTGTTGGGGAAACCGGTTTCTCTGCTTCCTTGCTGTGAGCTACCTTCATTGTCTTCATCATCATCTTCCTCGTACCCCGAACCCGCTTCCCTGTTGCATGCTTCTCCATTGATGGAGTCAAAGCACACGGTTGGGGTAGTTATGGCTGCACCCCCTAGCATGGCATGCAGCTCCGCATAGAAGCGGCATGTTTGCGGCTCTGCCCCGGACCTTCCGTTTGCCTCTCTGGCTTTGTGGTAGGCTTGCCTTAGCTCCTTAATTTTCAAGCAGCACTGCTGTGCATCCCTGTTATGGCCTCTGTCCTTCATGCCCTTTGAGACTTTTTCTAATATTTTGCCATTTCGTTTACTGCTACGGAGTTCAGCTAGCACTGATTCGTCTCCCCATATGGCGAGCAGATCCCGTACCTCCCGTTCGGTCCATGCTGGAGCTCTTTTGCGATCCTGGGACTCCATCATGGTTACCTGTGCTGACGAGCTCTGCGTGGTCACCTGTGCTCTCCATGCTGGGCAAACAGGAAATGAAATTCAAAAGTTCGCGGGGCTTTTCCTGTCTACCTGGTCAGTGCATCTGAGTTGAGAGTGCTGTCTAGAGCGGTCACAATGAAGCACTCTGGGATAGCTCCTGGAGGCCAATACCATCAAATTGGGTTCACACTACCCCAAATCCAACCTGGAAAGGCCGATTTCAGCACTAATCCCCTTGTCGGAGGTGGAGTAAAGAAACTCGTTTAAAGGGCCCTTTAAGTCGAAAAAAAGGGCTTCGTGTGGATGTGTCCAGGCTTAATTCGATTTAACGCTGCTAAATTTGACCTAAGCTCGTGGTGTAGACCAGGCCTCAGTTTAAGGGACTTGCTCCAGCACTCAGATGTCCACCTCCCTTGGAGTGCAGACCCAAAGATATATTATGAAATTCACCCCCTCCCTCAATGTGGAGAGAGGTGTGCACACTTCTTGCCCCCCCCCCCCCGTTAGAAATTACAGAAACTGGGTTTAATAATAAACAAAACAAATTTTTCTCCCAAGAAACTGCAGTTCAGTTTGGTTTGGAGTCTCCCTATTGCCCTATTTGTCTGGTGCCTGCCACTCATGTTTCATGGCTGCACTGGGGCTTCCGAAAGTGGAGGGAGAGACACGTGCACTGTTGCCTCTTGATACAGGCGGTAGGGCACATTTCGCAGGGAGTGAGCAGGGCAAGCTGAACTCAAGGCATCAGGTGCCTGTAAATAATCACAGAGCTGTGTCCGATAAGCACTCTGCAGGCTGGGGAAGAAATGGATTCCCAACTATTAGTGAGGGTGAGGAGTGGCACCTTCTCTCCACCCCAGGGATGGCACACTAACAATTCTGGACATTGGGCAGGATGGAAAAAATGAACTGTCAGGGTGGAGCCTGGTCCCTCAATCTCTTAGCACCATTTTCAGGATGCCCGTCAGCTTGCCAGTACACTTGCCCGTCTCCACCAGCCCATCCAGCATGGTGAAGCAGAAGAGCATCAGGTACTACAAAGGCAGGTGCTTTGCGAGGACCTGCAGGGAAAAGCAATAGGGCGAATATGAAACTAATTCCCTTGGCCTGGACTCCCAACTAACACTGTACTAAATAGGGACTAAGGTTTGGCTGTATTTGTCCGGCACTAAGTTATCAGCTCGTGGGAAATTGGAGCCTATAACTGAAATTTCCATCTGGCAGCTCCTGCTTTTTTATCTCAGTGACTGCATTGTTGGGGAAACCCATGAAGTTGGGGACACAAATTCCTTGTCAAGTGAAGGGACGATCTCTCTCTGTAGAACTCTCTCTGCAGCTACAGTCTCTGTTACTCACTGCTGGGGCGGGGGTGTCGTTGCAGCTGGGATAATCCTGCTCCCCACTCACCATATACAATCCAACAGCGCTAAAGAATCATTCTCAGGACCAGAGCTCTCCACACCCCATCCCAAGTTAGCTGAATCCCGCTTTAGCTGGCCAGGTGGGAATTCCCAGCCCGCGTGAGTTCTCAGCTGGTATAAAGCCAGTGCCCCTGGTTCCTGTGCCATCTGTCTTCACCAGTGTTGAGAATGTGTCGGGGTGGGGTTAGAGCACAGCCAGACTCTAATTCTCAACTTGCACAGGCTCCCTGGAGGACCATCACATGCTGGTGTTAGAGTAGCGCATAGGTTGCTCTAACTTACGTCAGGGGAGGGGCTATCACAGATCAGTGCACAGAATCAGGAGCTGTATTGTAGATGCCCCTCCCCGCTGTCCTGGGCCAGGCAGATCATGATGTAGGAGAGAATGTCCCCCTCACTATTTCTCTATAAAGATACTTTTCTGCCCAACGTCTCACTCAAACTATGCCCCAAAACACCCCACAGCGTTAACAGAGATGAAACCAAGGCTGTGGAGAGTGCAGGGCAATGGGAGCACATGGGGATGGGCCCATAGTGATGCCGAGAAGCCTGTGTGTCTTTGAAACTGAGAGATAGCAGCTGTGTAGTAAAGAACAGGGGCCAAGAGCTGAGCCCTCTGGGTTTCTGTGGCAGAGATGCTCCTGGCACAGAGAAGGTGCCTCCCCAAGGGATGGCAGAGGCAGAGCCATGAGCAGAGAAGGGCTGGGAGTAGGTCAGTGTCAAAGCAAAGATGTGTATGAACTGGCGGACAGGAGTGACACAAGGAAGCAGATGGGGGAGGTGCTGTTGGCAGTGGCAGGAATACATGAAACAAGGGTAGAGAGTTAGGACCAACCACTGCAAGGTGACGGGATCAAGGGAGGAGGGAGATTTAAGAGACTAAGTGCTTCCTTTGACCTGGTGAAGGGGAGAGGCCAGGACAGCACTCTAGATACCAACCCACTTCTGCTATGTGGACCTTTGGATAGGGCCAGAGATTTAAAGTGCCATGTTCTCTCTGTAGCCTCAGTCACTAAGTAACTGCAGGGAGATGGCAGAGGGTTGTGAGGCTGGAGACAGTTTGCTTCTGCTCCATCTTACCTTTTCGAGGAGAGAGATTGAGATTGAGATAGGAAGTCTCAGACATAGGGTGAGCACTAAAGGGCGGCAGCCCAGTCACAGGGCCTTGTTTTGCAGTGGGCCTCAGCTCTTGGGCCACAGAACAGAAAATGTGGGAGTGGGCTGGTTGTTCTGAGCCCAGATCTTTGTGGACACAGGATCACCCTCTTGCCCCATCTCTCTGTAAATGCTGCTGGGGAGCAGCAGAGTCCATTTTGCTGTCACTCACTCACCTTGCGGAGGGCTCTGAAGCTGCAGAACATGAAGAGCTGAGTGCTGGCTCTTACAGCTCATCCCCATTCATGGCCTTGGTCCGGAGGAGCAGAGCCATTTCTGCCAGTGCTGAGGGAACAAGGAGGAACGTGTCTGAGCAGCAGGAACATCAGACACACAGCTGACCAGGATCCAGGTTACTCAGCAGGTGAATTGCAAGGTTCCCCCAGCTTTGGTGGCAGGTGGGAATTGCAGCCTTGTCCATGTCTCACTAACCTCTGACTGGATAATAGAGCTATGCCATCTCACCCATGCTCAGCACACCTTGTAGTGGGAACAACATGCTGCTGGTGATACAACCATGGGTGGCCTTGGCCTCTTCTTCCTCAGAAGGGAGACTGGAGTTTCCTGATGTAAGCAGGGGAATGGTCCCGCTATTGTGGGGAACTTTCCTGGCTTATACACTATCCTGGTGAAATGGGCTAGGGAAAGGATCTGAGTCCTTGCTCCCACTTCCTTTACCCCCAGGACTGCCTCAAGGGCTCTCCTTCCACTCTCCTGTGTTGCAGAGTCCTCGTAACCCTGACAAGGCTGAGCCCAGGATTCCTGGGAGACTTGACCCCCAACCTTGTTGTGGTCACTTAGGGCAGGGGCTAGAGCAGGGGTGGGCAAACTTTTTGGCCCAAGGGCCACATTGGGGTTGCAAAACTGTATGGAGGGCTGGGTAGGGAAGGCTGTGCCTCCCTAAACAACCTGGCCCCCACCCCCTATCCGCCCCCTCCCACTTCCCACCTCCTGACTGCCCCCCTCAGAATCCCTGACCCATCCAACCCCCCCGCTCCTTGTCCCCTGACCATCCCAGGACCCCCCACCCCTAACTGGGACCCTACCCCCATCCAACCCCCCCGCTCCCTGTCCCCTGACTGCCCCCCCGACCCCTAGCCACACTCCTAACCCCTGACAGGCCCCCCGGGACTCCCACACTTATCCAACCCTCCCCATTCCCCCCGAACCTCCACTCCATCCAACCGCCCCCTGCTCCCTGTCCCCTGACTGCCACCCAGAATCCCCCGCCCCTTATCCAACCCCGACACTCCCTGCCCCTTTACCATGCCGCTCAGAGCAGCATGTCTGGCAGCCATGCCGCCCGGCCAGAGCTAGATATGCTGCCACTCTGCCACCTAGAGCACTGCCCGCGCAGCAGTGTGGCTGCAGGGGAGGGGGGACAGCATGGGAGGGGCCAGGGGCTAGCCTCCCTGGCCGGGAGCTCAAGGTCCAGGCAGGATGGTCCCACGGGCCGGATGTGGCCCACAGGCCATAGTTTGCCCACCTCTGGGCTAGAGTGTCCCCACTCCGGGGTGCTCTCTGCACTGGATGCTTCCCTGACCCTGATCATTACATATAGTTCAAAGCAAATACAATTTATTAAACAGCAATCAATTTAAAAAAACAAGGATAAAACAGGAAAGGTTAAAGGAAAACACATCACCCTGCTCTGTGGCACGGGGACATCACAACCAGCGTCTCTGGAACGTCAGGGAAGTTCACAGTCTGTTCCTCACACATCCCAGGCCTCTTTCTCGGGCCTTGGGTATGCTGCAGGGGTGCTGCGGAACAGACACTTGCTCTGGCAGTGGCCACATGCCTTCAGGCTCTAGGTGGCAGAACCTTTCTTCCCAGCGTCACCCCCACCCCATCAGGGTTGTGATCCCCCTCCAAGTCTGGCCTGCCAGGCCTCTTGGCTGGGGGCATCTCCCTGCACTGGGCCCTCTGCCCAGGGTCCCGCATCACTCACTGCATCCTGTTCTGGACTGCTTCAGCTCCACTCTGCCTCCAGCTCCCTGGGCTGCTTCTCTGGCCCTGATTGTTGCAGCTCTGCTCCCAGCACAGCTCTCTGGGATGCGCCTCTGGCCCTGGCTACTGTGATTCTACTCCCAGCACAGGGCTACTCCTCGGGCTAGTGCAGCTCTGCTCCCAGCTCAACTCAGGCTCCTGCTCTCTCCTTAGCTCAGCCCCACTCAGGCCCAGGCAGCTCCAGCTACATGGAGGACAGGACCCCTCCTCCTGACTCCCTCATTAGCCTGCCTGCCCTGTCAATTGGGCTGACTTGGATCACTGGCCTCTCCCCATTGGCCCTGGGGACTGTCAGTCTCAGGGTCCTGGTTTCCCATTGACCCTTCCCCTTCCTTTTGGTACTAGGAGATGGCCAACCACCCCCCCCCCCCCCCCCCGCCAGTTTTAGTAAGGGGCCAACAGTCCCCTTACACGGAGGCATAAGGGAAGGAACAGATATGGACATCAGAACTGAGACTGGTCCCAGCATGAGCCAGGCTGGGATTTGATGGCAGGAGGAACCATTCACTCCCCACACTGGGGATTCTTTCAGAATTACTAGTTGTAAGGGGACTTGTCCCCTTACTAACATTCAGTGGGGGTGTTTTGGTTGGCTAGCTCCCAGCACTAAAAGAATGGGGAGAGGCCAATGCTCCAGGTCAGCCTGATTGACAGGGTGAGCAGGCTAATCAGGGAGTCAGGAGGCTAGGGGGGTCCCGTCCTCCCTGTGAGCTGGAATTGCCTGGGTCAGACAGAGTGGGGCCGAGCTAAGGAGAAAGCAGGGGCCCAAGCTGAGCTGGGGAGCAGAGCTGTGCCAGCCAGAGGGGCCAGAAAAGCAGCCCAGGAAGCAGCCCACAGAGCAGACCCTGTGTTGGGAGCAGGGCTGCAGCCACAGAGCCAGAGGGGCCAGAGAAGCAGCCCAGGGGACTGGAGGCAGAGCAGCAGAGTCAGTGCTGAGGCAGAGTAGAGCCGGAGCTAGAACAGTGGATCTGGAGCAGTCTGAAGCTGGGTGTGGTGAGCAACTGGGGCCAGCCAAGGGGGGACCCTGGGCAAAGAGCCCAGCGCAGAAAGACACCCCCAGCCAAGGCTCCTTGCAGGCCAGACCGGGAGGGGGATCTTAACTCGATGGGGGGCTGACGCAGGGAAGAAGGTCCCACCACCCAAAGCCTGGAGGTATGTGGCCACCACCAGAGCAAGTGTCCAACCCGCAGCATCCCTGCAGCCCAGCCAGGGCCTGAGAAGGAGGCCTGGGACCTACAAGGAACAGACTGTGCACTGCCCTGACATTCCAGAGACACTGTTTGTAATGTTCCCTGCCACAGAGTGGGGTGATGTGTTTTCCTTTCCCATTTTTCCTTATTCTTTTTTTAATTAATTGTTGATTAAATAACTTGTATTTGCTTTAAATTGTATGAAATGATCAGTGGGCCAGGGAAGTGTCCAGTGCGTAGAGAGCACCCCGGAGTGGGGACACCCTAGCCCCTGTCCTAAGTGACCACAGCAGGGTTGGGGGTCAAGCCCCCCAGGAATCCTGGGCCCAGCCTTGTTGGGGTTATGAGGGCTCTGCCAGACAGGAAAGTGGAAGGGGAGTCCTCAAGGGCAGAGAGGCCTCTGGGTAAAGGAAGTGGGAGCGAGGACTCAGATCCTTTCACTCACCCATTTCACTGGGATAGTGCAGAAGCCAGGAAAGTTCCCCACAATAGTGGGACCATTCCCCCGCTTACATAGTGATCCAGTGGGCACCAGCTGTGGAGCCAGAAACAGAGGGACAGATCCCCTCTGGAGCAGGCAGTGACTTTGCTGGGGAAGCTGTGCACATGGGATGATAATACTGAGTCCTGCACTATAGCTTCACCCATTCACAGCACTTTACAACCAGATTAGTGCTCTTACAAGTCAGTAATCAGGGATGGAGCTGCATAAACTCTGACCCAAAGGCGGAGTTAAATCAGCCTGTTGGGAGTTAGCAGGGAGCAGCAGCATCCAGTTCTCATTACTGTGCTGAAATGTCCCTTCCCCTCCTTTCATTGCATCCGTGCCTCCCAGGCTGTTCGGCTGAACAGCAGCTTTCCACAGCCAGTAAGTCAGCCCCAAAGACATACCCCAGGTGTGAGATATTGATCAGGGCTTGTTGACAATTGGTGCTCCCAGGCAGGCTTTGTCATCCCTTCTGAGGATTGCCTGCAACACATACAGCACAGAGTCAAAAGCAAGAACTGGAGTCTCTAAATGCTGTTTGATGCCCCCAAAGGCTCAATGCCCTGGAGTGCAGTGTCCCATGGAGCCAGGAATTTGGCCTGGTGGGAGGGGGACTGTAATGCAGTGGTTCTCAAACTATTGTACTGGTGACCCCTTTCACATAGCAAGCCTCTAAGTGCGACGCCCCTTATAAATTAAAAACACTTGTTTATATATTTAACACCATTATAAATGCTCGAGGCAAAGTGGGGCTTGGGGTGGAGGCTGACAGCTCGCGACCCCCCCCCATGTAATACCCTCCCAGCCCCCTGAGGGGTCCCAACCCCCAGTTTGAGAACCCCTGCGTAATGGAATGCTAAACTCTATGATACTGTTCAGCCACGAGAGGGCACTGTGTGTAAAATACCTTATTTAAATGAACCTCAGTCATACCTGGCAGAGCATTAAAGGTGCTTATGATGAATACAGCTGGTGTGTATTGTGTGACCAGTTCATATCTGGTATAGGGACATGACATGATGGCAGGAGTAAACTAAGAACAGAAACAGAAGGAAAACAGCAGCCAAGGTTGCAGACACAAGAAACAGCAACTAAGGTTACAGGATCTCATCAACATGCCACTCTTCAATGTTCCAGAGAACTTCAGCTTTGACAAACCTTCACAATGGATTGACTGGAAGCACTATTTTGTAAGATTTCGAATTGCAAACAAACGCCACAAAAACTGGGAGATATACAGGTATCTTCTTTAATTTATGCTATGGGGAAGCAAGCAGATCATATCTTTAAATCCTTCAACTTTATTGAAGACAGTCAAAGATGACTATGAAAGGATTCTGGCTATGTTTGATGCATACTGTGTTGGGGCATACCTACCCCACACCAGCCCCAAGAGGGTTAACTCTGCTTTGCAGGCTGAGAAAGCCCCGCCCCTCTGGCCGTGCTGGGCATGCTCAGCCTGGAGGCAGCATATAAAAGGTAGCAACCCAGCTCAGTCTGGGCAGGCTGCTGGAGGGGAAGGATGCAGGCTGTGAGCTCTCCAGGGAGATGCTACAGGCCCCAACTGTGGGACCAAGGGTACATCTTCACTACCCGCCGTATCGGCGGGTAGCAATCGATTTATCTGGGATTGATATATCGCGTCTCGTTAAGACGCGATATATCGATCCCCGAACGCGCTCACCGTCAACTCCGGAACTCCACCAGAGCGAGCGGCGGTAGCGCAGTCGACGGGGGAGCAGTGGCCGTCGATCCCGCACTGTGTGGACCCCAGGTAATTCGATCTAAGATACTTCGACTTCAGCTACGCGTAGCTGAAGTTGCATATCTTAGATCGATTTCCCCCCACCACCACCCCCCCGTGTAGACCAGCCCCAAGGCTCGCAGAGTGCCAAACAGACTCCAGGCTGCCTGATGAGCCCCAAGAAGGGGCCACCCTGGTGGGAGCCTGGCCATTTGAGGACCCTAGAGACCCAGAGGAACTGGGGAGCTTTGATGAGGGGGAAAGGGTAAGAAGCAGCCTGGGGACTTAAACTTTTTGACAGTGAGTGAACCAGGGAACCAGTCTGTGTTTTGGGAGGATCCCTGCTGACTCAGTGGTGAGCATCCCTACTACCGACAGGGCCCTGGGCTGGGACTCAGAGGAGCAGGGAGGGCTTGAGTCCTCTTGAGTGGTGCCCCACTCCCCCAACAAGCCATGCAATCCCATAGAGGTGGGCTACTATGCTGACTCTGGCCCTTAGGCCACACTGCCCCATGTAGAAGGGCTGCTTACTGACTCTGGCCATTAGGCCACACTGCCCTGGCTGGAAAGGCTGCCCTATTGATGCCAGCCACTAGGCCAAACTACCACAGCCATAGTAAAGGTAATTGGTATAAGGTAATTGGTATAAGAACTAACTGGCTGCGGTACGACCTTTTCCCTTCTTTTGGGCCACACATGACCCGACACCCTGTGGCAGGGTGTACCTACCCTGCGACACATACTTTGTACCTCAGAGGAGTGTGGTTTGTGAAAGAGCATGTTTTCACCTGAGAATTCAAGAATGAGGGGGAAATGTAGACTGTTTTATAAGAGCTGTCTATGCATGGGCTGGAAACTGATTTTTGGGAAAGCAAAACATGAATATACCAAAGACAGGCTGTTTGTTGTGTTAACAAATATTTTTCACATCAGCTACAATTGGAGAAACTTAACCCTAGCCACAGCTATTCAAATAGCAAAATAGTCTGAACTGGTGAAACAGCAAAACCTAGAGAAACTTGAAAAACTAGCTTCGAAACTATAAACAGACATTCAAGTGTTAAAAGTCATCATCATAAAACCCTTGAGGCAAGGAGAGAAAACTTCCAGGCTAAGAGGGACCAATTCTAGCCTACACGTACAAGATGTGGAAAAAGTCGTATCCCAAGAGATGATGCATGTCCAGCCAGAGGCATGCGGTGTAATAAATGCTTGAAATATGGACGATTTGCAGCTGTTTGCCACACCAAAGCAGGCAGGGAGTTGATTCATGTTACAGACAAACAAGAGCAATAGATCACAGAAACAATCAGAGCCTGCCTGGAGAGTGAAACTAAATATTCACAGCAAGACTATTGCCTTTAAAATTGACTCAGGAGCTGAAGTTACAGTCATCTAAGAATGGATTTACAGTCACCTAGAATCCCTCCAAGAGCTGAAGTCCCCTGACCTAGCTCTGACTAGCCCTGGAGGTATTCTGAACTGCATGAGCCAGTTCACCACAGAAACAACTTACAGACAAAAGCTTTGCATTCTGAGTGCATCTGCTCAAAGGACCACAGATCAACATCCTTCTCAGCTGCAGCGTGGCAGCCATGATGGGCCTAGCGAGAAAGGTGGAAGAAGTCAATGGAATATTTGGTGATATTGGACTTTTGAAAGGAGATACAGTACAAATAACCTTAAGAGACAATGTTGAACCATATAGTGTACATACACCTTGCAAAATTCCTATTCCATTACATGGTAAGTGGAAGCTGAGTTAGAGAGAAGGGAGAGGATTGGGATAATCGAGAAAATCTGAGACAACTGCATGGAGTACGCCAATGGTACCAGTTATAAAGGGAAAAATATGAATCTGTGTGTCTCAAAGGACTTAAAGAAGCAATTCTGAGAGAAAAATATATTCTCCCAACACTGGATGACCTCCTCCCCAAAGTGAAAGGAGCTACAGTATTCTCCAATCTGAATACTTTAAGCGGATTCTGGCAAATTCCTTTATCCAAAGAAAGTGCTAAACTGACCCTTTGGAAGATTTTGCTTTCAAAGATTAACTTTTGGGATTACCAGAACACATCAAATTTTCTAAAGAAAGATGGCAGACTTGTTAACCAACACAAATGGGGTTGTAAGTTTCATGGACAACATTCTGATATATGGATCTTCAATGGAAGAACACAACAAAGCCCAAGATGGGCAGGGATGGTGTCCCTAGCCTCTGTTTTCCAGAGGCTGGGAGTGGGTGACAGGGAATGGATCACTTGGTGATTGCCTGTCCTGTTCATTCCCTCTGGGGCACCTGGCATTGGCTGTTGTTGGAAGACAGGATACTGGGCTAGATGGACCATTGGTCTGACCCAGTATGGCTGTTCTTATGTTCTAACAAAGTCCTAAGCCTAATCAATCAGTCTGGCCTGAAACTAAACAAGGAAAAGTGTGTGTGTTGTGTGGGTTTCCCCCCCCCCCCCCTGCCCCAAATCGAGTTGCTGGGACAGAAACAAAGATGGAATCAGTTCTAGCCCTGAGAAAGTAAAAGCAATTCAAGAATTGAATGCACCAACTAATGTACCAGAACTGAGATATATACTGGGGATGGTCAATTATCTTGGTTGTACCTATAAGACCTTTAACAGTTCATTCAGTGGTTTTGTCACTGTATAAAGTTCAACACACCAAATCAAGAAATTGCTTTCAAAAAGGTAAAAGAAATGATCTCAACAGTTCCAGTTCTCAATGACCACGATGTGAACAAACCCACAATGGTCAATGAGAATGTAAGCTGCTATGGCCCAGGTGGTGCATTGTTGCAACATGTTGCAATGAAAGCGAGTTGCACTTTGCTGTCACACAATTTCCTGGTACAAGTGCTGGAGGAACCAAGTAGGGGCAGAGCTCTTCTAGACCTACTGCTCACAAACCGGGAAGAATTAGTAGGGGAAACAAAAGTGGATGGGAACCTGGGTGGCAGTGACCATGAGATGGTCGAGTTCAGGATCCTGACACAAGGAAGAAAGGAGAGCAGCAGAATACGGACCCTGGACTTCAGAAAAGCAGACTTTGACTCCCTCAGGGAACTGATGGGCAGGATCCCCTGGGAGAATAACATGAGGGGGAAAGGAGTCCAGGAAAGCTGGCTGTATTTTAAAGAATCCTTATTGAGGTTGCAGGAAAAAACATCCCGATGTGTAGAAAGAATAGTAAATATGGCAGGCGACCAGCTTGGCTTAACAGTTAAATCCTTGCTGATCTTAAATGCAAAAAAGAAGCTTACAAGAAGTGCAAGATTGGACAAATGACCAGGGAGGAGTATAAAAATATTGCTCAGGCATGCAGGAATGAAATCAGGAAGGCCAAATCACACTTGGAGTTGCAGCTAGCAAGAGATGTTAAGAGTAACAAGAAGGGTTTCTTCAGGTATGTTAGCAACAAGAAGAAAGTCAAGGAAAGTGTGGACCCCTTACTGAATGAGGGAGGCAACCCAGGGGGGATTTGATAGCTGCTTTCAACTACCTGAAAGGCGGTTCCAAATAGGATGGATCTAGACTGTTCTCAGTGTTACCTGATGACAGAACAAGGAGTAATGGTCTCAAGTTGCAGTGGGGGAGGTTTAGGTTGGATATTAGGAAAAACTTTTTCACTAGGAGGGTGGTGAAGCACTGGAATGGGTTACCTAGGGAGGTGGTGGAATCTCCTTCCTTAGAGGATTTTAAGGTCAGGCTTGACAAAGCCCTGGCTGGGATGATTTAGTTGGGAATTGGTCCTGCTTTGAGCAGGGGGTTGGACTAGATGACCTCCTGAGGTCCTTTCCAACCCTGATTTTCTATGATTCTATGAGAAGCAGAAAAATGATATGTACAGATTGAAAAGGAGTGCCTGGCAAGTGTATGGGTATGTGAGAACTTTTACAGATATCAGTGAAAATTAATCCATTCCATACAGATAACAGACCACAAACCACATGTAACTCTCATCAATGGAAAAGACTTGGATCAGGCACCTCTGAGATGCCAATGTCTGTTGCTAAAGTTAATGTGATTTAATCCAATTCTTAAATATGTTCCTGGGAAAAATCTGATAGTAGCAGCCATTCTGTCATGGCACCCAGCATCACCCACCCATGAACTTGAAGATGACAAAGGCATATGTGGATGTTGTGGACACATACAGACCAGTGTCAGAAAAGACTAGTCCAGCTACAAAAAGCAACCTTCACAGACATAACTTCAGCAAGTTCTAAGTTACATTAGGGGCAGCTGGCCCAAGTATCTAAAGGACAGTAAGGGAGTGACAAGAGACTACTTTGTGGTGCATGGACAACTAAGTTACTCAAACGGACTCACGATTAAAGGCAATTGCATTGTAATTCCAAACGAAATGAGAGGAGAAATCCTAAACTTCATCCTTGATGTCCTTCAAGGATGAACTAAATGCTGTGAACAGGCCAACTAGTCAGTGTGGTGGCCAGGCATCACCAAGGACATGAAGAATAAAGTATCTGCATCTGAACATTGCAGAACTAACAGACCAACATAATACAAAGAACTTTGAATAACAACACCTCTATCAGACAGATCTTGGAAGAGGCTAGCTGCAGATTTGTGCAAATTCAGAAGAACATAAGAACGGCCATACTGGGTCAGACCAAAAGTCCATCTACCCCAGTATCCTGTCTTCCAACAGTGGCCAATGCCAGGTGCCCCAGAGGGAATGAACAGAACAGGTAATCATCAAATGATCCTTTCCCTGTCACCCATTCCCAGCTTCTGGCAAACAGAGGCTAGGGACACCATCCCTGCCCATCCTGGCTAAAAGGTCCATCAGTGGCTATCCTCCATGAATTTATCTAGTTATTTTTTTAACCCTGTTATAGTCTTGGTCTTCACAACATCTGTGAAGAATGAAGGGGGGGAGTAGCTCCCTTGTACGGACACCCAGCCAGCCAGTTAGCTATAAAGTCCCTCTGGTGGCTGTTCTCTACATGCTTTACCTGTAAAGGATTAAAAAGTCTCCCTGGCTAGGTAAAAGAAAGGGAGTGAGCACCTGACCAAAAGAGCCAATGGGAGGGCTAGAACTTTTTAAAACTGGGGCGGGGGGGACTTCCCTTTGTCTGGTGTGTGTGTTCTCTGGTGAGAAGGGACAGAGCAGGACAGGGCTGAAACTATGCTGGAAAAAGCTTTAAAACCAGGTATGAAAAAGCATCAAATCATACCTCAACCCTACTTATCTGAAACCCCAAATATGTAAGTAATCAGGGAATGTCTAGGAAGATGCAATTAGGGTTATTTCTTTTATTTCTTATTAGCTTGTGGACTCCTCTGTGCTAACCCCAGATGCTTTTGTTTTGCTTATAACCTGTAAGCTGGACCTCAAGAAGGTTATTCTTGATTAATTTTTGTAAGTGGGTTTTTTAAAATCTGCAAAAGCCTAAGTTCCAGATGTATTTTCTTTCTTATTGTTATTAATAAATTTTACCTTTTTTTAAGAATTGGATTGGATTTTTGGTGTCCTAAGAGGCTTGTGCATATGTTTAATTAGCTGGTGGCAACAGCTGATTTCCTTTGTTTTCTTTCTCAGCTCTTCCCCGGGTGGGGGTGTGTGTGAAAGGGTTTGAAGGTACCCCACAGGGAGGAATTCCCAAGTGCTCCTTCCTGGGTCCAAAAGGGGTTTTTTGCACTTGGGTGGTGGCAGCATCTACCCATCCAAGGTCAGAGAGAAGCTGTAACCTTGGGAGTTTAATACAAGCCTGGAGTGGCCAGTATTAATGTTTAGAATCCTTGTGGGCCCCCACCTTCTGCACTCAAAGTGCCAGAATGGGGAATCAGCCTTGACGACATACTCTGGAAAAGAGTTCCACAGGTTGACTGCGTTGTGTGAAGAAATACATTCTTTTGTTTGTTTTAAACCTGCTGCCTATTAATTTTTATTTGGTGACCCCTGGTTTGTGTGTTATAAGGAGTAAATAAAACTTCCTTATTTATTTTCTCCATATCAGTCATGATTTTATAGACCTCAATCATATCCCCCCTGTGGTGGGCCTGGCACCACAGCACCCCCTTGTGGCAGGGGTAGGACGGGGTGTTGGCGCCTCACCACTCTACAGTCCTTGTGGCCGCCCCGCTGCGGGCGGCCTGTTACGGCCTCTCGGCCTTCCTCTCTACTGTCCTCCTGTCTGGAGCAGTAGTGCGACCTAGTGGTCGGAGTCTATATAATCTCCCTTACGAACGGGATAGCGCAGCCTAGCAGCCAGAGTCCGTATAAACCCCCTTTCGAGCGGGGTAGCGCAGCCTGGCGGCCAGAGTCCATATAAACCCCCTTTCGAGCGGGTTAGCGCGGCCTAGCAGCCAGAGTCCATATAAGATCCCTCATGGTTTGGGATGAGGGGGTAGGGGGACTCGGGTCCGCCCTCTCCACCGAGCCCCAACCCAGGTAGCGGCAAGCTTTCCTTGCCACTCACTCGGCGGGGATCCGCCCGCAACACGCCAAGCGTCAATACAGCTTTAACGCCGTTTATCTCTATAGTTCCCCTGGGTCACTTCCTACCGTGAATACCAGTTCCTCTGCGGCATGGGGTCCTCCAGTCTGTTCCTCCCCGGTGACGCCCTCCGTCGGGGTCTCAGGTAGTGCCTCGGCTTGGCTGCCTTCCGGATCCTGGCTCGCAGGCCCTCCCTCTGCAGGAACTAGCGGCATGCATCCTTCTCCAGCAGTCAGCTCAGACTGATCTGATCTGCAGGCTTTTATATCTGATCTCCAGTTGGAGCATGCCCAGCAGAGCTTCCGGGGCGTGGCTTCCTCTGCTAGGAGAGAAGGGTTAACCCCTGCTGTACCAGTGTGGGGCCGCTCTGCCCCATCACAGCCCCTCAATCATCTCTTTTCTAAGCTGAACAGTCCCAGTCTTATTAATCTCTCCTCATACGGAAGCTATTCCATACCCTTAATCATTTTTGTTGCCCTTTTCTGAACCTTTTCCAATTCCAATATATCTTTTTTGAGATTGGGCAACCACATCTGCATTCAGTATTCAAGATGTGGGCGTACAATGGATTTATATAGCGGCAATATATTTTCTGTCTTGTCTATCCCTTTCTTAATGATGCCCAACATTCTGTTTGCTTTTTTGACTGCCGCTGCACATTGAGTGGATGTCTTCAGAGAACTATCCACAATGACTCCAAGATCTTTCTTGAGTGGTAACAGCTAATTTAGACCCAAACATTTTATATGTATAGTTGGGATTATGTTTTCCAGTGTGCATTACTTTGCATTAATCAACAGTGAATTTCATCTGCCATTTTGTTGCCCAGTCACCCAGTTTTGAGAGATCCTTTCGTAGCTCTTCACAGTCTGTGTGGAATTTAACTATCTTGAGTAGTTTTGTATCATCTGCAGATTTTGCCACCACGCTGTTTACCCCTTTTTCCAGATCATTTATTAATATGTTGAATAGGACTGGGCCCAGTACAGACCCCTAGGGGACACCAATATTTTCCTCTCTCCATTCTGAAAACTGACTATTTATTCCTGCCCTTTGTTTCCTATCTTTTAACCAGTTACCAGTCCATGAGAGGACCTTCCCTCTTATCCCAGGACATCTTACTTTGCTTAAGAGCCTTTGGTGAGGGACCTTGTCAAGGGCTTTCTGAAAATCTAAGTACACTAAATCTACTGGATCTCCCTTGTCTACATGCTTGTTGACCCCCTCAAAGAATTCTAGTAGATTGGTGAGGCATGATTTCCCTTTACAAAAACCATGTTGACTTTTCCCCAACAAATTATGTTCATCCCTGTGTCTGACAATTTTGTTCTTTACTATAGTTTCAACCAGTTTGCCTGGTACTGAAGTCCGTTTTACCAGTCTGTAATTGCTGGGATCACCTCTGGAGCCCATTTTAAAAATAGGTATCACATTAGCTCTCATTAGCTGGTCATTGTTGAATATTTTTCCATGTATATAGAAATAAAGTATTGGAAAGACATAACATGTTGCAGTATTATCAAGAAATGGAAGTGCAGTTTTGCTCACTTTGGTTTTCCAGAACAACTAGTGATGGACGACTAACCACAATTCACTGCAGCAGAATTTGTCATTCTGAATGATACATGATTTTGATCATATTACTAGCCACAAGTGAATGGAAAAGCTGAGAGAGCTGTACATACAGCCAAGAAAATCCTACAAGAGTAAGACCCATTACTTGCTCTTCTGAGTTACAGATCAATACCAATAATGGCTATTGGATATAGTCCAGAACAACTCCTGATGGAAGACAACTCAGAATAACTGTTCCAACTTTGAAAGAGAACAAATTTCTAAAGTGGCCAGCTAGGCAGAGAGTAGCCAAAACAGATAAAGCTAAAACAGTTTATGAACACTTTTACAATAGACGTCACTCAATTAGAGAATTGCCAGGTCTAGAACCTGGTGACCATGTTCATGTTACATTGGATGGAGGAAAAAGGATGGACAACTCCAGCTGTTGTAAAGAAAAAATTCAGCACCCAGATCATATGTGATTGAGCCAGACAATGGAGAGTTCAACAGAAACTGTCAACACCTACAGTTTGTTCCTCAAAAAGAACCCTCAGCAGAGCAAACTTTACAGATGGCATATGCAGAACAAGACTACAACTCAAGGATTCCAAACCGACCACAATCAATCACTGCAACTAATGTATAGGCAGATGACCGAAGTGTTATGTGTTTGGGTCATGTAATTAGATAACAGTACAATTCAGAATTACTAAGCAGACTGATCCATACTGAACTTCAAAGACAGTGTGATAATAGTGTAAATAGTAGGAATGTAGAACTTAAAAGAGGAGCTGTAATAGCATGCTAAACTGTACTATACAGTTCAGCCACTAGGTGGTGCAGTGTGTAAAAGACCATATTTAAATAAGCCTCCGTATTAAAGAATCTTAGATGAACATACACGCCTGGTGTGTATAAGCAAGCTCTGTAACCAGGCTATATCTGGAACAGAGATGTGCCTTAATTCATGGCCACCCTGGAAGGGGCTTGTGGCCTCTATTTCTCCATTCCTGTCTACATGTCTGGAAAACTCACTGCCTACTAAGGAGCAGAGAAGAAGGGAGGATCTGGGCAGAGACAGTTCTGGAAAAACAAATGTTAGAACCCTAAAATCCCAGATGTTTTCCTGCAAACCCAGGCATGGCTGCACCTGCTGGTGCTGCAGCCTCCTGCTCACTTCAAACCCTGGGAGGAATGTGCCGTTTGATTCCCTGTCCTCCTTCTGAGGGATCTACCCAGCACCTGAACTCATTCTGTGTGTAACCAGCATGATTCTGCTAAAGGAAAATATTCCTTTAGTCATTTAATTCCCTAGGCCTGAATGCCACCAGAAAAATCTAGCATCAGAACTAGGCTCTTCTGCAGTAGCACAGAATATAGAGCTCTGTGCCCCTGGTCCCAAATGTGGCCCTTAACATTGGATGCTATAGAGTGTGCATCTGAGCTTTGGGATCCACCCCTTCCCCTGACCCCAGCACCTAGTAGCACTCACTCACCAGGAGGTGGGTCAGCGGGAGGATCTGTCCTGGAGCACCAACTGCATGACTTCCCTGTGGTGACAGCCCCTTTCCCACTCGCACGAGACTTCTCAGGAGAATTTTCCCAGAGGGTCCTGGAGTCCCCAGATGGCTGTTGTTTCTAAAACAGACAGGAGGAAGACAGCACTGAAGAAACATCCACACTCCATTGAGAGCTGACACTCAACAAGCTGGGGCTTTAGGGGCAAGCTCCACAAGGTAGCTGCTATCCTAGCTTGGCGTGCCCTAAGGAGAAGGCCCTTGCTTGCTTGCTTGAGATGGGGAAAACCTTGCTTTGTCCTACCATGGGCACTTATTCCTCTGGGAATGAACATCTCTGGATAATGGATAAAAGGAATGCTCTGGTTTTCAGAGGTGCAGAGCCCTTACAGCTCCCAGAGACATCAAGGGGAGCTGGGGCAGCTCAGCTCGTCCGACAAGGTAAAAATATGACATAATCCTACAGCTCTAGGTCTTCTCAAAAACCTGATCTGGGACAGGAATCTCTAATTCTCTCGCGTGCTGGGCTCTACCTGCTAAGGCTCCCATTCTCCAATGAGAACATGTATTTAAACCAAATTATCTCACTGTAATTTTCTCTAGAACTTGCGTATGGGCACTGTAACCAGAGTAAGAATGACTGTAAATACTCCAAATGCAGCTTGGGAAACTGCAATAAGGCACTTATGAAGGAACCTACAAGTGCTGTGTTGTAGACTTAATGAATCAGTGGGGAAACCCCAAGGGCTCTGAGAGAGAGCCTCAAATCTCATCCTGGCACAAAAACAATCTAAAGTTATCCCAGAAAATTCCCCCTCTTAAGGACAACAATACTGACTCCAGTGATGTTCAGTTGTACTATAATAGGGGCTGGATCCATGGGAGTCTCTCCAGTGCCTTCAGTGAGCTTAGATTTAGAAGGCACATTAACAAAATTGGGGTGTTACTATTCCAGTTTCTCCTGTTCCCTACTAGAATAAAGTGCCATCTCTTAGGTCTAAATTAATACAATCATAGACTCATAGACTTTAAGGTCAGAAGGGACCAATATGGTCATCTAGTCTGACCTCCCGCATGATGCAGGCCACAGAAGCTGACCCCCCCACTTTCCCTTAACTCTGCTGTTGAAGTCTCCAGATCGTGATCTAAAGACTTCAAGTCGCAGAGAATCTTCCAGCTTGCGACCCCTGCCCTATGCTGCGGAGGAAGGCGAAAAACCTCCGGGGCCTCTGCCAATCTACCCTGGAGGAAAATTCCTTCCCGACCCCAAATATGGCGATCAGTAGAACCCCGAGCATACAGGCAAGATTCTCTAGCCAGACCCTTATTTTACCAGCGATGGCCGTTATTGCCTAATTGACTAAAATCACGTTATCCCATCAAACCATTCCCTCCATAAACTTATCTAGCCTAATCTTGAAGCCAGAGAGGTCTTTCGCCCCCACCGTTTCCCTCGGAAGGCCGTTCCAAAATTTCACCCCTCTGACGGTTAGAAACCTTCGTCTAATTTCAAGCCTAAATTTCCCCACGGCCAGTTTATATCCATTCGTTCTCGTGTCCACATTAGTACTGAGCTGAAATAATTCCTCTCCCTCCCTGGTATTTATCCCTTTGATATATTTAAAGAGAGCAATCATATCCCCCCTCAGCCTTCTTTTGGTTAGGCTAAACAAACCAAGCTCCTCGAGTCTCCTTTCATAGGAAAGGTTTTCCATTCCTCGGATCATCCTAGTGGCCCTTCTCTGTACCCGTTCCAGTTTGAGTTCATCCTTTTTAAACATAGGAGACCAGAACTGCACACAGTACTCCAAGTGAGGTCTCACCAGCGCCTTGTATAACGGAAGCAGCACCTCCCTGTCCCTACTAGAAATACCTCGCCTTATGCATCCCAAGATCGCATTAGCTTTTTTCACAGCCACGTCGCATTGCCGACTCATAGTCATCCTGCGATCAACCAGGACTCCGAGGTCCTTCTCCTCCTCCGTCACTTCCAACCTATGCGTCCCTAGCTTATAACTGAAATTCTTGTTAGTCATCCCTAAATGCATCACCTTACACTTCTCACTATTAAATCTCATCCTATTATTATTACTCCAATTTACAAGGTCATCCAAGTCTCCCTGCAGAATATCCCGATCCTTCTCCGAATTGGCAATACCTCCCAACTTTGTGTCATCCGCAAACTTTATCAGCCCACTTCTACATTCGGTTCCGAGGTCAGTAATGAATAGATTAAATAAAATCGGACCCAAAACCGAACCTTGAGGAACCCCACTGGTGACCTCCCTTCAATCTGACAGTTCACCTTTCAGTACTACCCGCTGCAGTCTCCCCTTTAACCAGTTCCTTATCCACCTCTGGATTTTCCTATCAATCCCCATCTTTTCCAATTTAACCAATAATTCCTCATGCGGTACCGTATCAAACGCTTTACTAAAATCGAGGTATATTAGATCCACCGCATTTCCTTTATCTAGAAGGTCTGTTACTTTCTCAAAGAAGGAGATCAGGTTGGTTTGGCACGACCTGCCTTTCGTAAACCCATGTTGTAATTTGTCCCAATTGCCATTCACCTCAAGGTCCTTAACTACTTTCTCCTTCAAAATTTTTTCCAAGACCTTGCATACTACAGAAGTTAAACTAACAGGCCTGTAGTTACCCGGGTCACTTTTTTTCCCCTTCTTGAAAATAGGAACCACATTAGCTATTCTCCAGTCCAACGGTACCACCCCCGAGTTTACAGATTCATTAAAAATTATCGCCAAGGGGCTTGCAATTTCTCGCGCCAGTTCCTTCAATATTCTAGGATGAAGATCATCCGGTCCGCCCGATTTAGTCCCGTTTAGCTGGTCAAGTTTGGCTTCTACCTCTGATACTGTAATGTCAATCCCCCCTCCTTTATTCCCCTCTGTCCTACTCCCTCTATTCCTAAACCCTTCATTAGCCTTATTAAAGACCGATGCAAAATATTCATTTAGATATTGTGCCATGCCTAGATTATGCTTAATTTCCACTCCATCTACATTCTTCAGCGGTCCCACTTCCTCTTTCTTTGTTTTCTTCCTATTTATATGGCTATAAAACCTCTTACTATTGGATTTAATTCCCCTTGCGAGGTCCAACTCTACACGGCTTTTGGCCTTTCTCACCGCATCCCTACATGCTCTGACCTCAATAAGGTAGGTTTCCTTGCTGATCCCTCCCTTCTTCCATTCTCTGTACGCTTTCTGTTTTTTCTTAATCGCCCCTTTGAGACGCCCGCTCATCCAGCTAGGTCTAAATCTCCTGCCCACTAACCGTTTTCCCTTTCTCGGGATACAGGCCTCGGACAGCTCGTGCAACTTCAGCTTGAAATAATCCCAGGCGTCATCTGCCTTTAGATCCCTAAGTATGTTAGCCCAATCCACTTCCCTAAGTAGTTGCCTTAATTTATTAAAGTTGGCCTTTTTGAAATCGTAAACCTTAGTCACAGTATTATTTCTGTTAATCCTTCCATTTAGTTTAAACCGAATTAGCTCATGGTCACTCGAGCCAAGGTTGTCCCCTACAACCATTTCCTCAACAAGGTCCTCACTACTCACCAGCACTAAATCTAAGATGGCATCCCCCCTCGTCGGTTCAGTTACTACTTGATGAAGGAATTCATCTGCTAGCACGTCTAGGAACATCTGAGCCCTATTATTGTTACTAGCATTTGTTCCCCAATCTATATCTGGGAAGTTAAAGTCCCCCATGATGACACAGTTCTTATCAGTTTTTACTTCCCTAAAAACATTAAGTAGTTCTCTGTCCGCATCCAGGCTAGATCCCGGCGGTCTATAGCACACCCCAAGCACTATCTCGGGAGGCTCTAGTAGTTCTTTTACCCAGTGTAATTATTGCCCATACAGACTCCGTCTTATCCATTCCATCACTTATCATTTCTTTACATTTTAGCTCATTATTGACATACAATGCCACTCCCCCACCTTTACCTTTTTTCCGGTCATTCCTAAACAGCACATACCCTTCCATACCTGTACTCCAGTCATGACTACCGTTCCACCACGTTTCGGTTATTCCTACGATATCAGGTTTCATTTTTTGGACCAGGAGCTCCAATTCCTCCATTTTGTTACCTAGGCTTCTCGCATTGGTGTATAAACATCTTACCGTATGCTGTCTATCCTTTCTCCCATTAGTTATGCAATTTGGTACGGACCCCATACTGTCCATCCGCCCCCTCTTTCTTATGTCCAATTCCCTACCCCTACCTATGTCTGTGCTTATCTCCCCACACTCCTTTTCAGTGTTGGAATCTGGCGTGGAGATTAACTGGATGTCTCCCAACCGTCTCCCCCAAGTTCCTAGTTTAAAGCCCTTTTGATGAGATGAGCCAGCCTCCCTCCCAGAAGTCTATTTCCTTCCCTACTCAGGTGAAGTCCATCCCGTGAGAACAGCTGTCTGTCCCCGAAAGCCTCCCAGTGGCCATACATCCCAAAGCCCTCCTTATAGCACCACTCCCTTAGCCAGCTATTTATCCTCACAATTCTGTCAGCCCTTTGCTGTCCTTCTCTAGGAACAGGCAGAATCCCACTGAAGATAATCTGAGCCTCAACTTCCTTAAGCGTCTTCCCCAGCCTGGCATAATCTCCCTTAATTCTCTCTAGCGAGAACCTAGCCGTGTCGTTCATTCCTATGTGAAGGATGATCAAGGGGTTCTTACCCGATCCTTTTCAACCGCAGGTCCACATCCCTTATCTTAGCGCCCGGCAGACAGCACACCCTTCTGTTTTCAGGGTCCGCTCTGGTCACAGGCCTGTCCAACCTCCTCAGCAAGGAGTCTCCAATCACATAAACCTGCCTTTGCCTGGTGACAGTGCTCTCTACAAATCTATCCCCTGTTCCCTGTAGTCGTAACTCCTGTGTCTTTCTATTTTCCCTTATAGTCCCCCTAGTGCCATCCTCTATCCTACTGGGGCCCGGTATTGATGCTGTCTCCATCAACTCCTGCCCTCTCTCTATCGGACTAGCCGCTCTTCTCTTCTTCCTCTGCCTCCCACCATCAGTTACCACCTGCTGCCTCCCCTCCTCGTTATCCAAACACTCAAACCTGTTCCTGAGTTCTATTTCCCCCTCACTAGCCCTCTTTTTCCTTGGCCTGCTCCTCACAGTCACATGCTTCCACTGATCTTGATCTGCCCCTGACATTCCCCCCTCACAGACCATAGCCTGTGCTTCCACCTGCACCCCTGAGCATTCCCCTTCTGCCACACCCTGCTTCTGCTCCATTAGCTGCTCGAATCCCCTTCTGAACTCTACCAGAGTATCTACCTGCATCTGCAGCCCTCTAATCTTTTCCTCTAGCAGGTCTATTAGGCGGCATTTCATGCACACATACCTTTGTTCAGGCTCCCCAGCGAGGACCATGTACATACCACAGCTGCCACATGCAATCATCTGCATTGTGTCCCCCGCTGCTTGGCTCATGGCTGCTGTGGTCTCTGCCTGCTGCTCCTGGGGACACAGAGCACACCGACCACCGTGCCCTCCTGCCTCCCCTTCCGCCTCCCCCTGTACACTCCCACTTAAACTCCCCTGTTAGCAGCCCTGTTTGCCGGCTCCTGGGTGCCGCTCCTCGCAGCTGTGCCGCTGCTCGGCTGGGAGGCCTCTTTTATAGGCCCCCTAATCAGCCAAGCTCCGCCCCCTAATCAGGGCTCCGGGCTCAGCAGCCCTCTCTTAGGTCTAAATTAATACAATCATGGATTGTTGGTTGCTCCCAGATTTATTTCCAGCATCCCAGTGATCCTCCAGGGAAGAGAAAATGATTCATTAGTTGTTTGTTTAGGGCAGGGGTCGGCAACGTTCGGCACGCGGCTCGCCAGGGTAAGCATCCTGGCAGGCCGGGCCAGTTTTATTTACCTGCTGACGCGGCAGGTTCGGCCGATCGCGGCCCCCCACTGGCCGCGGTTCACCGTCCCGGGCCAATGGGGGCGGCGAGAAGCGGCACGGGCGAGCGATGTGCTTACCCTGGCGAGCCGCGTGCCGAACGTTGCCGACCCCTGGTTTAGGGCTTGTGTCAAGGCTGATTTCCCCCACTCTGGCACTTTGAGTGGAGAAGATGGGGGGCTGCCAGGATTCTAAAAATTCATACTGGCCACTCCAGGCTTGTATTAAACTCCCAAGGTTACAGATTCTCTCTGACCTTGGATGGGTAGATGCTGCCACCACCCAAATGCAAAACCCCTCGGAACCGAGGAAGGCGCACATGGAACCCTCAAGCCCTTTCATGCCCCCTCCGGGGAAGAGCTGAGAAAGGAAAACAAAGAAATCAGCTGTTGCCACCAAACAAAAAACTAAAAAACGTGCACAAACCTCTTAAGACACAAACATCCAAATCCTGTTCTTCAAAAAGGTAAATTTTTTATTAAAAACAAAAAGAAAGAAAATACATCTGAAAACTCAGGCTATTGCTAGATTTTTTTAAAAGAGCAATTCCAAAAATTAAGCACCCAGAATAGTTTTCTGGGGGTTCAGCTTAAAGGTTACTTGCAACAAAAGCATCTGGGATTAGCACAGAGGAATCCACAAGCCATAAAAAATAAACAAAATAAACTTAATCGTGTCTTCCTACACATTTTCTGATTTACTTACATATCTGGGTTCCAAATAAGCAATTCTAGGTATGATTCTGATGATTTTCATACCTGACCTTCAGCTTCTCACAGCATAACTGCTGCCCTATTCCCCTCTTCTCTAGAGAACCACAACACACAAAGGGGAATCTTGTTTTCAATTTTAAAAAGTTATAGCCGTCCCATTGGCTCTTTTAGTCAGGTGCCCACTCCCTTTCTTTTACCTATCCTGCGAAACTTTTTTTTAACCCTTTACAGGTAAAACAAGCAAAGAACAGCCAGCAAGAGGGACTTGGCTGGATGTTTTCCCTCCTTCCCCCCCCCCCGTGACGTTATTGACATAAACTGGGACCATATAGATCATTGTTGCAACCAAGGTCCTGTAGTGGCACCCAAATCGTGTATAAAGGGGGTCAAATGGGGTGTCTAAGACAAGGTTATGGTTTACTGGTTATGATTATGCTGTCTATATGTGTGTATCAGTTTTGTAGTTGAAGTTATGAATATTGGCTCTATACTGTCTGTATGGCAAACTTATGCTGTGCTGCTGGGTGACATCCCAGACAAGCTGGGATTAGCTCTGCCTAGCCTGCTTGATGGCCCATTAAGGACCATCAGCTATACAATGGACCCATTGAGAGAAGGCAAATATGCCTTCAGACTCAGCAAAGTATGCAGGGACTGGCCCATGTGACTCCAGGGTCCATTTTGCTGTAATTTTCCACAGTAAGAACACAGAGGTGTTCTTACACCTGGAAAAGACTATATAAGGCTGATGCCTCATCTCCATTTGGTCTTCAATCCTGCTTCTTACCTCTGGAGGAACTTTGCTACAAGCTGAAGCTTTGAACAAAGGACTGAGGACCCATCCCAGCGGGGGATGTATGCCAGAGACTTGATTTGAATCTGCAGTTTATTCTATCGCTGCTGCAAGCCTGAACCAAGAACTTTGCCATTACTGTATGTAATTGATTCCATTTAACCAATTCTAACTCTCATCTCTATCTTTTTCCTTTTATGAATAAACCTTTAGATTTTAGATTCTAAAGGATTGGCAACAGCGTGATTTGTGGGTAAGATCTGATTTGTATATTGACCTGGGTCTGGGGCTTGATCCTTTGGGATCAGGAGAACCTTTTTCTTTTACTGGGGTCTTGGTTTTCATAACCAGTTGTCCCCATAACGAGTGGCACTGGTGGTAATACTGGGAAACTGGAGCGTCTAAGGAGATTGCTTGTGAGACTTGCGGTTAGCCAGTGGGGTGAGACCGAAGTCCTCTTAGTCTGGCTGGTTTGGTTTGCCTTAGAGGTGGAAAAAACCCCAGCCTTGGGCTGTAACTGCCCTGTTTGAGCAATTTGTCCTGAGTTGGCACTCTCAGTTGGGTTCCGCCAGAACCGCATCGTCACACGCCCCCCCTCCCCATTTATCACTGCATGGAAAGGCACTGAGTGTGCAATCAGGGGAATAGCTTTGACTTACAAGAGGGCTCAGGAAGTCACATGGTCCTGGATGGCAGACAGTCTGCTCGCCAGGACAAGCTTCCTGGGATCTGAGTGGGCGATGTACCCATAGAGAGGAGCTGGAGTTGTCTCATCTGCTTAATGTGAACTGGTTCCTGAGAATTGCAAAGGAAAGAGTGAGGAGAAGAGATCATCTCTCAGCTGCTCAGAACATATGCGTGGGGAAGGAAGATAGTTAGTTTGTTTCACCCAGCAGCGTTAGAAACCACAGAATATTCTGGTGAGCTGATTTGCTTGTGCTCAGACATACTCTTCTCATCATCACCTAGTTGGGTGTTTGAAGTGACTTGGGCAGCTAAAGGCAACACACTAGCAGCTGCTTTCATTCATATTCTTTGCTAGTGCAAAACAGCATAGCTCTACTGATTTCAGCGAGGCTACAGTGATATACACCAACTGAGGATGTGGCCCAGGGAGTTACAGGGGAATAAGAGAATGTCAGACATATTACCCCTTGTGAGTCCGCAAGGGATGTTTGTGAACTATCATGACAAAAGGGAAGGCCAAGTGTCTGCTCTGCTGAGAAATGTGTCAGTTGGAGCTGATGATGCAGAAGCCACAGTCTTCAGTTTCTCCTTGATTTTCTCTGAGCCTTGTTTAATGGGTTGCATGGAGCATGTTTGAGCTCCGTAGGAGATATCTTGGAGAGCTGAGAAAACAGAAGCCACAAGATCCCTGGATATGTTCCACTCTGCTGGCATCTCAGGTGCCAACCAGTCACACTGTGGGAGAGGCTGATGCTTCTGCCTCTGATGTCCAATGTGTCTCCTGGGAAAGCTCTGACAATAGGGTGATCTTAAAGTGGCACAAAGAGCAGGCTGTGGTCATTCTAGAAAGCCAAGGAGCCAGGATGGGCTCTGAAGATCATTGCCATCGGCATAAGAACAAGGAAGGCCATTGCATCGCACTGGAGCTTGTCCAAGGCAGAACATACAGAGATAGCGCCAGGGGATTTACAAAGGGGAAGGGATCTCTGTGAGAGAGTGGGGTAGCAAAGGCCTCACCTCTTTCCCCCTCTTCTTCTCTGAAAACTGACCATCTTCATAAGCAGCCACAGCTGGGGTTTGATGGTCTCTGCTGGAGATGTCATCAGTGCACTGCAAGAAAGACACCATTGTGTTGGATGCATTAGGCACAGCCCTGATAGACAAAGAGTCATCTGGGTGCAGCTCAGAGCAGCCCTAGATATCTGAGTGTGGAAATCACACAATTGCTCCATATTCTTCTATGCCCAGACACTAGATGCCCTGGGACAGTGATGCCATGGAACCTGCCCTCTCCTCCAGATGTAGTTCTATGCCATTATTGCAAACCCACTGCAGAGACTGGGTGAGACGGGGAAACCATTTCTGTAGTCAGCAGAGTGCGATGTAGCATTTTCTGAGTTGAAAAAGGCTCTGGTGACTAATCCTGTCTTTGCCTGTCCATCTTTCAAAACCTCTTTCAAATTGGACACAGATGCTAGCGCTTATGGTTTGGGGGCAATATTGACACAAGAACACAAGGGACTTGAGCAGGTGGTCGCTTATTACAGCAAACATCTAAGCTCTCTGGAAACAAAATTATTGCAGCACCCAAAAGGAACTCATGGCAGTGGTTAGATCTACAGAACATTTTCATCACTATCTGTGAGAGGGGTAGTTTATGGTCAGGACAGACCATGCTTCCCTGCAATGGCTCTTTAGATTCAGAAATCGTGAGGGGTAGCTTGCCAGGGGGTTGGAGAAACTGCAGTGCTGTGATTTCACAGTGACACACAGGCCATGGTAACTGTGATGCTTTGTTTGGACGGCCTTGTTGGGAAGCTAATTGCAAACCCTGCCCCAAGCAGGAGAGCAAGGAATTGGCTGCTCAAGGGAATGTGTGCTCAGGAAGAGAGACAAGGTGGGTGAGATAGTAGTATCTTTTATTGAACCAACGTCTGGTGGTGAGAGACATAGGCACCAACTTTCTCCGGCGCTGGTGGGTGCCTGCGCCCCGCCCCTGTCCCCGCCCCAATTCCAAGCCCATCCACAAAGTCCCTGCCCTAACTCCGCCCCCTCCCTGCCCCTATTGGATCCCTTCCCCAAATCCCCACCCCGGCCCCGCCTCTTCCCCCAGCGTGCTGCGTTCCCCCTCTCCCTGCCCCGCGAATCAGCAGTTTTGTGGCGCAAGCGCTGGGAGGGAGGGAGGGAGGAGAAGCAGGATGCAGCGGCGCGCTCATGGAGGAGGCAGAGGCAGAGGTGAGCAGGGGGGCAGGGCCGCGGGGAGCTGCCAGTGGGTGCTGAGCACTCACCAATTTTTTTCCGTGGGTGCTCCAGCCCCGGAGCACCCACGGAGTTGGCGCTATGGTGAGAGAGACCATTCTTTGAGCTACACAGAGCTCTTCAGGTCTGGGAAAGGTACTCGGTGTCACAGCTAAATAGATGATTGATAATTTAGCATAAGCAGTTAGCACATATTCTAAAGGGACCTGTAATGGTGTTGGCACCCACCTCTCATGAGTGCTCTCTTCTGGCTGGGCGTGTCTATGTTCTTTAGTTCTAGTGACCCCTTTTGGTGGTTCTCAGGTGGGTTTGTCAGTGACACAGTGCTCCGGCCAAGTCTTACTGTCAGCCTGTTAACCAGCACAAACCCCTTCTGGGATATATGGTCCACCGGGACCTATCTCAGTACCCCTCCTGTGGTGTCTCTTTCTAGCCCTCCCTAGGCTTTGGTCTTTAAGTAGTCCAGCCATAGTATGGGACTGTTTTTCCCCCGGGCTTCCTCCCTGGAGACACTATCTTCCAGCAGCCCTCCCCAGACTCAGTCCCTACTCAGTCCTAGCAACCAGCCAGGAACTCCCTCAATGCTCCCCCAGGCCCTGCTGCTCTTTCAGGCAGCCAGGCCTACAGTCATTTCTTCTCCTGCTCCAAGCAGCAACTGACTACTGCGCTGCTCTGCAGCTCCTTTTATATGGCCCTTCTGGGCCTTGATTGGCTGCTTCTCCTGCAGCCACTCTAGTCTGCTTGGAGGACCTCGCCACTGCTCCTTCCCTGGGATGGGTGTGGCAGATCCTTGAGGCCTCCGGGGGGGGCCTTTGGGCCTAGTTTACCCCATCACAGGACCATTCAAGGTGAAGTGGCCCATTAACATCCCTGTAGTCATAGGACAAAAGGGGAGGTTAGTGGGTTACAAAATGTTGTAATAAGTCATAAATACAGTATCTTTATTTAAACCATGATTGTTAGTGTCTAGCAAAGTTATGAATTTAAGTTTCCAGGCTTTTCTTTAAGTGTTGTGCAGGTTTTCTTGGGGATGAGGACTGATAGGTCAGATATAGAGTGATCGTTTTGTGAGAAGTATTTGCTCACAGGTGATGTGGTGTTTGTCTTTTATCATTTTCCCATCATTCATTCGAGAGTGCAGTGATTGTCTGGTTTTACTCACATAGTTGCTATTGGGCATTAGTGCACTGGATGAGTCTTTTCCCTGTATGGAACAGCACCAAAGGGACTAGGACCCGCACATTTCGTTCCTTTTCATGGCTTATAGAGCAACAGTCAATGAGAGTGCACAGTGCACCCCATCACTCCTCGCGTTTGGGAAGGAGCTAAGGACCCCAGCAAACATCTTGTGGAGTTCCTGAAGAGGAATAAAGGGATCTGAACCATCTGGATTAGTCTACAGTCCAAAATTAAACACTCGCCCCTTTGGTAGGGAAAATTTGAGGATAGCTTTTGACAACATGAAAAGACTCTATGGCATAAGGTCACATGGGGAAACTGTTAAAAGAGGGGACTTGGTCTGGTTCCACAATCCTAGGAGAAAGAAGGATAGGAGTCCTAAGCTGAGTAAACCTTCACTGGGACTGTATACAGTACTGACCCCAAATAAATGAAGTGGTGTACAGCAGTGCTTCTCAAAGTCGGGCAGCCGCTTGTTCAGGGAAAGCCCCTGGCGGTCCGGGCCAGTTTGTTTACCTGCCGTGTCCACAGGTTCAGCCGATCGCGGCTCCCACTGGCCACAGTTCGCCGCTCCAGGCCAACGGGGGCTGCGGGAAGTGGCGTGAGCCAGGGGCTTTCCCTGAACAAGTGGCGGACCGGTTTTGAGAAGCACTGGTGTACAGGATACAGTTGTGTCCCAGAACTAAACCAAAAGCTATCAGGGGGACAGGATTTCAGCATGGCTACCCCGAAAAACTGAGAATGTATCTGTGGAAGCTGAGGCTGGAAGAGGTATGACAGTAATGAGTCCCCTATTAGAACAAAATGGGCAGGTCTCTCCCAGCCAGCAGAAGCAATAGACTCTTGTCGTGGCCCAGTGAAAGAGGCCCCTCCTTCTTGGTTGAAAGCAAATCAGGCAGGGAGAAAAGATCAAGGAGATTTAGATGGGAGTAAAATTGTTTTGGGTTGGTGATGGGGGAGTGTCCTGACAGAAAGGCACTAAGAGCTAATTAAGGTTGTATACTTTGCAACTTGTTAAAATTGTTTATTTTCTTTCATTCTGGGCTGGGTTGTTTAGGGTGTCACCATTTTAGGCTCCATCAGAATGATGGCCAGAGCTGAGATGGGGACTATTGATATGTTGCGGGGTGGTGGTGACAACCAGCAGGCATGTACTTGGTCTATACACCAATCTCAGCCCTCTGTGAGGCTGCTGGGCATACTGGCCACCCTTCATTCAGGATAAAGGTAAGAGGTGGAACTGATAGGGTCTGAGCAGGATGCACGTCAGTTTATTTTCCCTCTGTTTACCCTCATGCAATGTATTCAATTTAGAAACACTTCATTTACATTTAAACACATTGGAACTAGACTGTGTTGATACATTCTGAACTTACAGTGGTACACGTTTTAATCAGGTGCCTAATCAGATGCTTAAGTAACAAAGCAATCAGTAATTGACGTTCTTTCATTAGTGAACTTGATTGTGTGCGACAGAGCACATTTTTGGGGTTTTTTAGAAAAGGCGAGCGAGTGTCAAAAACTAGAGAAGGACTGATAGGGTGGCCCTGAAAGGAAGTCGAGAGCGTGCACTGCTTTTGAACAGAACTGGCTGGAATTTTTGAATAAGAAAACTGCCTCCTTTTTGATTTCTACTGTGCTCAGGGAAACATGACTTTATATACATTCTTTGTAAATAAATGGGATTGCAACAAAGATACACCTGAGTCCATCACCAGTTTCTACTCCTAACAGAAATAACCCGCAGGGCCCCTGAATATCGGTTAACAGTTCAGGCCAAAAGGAGCAACATAGAAGCGCCAGGGCCTTGTTTTATCTAATCCAGTGTGTTTAAATTGAAGTGTCTGGGAAATGCAATTGGGTTGGCAAGTTGTGTGCATATTATTTCTATTAAAGAAATAATGGGCTTTATATAAAGGTATTGTCCAGAAGAGGGCTGGGCAGTACAGGACATACATTTCTGGAGGTAAATCTAAGACGGGGAGTGAGTTGGGGTCACCCTGCAGTATAACCAAGGCTGGTGAGAGATGAGGGGTGTCTGGCTGGCTGGCTGGCTGCAGCCCACAGCACACAGACACAGACATGGCTGGGAATGACTTACATGATGGATGCTGTTTGTGAGCAGTCCAGGCTGGAGGCTACAGCAGAAAGGCAGCGTAAAGGGCATCCCAGGTTAAAGGGCAGGGGTGACACAGCTACTTATTAGTCTGGATTGTACCCGGGTATGGCACATGGCAGTCAAAAGTTATCACGTTACAGAAGACAGATACCCGGACAAATGCCATCGAGCACAGACCTCATTTGGCTTGACCAAAAATCACCTCCCTTCTCCTACGCACCATTCCCCTGATCATACATTGAGAGACCATAGTAGTCCCTTTCACCCCAGCATCCACACTGGGAGCTCATGTTGAGTTGTCTGGCCACTATGTTTCCTAGATCTTTTCAGAGTCACCGCTTGCCAGGATACAGTCCCCCATTCTGTAGCTGTGGCCTGCACTTCTTGTTCCTAGCTGTATAACGTTGCATTTGGCTGTATTAAAACATTTTGTTTGAAAGGGCCCAGCTTACCAAGTGAGCCAGACAGATCTGTATGAGTGCCTTGTCCTCAATATTATTTACCATTCTGTCAGCCTCGGTGTCAGCTGCAAGTTTTATCAGCAATGATTTTATATTTACTGTGACATTGCCAGACCCTAGGTCTCAGCTGAACATTCACAAACGCGTCGCTGGAAACCAGTCTGGCTCACCTAGGTGTTAGTATTGTTAAAACAGGTATTAGGTTTATAAAAATGGATTTAGTGTTTAGACTTTATGAAATACTTATAAGTTGCTGCATGCATGAATCTCGCTTATAATATCTGTCCCGTGTTATAAGGTAATATTTAAGTGTTTGCTATGAACCTGTAAGCCACCAGTCAGGAGAGTTGCATTCCCAAGTGTGAAATACTAGTTTGCCATGGGAGGTGTTATCTCCTGCGCAACAAAAGAAGGCCCATAGACACCAGATAAAGCATTGTAAACATCAGAGGAGAAAAGACTTTGTGGTTGTGCTCTCCCCCCCCCCCCCCCCCCCCAAAGAGGAGACATGCATGTGGACTCATCCCATCAACTTGAACACTAACAAGAAGAAACTATTGTTATGCTGCTTGGACTCTGAAGCATAGGCAAAAGATTCCCCAGTGCTTAGCCTGGGTTAGCCCTAAAGGGCATATAGAGCTTGCTTATTATAGAAGCTTCTGCAACCTTTTGGATCCTGTAACGGGGTTCACACTGCACCCCTGGGTATTCAGCCCCTGGGCCTCCCTCTTCAATGAGTCAGGGACACTTCAGTCTGGTGCAACACCTATACTCTTTATTGTCAAAAGGTTTCCCATCACCAGTTCCCAACTATATACAGGCTTCACAGCTACTTTGCCAACAACAGGCCTGGCCAGCAACAGACTAGGAGGCTTCCACTTCCTTCTGTACCTGACCTTTCTCTTTCCCTCTTCCCCCCACCCCGTCCCTTCTCTGGCTTTCTCCCAGCCTTTATAGCTCCGGGCTAATATGACTGGCAGGTACGGCTAGTTACCAGGTGGGCACCGGGCTATTCACCCAGCCCCAATCCATGCCCCTTGATTGGGGCTGGAGTGGCAGGAGTTGATTAAGGGCTTCTCAACAAGCACCCTGCCACACACCTCCTCCCTTAAATGACTGCTGGGGGTCTGGTCCGGCCTCTTCTTCCCCTGCCTGTGAGATTACTCTGGGGAAGCCCCCCACCTCCCAGTGGGTGATCCCTGGGGTCCTCCTCATGGGGTTTGTCCATCCCCCACCAACAGTGGACAGACTTTCCCACAGTTCTGCTGCTACCCACAGGTCTTCACATCAGTCACAGCCGTGGGGGTGTCCACCCAGCTGCTCCCCCTCTCCCTCCGGCAGGAGAGCCAGGTTGGTCTGGGCTTTGCCCAGGCTGCCCAGGGCCTCAGGTTCTGTTACCCGGCCCAGGGGGTCCAGATCTCCATGCCTGGGGGGTCCTAATTTTGGGCCTTTCCTGGGGCCCTCCCTCTCTATTCCTTGGGCCCCCTTCCTTGGGTGTTCCATACTGGGGCACTCCTTCGGCCCCGCACCCTCTACTCCTCTCCCGTCTCCATTCTGGCTTTGTTGTCTAGGGTTTGTTTCTCATTCTCCATGGGGACCTGGGCCCTCCCCCTCACTGGGGTCTACTAGCGTAGGGGTTTCCCCACCCTTCTTTGAGGTCACTCACCTCTTCCTGATGGTAGGTATTGTGATGGGTTCAGTTACAGAGACCCCCTTGGGACTGTCACCTGATGTGCTGAAGTTACCTCTGAGCCCATTTTCCCTGCCAGTTTGGGACTCCAGAACCCTGCCTTGTTGAGCCCAACATGCTACCCTGCTGCAACACAGACCCAAGTCTGGTCCATGCCCCCAAAGCTGCAGACTTTAACCAAAAACTGCTCAGCAGGTCACCTATCTCCAGCATCCAGACACCCAGTTCCCAATGGGATCCAAACCCCAAATAAATCCGTTTTATTCTGTATAAAGCTTATACAGGGTAAACTCTCAAATTGTCCGCCCTCTATAACACTGATAGAGAGAGATGCACAGCTGTTTGGTCACCCAGGTATTAATCACTTACTCTGGGTTCATTAATAAACAAAAGTGATTTTATTTAAGTATAAAAAGTAGGATTTAAGTGATTTCAAGTAATAACAGACAGAACAAAGTAAGTTACCAAGCAAAATAAAACAAAACACACAAGTCTAAACCTAATACATTAAGAAACTGAATACAGGTAAATTGCACCCTCAGAGATGTTTCAATAAGCTTCCTTCACAGATTAGACTCCTTCCTAGTCTGGGCCCAATTCTTTCTCCTGGTACAGTCCTTGTTAGTTCCAGCTCAGGCAGTAACTAGGGGATTTCTCATGACTGGCAGCCCCCTTTGTTCTCTTCCACCCCCTCTTTATAGCTTTGACACAAGGCGGGAATCTTTTGTCTCTTTGGATCCCCACCCCTCCTTCTAAATGGAAAAGCACCAGGTTTAAGACAGATTCCAGTATCCTGTGACGTGGTCACATGTCCTGTGAGACTTCATTCTTCCAGGGCTGGCCCGCAGGTACCCAGGGAGGTTTGCAAGTAAACAGAGCCATTTACAACCAATTGTCCTAGTCAATGGGAGCCATCAAGCTTCCAAACCACCATTAATGGCCCACACTTTGCATAATTACAATAGGACTTCAGAGTTATACTTCATATTTCTAGCTTCAGATACAAAAATGATACATTCATACAAATAGGATGAACGCACTCAGATTATAAGCTTTGCAATGATACCTTACCAGAGACCTTTTGCATAAAGCATATTCCAATTACATTATATTCAGACTCTTAAGCATATTTCCATAAAACATATGGAGTGCAACGTCACAAGTACCCTCCCATGGCCTGCTTTCCCTTTTGGGAAGGGATCCCAGTCTGTCCCCAGTACCACAGGGTACGATAACCCCTCTAATACCCCAACCCATTGCCAGGCAAACCTGCCCCCTACTTCCAGGGGTACCTGGGCCACGGGGCAAGGCTTCCAATGCCCATGGATGCATTCCAGCTTCATCCTTGCCCCGGAGATAAACCAATGTGGCTTCACCAGCCCCCTCCGAACAAGTGAGTGGCCTGAGGCCATGTCCACCAAGCCCCTCTGGGGCTTCCTCCCAACTTGCACAGGGATGGTGATCAGTCCTCGCCCCTTTTTTCGCCCTCCAACCTCAGTCCAGCTGCAAAACTTGGCTAGGCCACATTCTATCTCCGGGCAGTCCCTGCATTTGTGCCCTGGCTATCCATATCGCCAGCACACAAGCTACCCTGGGCGACTAGGAGCTCCCTTGGTCTCCTCCTTCCTCTTCTCTGGGCTTCTCCGGGGGGGAGAGGGGGTGTCTCGGAGTTTCCTCCCCCACTCTAGGTCGTGGCATGTCCTGCCCTCCTTTCGAGGAAAATCCACCTCCGCGTACTCCTCTGTCAGTTTAACGGCGGCCTCCACCGTGTTTGGCTGGTGTCGCCGGACCCGTCATTCATGGTCTCTGCGAGGTCCTGTACAAACTGCTCAAGGATCACCCTGTCCATGATTTCCCCCAACGTTTGGGTGTCCAGCTGCAACCAACTCATGGCCCAGCTGTCAGCTTCTGGGCAAAGGCTCAGGACCGCAAACCACCCATCCACTGGGGCGACCGAAATTTCTGTTGGTACTTCTCCGCCGAGAATCCCACTCAGTCTAGGACGGCCGCCTTCACCGTGTCATAAGCCTTGACCTGTTCATTGTTTAGTGCCATATAGGCATCCTGCGCCTTGCCGGCCAGATAGGGGACCAGTCGTAGGGCCCAGGTTGCCCTATCCCACCTGGCGCCCATGGCCACCCGCTCAAACATACAAAGGAAGGCATCAGGGGAGCCCATCTTATATAGACCTAACCTGGGCGCGCGGGTGCCATCACCTCCCAGGGGACTTACCAGTTTTTGCAGGAGCTGCTGCTGCACATTGGCCTGCTCCCTGATAAAGCCCTGGAGCGTCTTCTGCTGTTCGGCCTGCCAGGCGAGTAAGGCCTGCCTCTCCACCTGGTGGGATTGCTGGAAGGCCTGCAGTGCTTTCTGCATCTCCTCCTGCTGCTTGGCTATCCACTGCAAGGTTCTCTCCATCTTCGGGTTGCTACGCCCTGGCGGTGGCTTCAAATCCTGGACAAACCCCCATGTGTAATGGGGTTCACGCTGCACCCCTGGTTATTTGGCCCCTGGCCCTCCCTCTTTAATGAGTCAGGGACACTTCAGTCTGGTGCAACACCCGTGCTCTTTATTCTCAAAGGTTTTTCCACCACCAGTTCCCAACTATATACAGGCTTCACAGCTACTTTGCCTACAACAAGCCTGGCCAGCAATAGACTAGGACTCCCACTTCCTTCTGTGCCTGACCTTTTTCTTTCCCTCTCCCCCCTTCTCTGGCTTCCTCCCACAGAACCTAAGACTGTAATTCATTTGTGTGTGTAGGTTTACCTGCTTTAACCTTGTACATAACTCATTTCTTTTTCTTAGTTAATAAATCCTTAGTTTACTGGCTAAAAGCATTGTCTTTGGTGTGAGATCTAAAGTGCAATTGACCTGGGGTAAGTGACTGGCCCTTTGGGACTGGGAGTAACCTGAATATTGTTCCGATTCTTGGTGTAAGGGACCATCTATCACAAAGGCAGGCTTGCCTGGGAGACAAGATAGACCAGAGTGCCCAAGGGGACTGTCTGTGACTCTGTATTAAGGCTGTTATAGTGCTTCTGGAGTCCACACTTGATACTCAGGTGGTGAAAACCAAGTATAGAACTCATAACCAGGTGGGGTTTGTGCCCTGCTTCTTAATAGCTTGGTACTCACACTCTCGAGCCACTCCAGACAGCCTGACATTTACTTCCAGATCATTGATGAGAATGTTGAATAGTGTCAGACTTAGTATTGATCTCTGTGGAACCCTATCACAGGGTGCCAGCCCCTTTAAGGGGTGATGGGACCCGCCCCAGCTCTCCTCCCCAGGTGGGGAGAATGAGGTGGGTCAGGTGACCCAGTCAAGCTGGGATAGATAAGGAAGATGCCTGGAGAGAGAAGGGGTTGCCGGGGGGTTGGCAGATGCCTGCAGACACTGCAGGGCCCAGGTCTGGATTCAGTTTGATGGGGGATCAGGGTGGTTAGAGTTTTGGGAGCTCCTCTTTGCACATTCAATTCCTTCCCCTTTACTCAGGAGCGCCGCCAGCTTTTCTGCCGCCCTAGGCGGCGGAAGGTCCCGCCCCGAAATTCCACCCCCCACGGAGGCGGTGGAAGGTCCCGCAGCCGAAATACTGCCGCGGTCGCCACCCCCCAAATTGTAGCACCCTAGGCGACCACCTAGGTCGCCTAATGGGTTGCGCCGGCCCTGCCTTTACTGTTTCACCACCATGCAGGCCTGCGGCCAAGCACTTTTGTGTGAAATTACCTTGGTTATTTCAGTTCTGGGTGTTAAATGAGTTATACCAACTGTAAAGCTGGATAGTAAAACAAAACCATTTTAATGTCAGCATATAACTGGTAGTAATACACAGAGTGATGCTATGGCTTACATTACCTAGAGCAGTGCTATTCGATTGCCTTATCCGGCTCACCAGCAAATGTAATGTCCAAATCTTGGTGGGCCAAAGATCGCTCTCTAGGGTCAAATGGCTCTTCAGGTCTTTGCTGTCTTGTGAGCCTGCCACCAGCCTGGGGCTGCACTCTTTCAGGAGGCATGTGCTGGATTGTATTTATTAATCTCAGAATAAACGGTTAAGTGTGCTGCTAGAGAATATTCCAAAAAAATCTTGTAAACAAATAATCAGACAAATACACTGTGATGCTATTAATATCCTAAAAACCCCTTATGAAATTAAAATTAGAAGTCAAGCTCACGAGAAATGAAGATTTTTAATTTCCCTTCCTCATTACCTGAAATTGTGACACTCGCTCGCACTCTTTTTTTTAGAAAAGTGCTGTGTTGCACACAAACAAGTTCACTAATGAAAGAACGTCAATTACTGATCGCTTTATGTTGCATAAGCATCTGATTAGGCACCTGATTAAAAAGTACACCATTGTAAGTTCAGAATGTATCAACACAGTCTAGCTCCAATGTGTTTAAATGTAAATGAAGTGTTTCTAAATTAAATATATGGCAGGAGGGTAAACAGAGGGAAAACAAACTGACATGCATCTGCTCAGACCCTATCAGTTCTACCTCTAACCTCCCCCCATCTGCCTAGTCCCACCTCAGCTCTGCCCTCTAGCCCCATTCTCCTCAGACCCCACCTCAGTTCTGCCCTCTAGCCACCCCCTCTACCCAGCCCCCCCTTCCCCCAGCCTCCCATCAGCTGTGGCCTCCCATTCTGACCTCTGCTCCTTCTTGGATTTCTCATCTCCCTCTCTCAGGCCAGGGGGCTGCAGGTGGGGTGCCCCTCCCCCTTCTAGGCTGGAGGGGAGCTCTAGGATTCTTCTCCCCTCCCCATTCCCGGAGGTGTGTTATGGGGATGAGCAGAGGAACCATCCCTGCTCACAGAAGGGGAAGTGGAAGAGGGAGCAGAACCGCCCTGAGCTGCTGCAATCTTTCTGCCCCTCCTCCCCTCCATGAAAATAGGTTCAGCTTCTGGGGGGAGCAGGGAGAGCTCTGCTGCTCCCCAGGAGACATGAATGAATGGATGCCCAGCAAGGGGTCAAAGGGAAGCCCCATGTGGTGGGATCTGGCCTACGGCCACCCACTGAAGAACAACACAGGAAATGAAATACATTTTTGGGGCCCATCAAAATCTGAGGCCCTGGGCTGCAGCCCCTAAAGCCCCTACTTGAATCTGGTCCTAGCAGGGCCTGGGTCACAAGTGGGGACACACTAGCAGGGAAGTCCTATGCAGAAGGACAAACTCAAGGCAAGAAGTGCTGTGAGAGCAGGACAATCAGGGAGGAAGGGCTGGGCTCAAATTGGGATTGGGGAGAAACCTGTAGGTTTGGGTTCTCTTCTGAAGTATGCTGTGCAGGATTTAATAAACTTGACCCCAAAAATAGAATGTCGTGAACATCTCAGCTATGTGGATTTTTCAAGGTGCCCTGTGTGACAGAATACACCTCTATATTCACACCCTATACACTATTGTACCCTACAGGCTCTTCATACAAAGTATGCCTTGTGAGGTATCATTTGAAAACTCATAATTTGCTGGTCAGTATTGTCCTGCTACAATATGTGTGGCAAGATTGTATGTGAAGTTATAAGATTCTCCTGTATAATGTTATTCACATATGTTCCAAACCCCACAGCTCTGCCTGGGCAGATGTTGGCAAACAAGGGATGTCCTAAACAAAAGAATTTGTGCTTGCCTTAATTTGCATTTAAGCAGTAAACAGAGTCTTCAAGCAGGAAGGGAATACAAAGGAAACTCAAACAGGTGGGAAAAAAAAAAGCAGGGAACATCCATCCACATAGACTCTTTGTTTCCTGGATCTCAGCTGTAAATGTTTTTCCAGAAGGGGACTGATACTATAAAAAGGAGGGCCAAACAGCCCAAGGCATCCTCTGTCTCTGCCCATCACATTCTCTGCACTTGTGAAGACAGGAAAGAGCTGTTGGACTCGGGAGAGGGGGGCTGACCAGAAAAGATTGCTCAGTAATGTTGCTGGAAACATGTTTTGAGAAACTTTGCTTAAATCTAATATAGTTTGTTAAGTTAGGCACCAGTAAACGTTTTATCTTTGTTTTTATTGTAACCATTTCTGACTTCTATGCCTCGTTACTTGTATTCACTTAAAATCTCCCTCTGTAGTAATAAACTTGTTTTATTGTTTTATCTAATCCAGTGTGTTTGAGTTGAAGTGTCTGGGTAATTCTATTTAAGATAACAAGCTAGTGTATATTATTCCCTAAAAGAAATATTAGACTTAATTTTTGTGGACTGAGGCAGTACAGGACGAACATTTCTGGGGGAAAGTCTGGGACTGGGAGTGTGTTGGAGTCACCCTGCAGTATAACCAAGGCTGGTGACTGGCAGGATGCAGTTAGACAAACACATATGGGGGTGACCTGCATGTTGGTGGCTGGTTGTGAGCAGTCCAGGTTGGAGGTAACAATAGCAAGACATTGCAAGGCAACCTAGGTTACAGGGCAGAGGTGATGGGTCTGGATTGTACCTTGGCATGTCACAGTGGTGCAGAGAACTATGGCTTACGCACAGCTTGTTGTTTTAAATGAGGCTTGAAATTGCTCTGCCAGTGCTTAAAGTGTAAGTGAGTCTCAAGTGTGGTGGCTGGAAACAGTCAAAGAGAGGTCAGAGTTTGTTGTTTTCTGTTTGCTTATTTCGGGGAAGGGAAATAGAAACAGTAAAGCATAAATATGAGCACCGGTGAAACAGCTGCAAAGCTAGAGCTGGGCAGATTGGAAATAGAACAGGAAGACAAAGAACGTGAACATCAAAGTTAGCTAGCAGAGTTAAGAGCCAAAGAAAGGCAGACAGAAGAGCAGCAGCAGGAAGTAAACTGGCCCTCAACAAATTTAGGCTTGAAATTAGGTGAAGGTTTCTAACCATCAGAGGAGTGAAGTTCTAGACCAGCCTCCCAAGGGGAGAGTGGGGGTAAAAAACCTAACTGGCTTCAAGACTGAGCTTGATAAGTTTATGGAGGGATGGGATGATGAGACTGCCCACAATAGCATGTAGCCGATCTGCGACTGCTAGCAGCAAATACCCCAATGGCCAATGATGGGACACTAGGTGGGAAGGGGTCTGAGTTACTTCAGAGAATTCTTTCCCAGGTGTCTGGCTGGTGAGAGAGAACACCCTGGGCTGATTGGGGGAAGTAGATGCAGCTGGGCCATGCCCCAATCAGAGCCCAGCTGGCCCTATAAAGGCCAGGGTGGCCAGAAGCTCAGTAGTCTCTCTCTGAGTGCAGAAAGAGAAGGGCCTGGTTGCAGGGAACTAGAGCAGAGTACCTGAGTGGAGCAGGGCTGGGGCACTCTAGCCCGGAAAGCCCCAGGCTGTGGCCTAGTGTTATGCTAGGAGGTACTGGGGGTTGCAGAGGGCAGCCTGGAGATAGGCTAAGGCAGCAGGCCCAAACCCAACCTTGCCTGTGATGAGTAGGCTGATACTGCAGTCTGCCCCAGGGAGTGGGGCTAGATGGTGACTGGCAGTAGCCTGACACTGAGGTGAGGTAGGGTTAGTGGGTGGGGTTCCCCTGGGAGGGGAGACCTAGTGTGTGGGTACTGCCAGGGTGCAGCACCCTGAGCAAGGGGCACCGGGGTCCTGGGAGGGACACAGGGCCCAGAAGTAGAGAGCAAGGCAGATCACCGACCTGCAGAGGGTGCTCTGGAGGCTGGGTCAAGCTAATTCCCTGAGAGACCAGCAGGAGGCGCTGCAGGGGTGAGTCTGCTCATGTTACAGTAGCAATGCCAAAATTCTTGGGAGGGACCTCTTGAGGTGATAGAGGTAAATGACGATACATATGTAAAAAAGCCTCATGGTAATGCTGTCCCATAGCTAGCACATGTAAACAGACTTAATGCCTATCACAGCATGGAAGCCACAGTAAACATGATCTGCTGTGTAGAAAGGGAATCTGAGGCACACCAAGTCATTGATTTGATGGCTGAATGCCAAAATGACTCATCTCTGGAAGGCATTGATCTCTGCAAAAACGAACAGGAGTACTTGTGGCACCTTAGAGACTAACAAATTTATTAGAGCATAAGCTTTCGTGGGCTACAACCCACTTCTTCGGATGCATATAGAGTGAAACAGATAGATATCTCCTCAATATATATCTATATATACACACACATACAGAGAGCATGAACAGGTGGGAGTTGTCTTACCAACTCTGAGAGGCCAATTAAGACAACTCCCACCTGTTCATGCTCTCTGTGTGTGTGTGTGTGTGTATATATATCTCCTCAATATATGTTTCACTCTATATGCATCCGAAGAAGTGGGTTGTAGCCCACGAAAGCTTATGCTCTAATAAATTTGTTAGTCTCTAAGGTGCCACAAGTACTCCTGTTCGTTTTTACAGATACAGACTAACAGGGCTGCTACTCTGAAACTTGATCTCTGCAGTGAGTTAACACCAATTGAAAGGGCAGAGGTATTGTCTGTGCTGCAAGAACACAAAGAAGAAGTGTTTTGTTTTTTTTTAGCAAGCCAGGGAAGACACACTTGGTAACTCATAAAATCATTACAGAAGGACAGAGCCATCTCCCAGCAGACCCCCACAGGGCCACTAGCAAGGTGCCAGAACAAATTCCTACAGAAATACAAAGCATGTTAGACATGGGAGTAATTAAAGAGTCTGACAGCTCTTGGGCACCTCCTGTTGGTTTGGTCCCTAACAAAGAACCTTACCGTGTTGTCTATGTTGATTACAGAAAACTCAGGGCTGTCACAGTACCAGATGTTTATCCTATAAAAGCCTCCAAGTATAAAATTGGAGCAGCCAGAGTTCCTTATCTGGGACACTGGGTCAGGAGAGGTCAAATATCCTGATCCCCTAGAAGTTGAAGCCATTGTAAATTGGCCTGTACCTCAAAGCAAAAAAAAAAAAAAAAAAAAAAAGTCCAATCTTTCATAGGTCTAGTAAACCATTACAGAAGGTTTGTGTGTGGGTTCAGTGAGATTGTATCTGCAATCACTAAAAAGACTAAGCCTAACAAAGCTCTATGGACAAAACGTGTCAAGAAGGTTTTGATAAGGTAAAGAAAATCTTGTCTGAAAGCCCTGTTCTAGCAAGTCCAGATTTTGACACAATGAGCTGCATACACGCATCAGACACTGCGTTAGGGGTAGGGTGACCAGATGTCCCGGTTTTATAGGGACAGTCCCAATTTTTGGGTCTTTTTCTTATATAGGCTCCTATTACCCCCCACCCCTGTCCCGATTTTTCACGTTTGCTGTCTGGTCACTCTAGTTAGGGGCTGTACTAATGCAAACCGAGGAGAATAACAAGAAGCACCCCCATTGCTTTCTTAAGCAAGAAATTGACACCCACTGAACAAAATTATTCTGTCAGAGAAAGAATGGTATGCCACTGTGTGGGCAGTCAAGCAGTTAAGGCTCTAACTTTTTAATAGAAAGTTCATGATATTAATGGGTCATTATCCATAGATCTGGTTATACAAGACTAAAGCTTCTGCATTTGAGTCTTATACTACAAGAATTTGATATGGAGATTGTGCATAAAAAGGGAAAAGAAAACATGGTAGCAGATGCCCTGTCCAGGAAAAAAGGCCCTCATCTGCTGCCTCCAGGTCAGCCAGTGGCTAACCCTCCTGCAGCTTTGTAAGAGGGGGAGGTGTGATGGAATACCCCCCTGTATTCACACTTTACACACTATTATAATAATCTTTGTACACGGTATGCTTTGTAATGTATCATTTAAAAATTCAATTTGCTGGTCAGTATCATCCTGATACAATATGTGTAGCAACACTGTATGTGAAGTTATAAGATTCCCCTGCATGATGTTATTCACACATGTTCCAAACCCCACTGCCCTGCTCAGGCAGAAGTTGGCAAACAGCTCTGTCCGAAACAAAGGAATGTGTGCTTGCCTTAATTTGCATTTAAGTAGTAAACAGAGTCATCAAGCAGGAAAGGAAAACAAAAGAAGCTCAAACAGGTGAAAAAACCCAGCAGGGAACATCCTTCCACATAGACTCTTTGGCTATGTTTACACTGCCCTTTTGTCGGTAAAACTTTTGTTGGTCAGGGGTGTGGACAGCGCTTTGTTGGCGGCAGACACTCTCCCACCAACAAAGCTACCGCCCCTCAGTAGGGGTGGTTTTATTTTGTTGGCAGGAGAGCTCTCTCCTTCTGGCAAAGAGCGGCTACACTGCTGTAGCAGCACAGCTGTGCTGCTGTAAGGTGCACAGTGTAGACATAGCCTTTGTCTCCTGGGGGTCTCAGCTAGAAATGTTTCTCAAGAGGGCGACAGACACTATAAAAAGGAGGGGCAAACAGCCCAAGGCATCCCCCCCCCATCGTATTCTCTGCATCTAAGAAAAAGAAAACAGCCATTGGACTCGGGGGGGGGGCCCTGACCTGAACAGTTTGGTCAGTAATGTTACTGGAAGCAGATGTTGAGAAATTTTGCTTGAATTTAATATAGTTTAAGTGAGGCACTAGACTCTGCAAAACATGGAGCACTCTGGCCCTTATGTAGCCAAGCATAAGCACATGCTTTAGCTTTAAGCATGTGAGTAGCCCCATTGAAACCAATGAAATGTCTCTTTAAGTTAAGCATGTGCTTAGGTGCTTTGTTGGATTGGGACCAGAGTGCTTTGCCCCTTGGATGACTGAAGCCAGGGTCACCTGGGCATCCCCTATCTAGATCCTGCAGCTGGGCTTCTGTGCTTTGGAGCCCGGTTTACTCATTTAATCACTCACAGGATGTTTGCACCAACACGCTGCCTGTGCTGGTGTCATCTGGGGGTGCTGGCGGGTTCATCTCTGTGCTGTGTTGGGGTGTGGGGAAAGGATAGGTTTTGTCTTAGCTGCAAACCCAACTCCACACAGCTAACCTCCAGGCTAGTGAGCTTCAGGAACCCTTAGTCCCCTCGCCTGCTTGTTTACCTGCCCTGCTGTCAGAATCCCGAGCTACTTAACATGTAAACTACAAATTGCCAAAGGAAAGAACAGAGCCCAGTTATCACGCTGTATTTGGTGAAGTTGCCTGAGCCACACCCGCCAGCTCCCAGAGCTACCGATGCCCATCACAGGGGCACTCTCCATGCTGCCTCATGCAAAGCAGTGCAAGCAAGTCAGAGGAGCTGGACTGGCAGCATAGCAGCCTCCAGGAGCCATTCCCTGCCTTGGGCACGCCCCACATGCTGGGAGAGAAAAGTCACCTCTGGACCCCACCTCCCTGCATGTTACCTTCCCAGTGGAATGGTGCAATGCTGACCTGTAGGTAGGCAGGGGCTCCCAACAGTTCCTTCATGGGCTAGGCAAATGGCTCACTGCCTCCCTGCAGAGGCTTGCAGTTCACCAAGTGGCCAGCTCAAGGGAGCCAGTGCATGAAATTTTGAAGAGCAGAACAAGCCAAGGTCAAGAGAGACTTTTCTAAGATGTCACGTTAGAATTGCACTCAGAAGGGGGGCCTGATCATCACCTTCGGCGGCAGCCTTTCTTTGCTTGCTGCTTTCAGTCCTTTAACCACTCCTATGTGTTCTGCTCCTATTCATTCATTTTCCTAGTACGATATTGTTTGCAAGGAGCCAGTCTAACTGCTTTACAATGTAAACTTTGACCATACCAGTGCTTATGCGGTGTATGCCTAATCAGTTTAAATCATAGTTATTTGGATGAAGCTAGCTTAGTTATACCCCATGGTTTTCCAACTGGGCTTAAATGCCATTTGGCCTCATCGGCACTCAGCAGCAAAACCACGTTTAAACCAAACCCTTGTCTCCACTGATGATTTGCCAGCTGTCAGCATAGCTGCTGCAATGCAAACTCCCTGTGTAGCTAGGCAAAGAGGCTCTTTGCACCGTGGTACCTACCCTCCTAGAAACTGGCATAAACTGCACTGCTCATTCCATTTACCCTGCCTACACTACAGGTTTGTACCAATGCCCCTACACTGATGGCTGAAATTAAAACAGAGCCCCACCATTGACAAATTAAACCCTCTTGAACCTGTGTTCTCATTAGTGGTCAAGCTGAGTTTCAAACAGAGCACCGAACAGAATCCTTTGACTGAGGATTGGTGTGTGTGATACCCAGACAGCAAGAATATTCAGAGCCTGGCAGTTAACTCGGGTTTTTTCCAGTTCAGTGGCAATTCTGGGGGAAACAAACAGTCCGGGCTGAACTGACTGTGGAATTTGTTGGAATTTTTGGTGAATAAAGAAACCCCATTTTGGGTGTGTTCTGGAGCAGGGATTTGAACCTTGATTTTACCACATTTCAGGTAAGGGCCCTAGCCACTCCCCTAAAGGTTTTTTTTGGGGGGGGGGGGGGGGGGGGAACAACATTAGCACCTTGTCTTCCTTGGTCCTTTTTCTGACTGGCCGCAACTATTCATGTCAATTTTGTCAATAAGTTTTGACTGACACGGTGGGGGTTCTTTTCACAAAAACAGTATTTGTCTGAAAAATTTTGCCCACCTCTCCGAATAATGTCTGAATATATCCAGCCACATAGAAATAGCTAACCATGGCCAATGTTCTGCTATTGCCAGTCCAACAGCTAGATGCCACAGTGATGGGCATGTGCCAAAATAAGCATTTGAGTCATCTGCCCGAGATGCCTTTTGTCTCTATCAGGAGCTGAAGGAGTAGCAGGGTTGCAAACCTTACTCACCTCTTTTCCAGAATTGCACAGCTGTTTGCCAGGACTGTCAGAGGACACCTCACTTGGAGCAGAGCTGTGTAGAAAGCAAGCCTGGGCTATGGGGAAGCTGAACTCCATATAGTAGGATCGGTTGGTAGGCTCTATATCAAGTGACTAGTGGGATGAGTCTGCGGTTGTAGTGTTAGTCTGGGGGAGGCTATTCTGATGTCACGGCTACGTTTCTGAGCACGCTTAGCATAAATTGGGTGCTATCATAACCCAGAGGTCTCAAATCCAGGCCCACGTTGTCTGATTGGTGGAGTCCTAGAGCGGCTGATTGGCCCCCTGGACAGCCAGGAACATAGCCAGGAACAGGGGGGTTTCTGAACAAGTGGGCTCCACCCTGCTCTAGGCTGTCTGCCTCGTGTTACCCTGGCTTGATTGCCTGGCATCCTGACCCAGCTTGACTCCCAAAATCTGACTTGAGGTTCCCAACCTCCAGTTTGTCTTTTGCCTCTGACCCCTGGTATCCAGACCCTGCCTGAATCTGGTTCCTGACTCATGGGTCCGATCTCTAGTTTTTCTCCTGCTTACGACCTCCTGGTGTCCCAACCCAGCCGACTCTTGACTTGTGTCTTGCGACTGCAGATTCTGGCTCTAAGTCTGGCTGCCCATGACCCAGCTTTGACAGATGCTTCCAAAAGCCTGAATCAAGCCATCATGGTTAATACAAAGTGCTGGGCTTTCTTCCCTGACAAATCTGCCTCCTGTGTCACAGCAGTTGCTTCTTCAGAGTTGCCTGGATTTACAAGGGAATCTTCCGACAACAGTGTCAACTTCAGCAACAGGTTTGCACTGCTTCTCCCCCACCGCAGAGAGGCAGGGCCCCAGCGAGAACCCAGCTTGATTTGGCCAAGCGATGTGGATTGAATGTTGCACTGCGGTGTTCAGATAGTGGGACCACTTTTTAATAAGTCTCTCCTAACGGGCTAGAGGAAATGGCCTACCATGCACAAGCTGGGCTGGCTTCAGTACCTGCTGCAGGGGAAATGGAATGACCTTGAGCACTGATTGAATTGTGGCTATCTAGGAGCCTTGCCTTGTTAACCATCTGGCAGCTCAGCAGGAAGCAAGACAGTTCAGTAACTACCCATTTGCTACACGGCTTCCTGTTTGCTGCTCCATTCAGACGAATGAGAATGAGAAAGGGCTACTTAGTGGCTACAGCACTGAACTGGGGACCTGGCTTCCATTCCCAGCTCTGCCACTGACCGGCCTTGTGACCTTGGGCAAGTCAGTTCACCTCTCTGTGTCTGGTTCCCCTCCCCTCCATTGTAAAGTGCTTTGAGATCTACTGGTGACGTCCCACTTACTATGCATGCTCTGACTGAGGCAGTGGCATTTTAAGAGCCTTTGGGCCTGATTCTCCATAGCCCTGGATCGTGTGCTGGATTCCGCAGTGCAGAATGCTGCCCAGTCAGGATGGTCATAGAACCATAGAATATCGGGGTTGGAAAGGACCTCAGGAGGTCATCTAGTCCAACCCCCTGCTCAAAGTGTCATGTGTTACATGCACGCAGCACTGGGGTAAATGACAGCACATGGTGTAGCCTGACAGAGTCTGAGCCCTGTCTCCTTCCACGCACATTTTCCATGTGAATTGGTTGGAACGGGACTGTGACAGAGATGGCCACTTCCTGCACCGTCCTTGGGAGGCTTTACTGAATTAAGGTTAAATATCTCTGGCTTTGAAGAACTGACACCTCCCAGAGCCCGGTGGAGCTGGCGTGATCTCCGGTAAGCTCGTTAGTGCATGTGTAGGTTCTTATTGTTTTTAATACATTTTCTCTGCAATGCTTTCACCTTAAGAACAAATGTGCTTGCCTAGAAAGTGCTTTGTGGTGACTTGCAACTGCAGGCAGTGGTGCTGTTCATAGCCTCTGAAGAGAAAGTGAAGCATAGTCGCTGGCCTGGTTAGAAAGTCTGGGGACATCACAGTGTGCCCAGGGAACTGTGCAGCCTGGAAAAACCCTGGTCAGGAAAGAGAGAGAGACAGTCCCCTACTCAAGTGATGGCCGAGAAGCTGAGACCTACAGTGCATGCCCTGGCTGGACCACAGAGGGGGAGTACAGGTGCAGTTGCCCTGAACAGTGACAGGTCCCATGTACAACTTTAGGTGCAGGGCATGTGGCATGTTTCGTAACAGCACAAGGCAGAGATTCACCTTGGCGTTCCAGCGGTGACCACATCCATGGGCCAGGCAAAGAGCCAAGGCCATTTCAAAAAATACTTTACTTTTTTGTTTCCTCAGAACAAAACCTAACCCCCCTGGCAACCTGACCGAGAGCAGCTCTCTGCAGGCATGAGCCATGCTCTAAAGGGGGCCGGGAGTCACTGGGCTAGGAAACAGAGAGAGAACCCTGGCGGGTGTTGCAGCAAAGGATTTCTCTCCAAGGAGGGTGTGAGCACTGGGAAGGGGCAGGAAGTGGGTTTGGGGCAACATGGAGCTGTGAGATTGTGGAGGGAGTGTGCCCATGAAGGGGACTAAGAATGATCCTGTAGTGAGTATGAGAGAGGACAGGAAACCAGCAAGAGGTCAGCTGTGACACAACTGTGTTTGTCAGAAGGAGTATTGTAGCAATCTGACCCGACCGGGATTCCAGTGAGGCAGGCACTGCAGTGATCAAGGGCTGAAGTGACAGGTGCACGGGAGAGAGTCAACACAGTGGGTGCTGCAGTCATGGGAGAGGTGGGCTCTGGTGTGGAGATATCAGGATGCAGATGCCAAGAGTGCAGCCATGTTAGGTACAGAGAAGAGGCCTTCGGTGAGGATGATCTCAGGCCTCAGAGCTGAGAGAGGAGATGGAGGAATGGGAGATGTCTGTCACTAATCTGGCCAAATTATAGGATGGAGCATGGATGATTTATTGATTTGTTTCAATTTCAATAGTAAAGAGAGGCCTGTACTGGGTTCTAGGCCCCTGAACGCTCCACTAATTTTAATAGCATAACCCCAGCAGCACTGAGCAATTCATCAGCTGGGAGCTTAGCCAGCCAACCATAGTCTCTTCTAGTCCTTTATCATCTTAGCAATATTCAGCTCACCTGACTCAAGCAAAGGTGGAGCCAGGTGTCATCATGTAGAAGACAAAGACTGTGGAAATAGGGAGGGAACAGAGAAAGGTTCAAAGATGACACTAAATTGGGTGTTAGCAGAATTCAAAAGTGGGTAGTTTGTGGAAAGAAATGCTCCAGGGGGGAGAGGGTAGCTGGAAAAGAGAAGGGGGCTTAGAAAAGTCACAAGCAGAGAAAGCAAGTGGATGTTGTTCCACAGACAGAAATGGAACTAGGCAAGGCAGGCACTAGACATCGCTATACTTATGAGGAACTCCAAAGGGATGATCTAGTCTCCAGGGTTCAGCCATGCACTGACTTGGGAGGATGGTGTGAGCAAGCCATCGCGACTAGAACGTAAGAGGTTTCCAACCCCACATTGCCAACCCTTGGTGGTTGAAACTCATGAGCTAGGCCCAGCTAAAGCAGGAGATTGTTTTAAAAATCATGACTGTTTTTCTTTGTCTTTTGGTCTCTGAGCCTTTAGGTTGCACTTGAGTCACATTTTTAAAACTTTTCTCTGCAACCAGGAGAGCTGGTTGGATATATTTCATCAAAATGTTTTCACGATGAAAAATGCTAGGTGTTTTTAACTCAACATCTGTAGAAAGACCTACCAATTTTGACATTTTGTTTTAAAAACAATGCAAAATGAAGCATTTCAATAATAGCTTATGCCCAAATAAATCTGTTAGTCTTTAAGGTGCCACCGGACTCCTTGTTGTTTCAGCGTAGCTTGTCCAGCTGCTCAGCAAGATGTGCTGCCCTGTGTTAGCTCTGCTACCCCCTAAGCCCTGCTCATGGCCAGTGCTGGCATTGCCGAGGGCCCTCTGTGCTCAGTGGCAAATTAGATCTAAAGTGTGAGACTAAGATCCTGGGTTGTGCAGCCTTTGGTGGAAATGCTACAGCAGCTGTCGATAGATGAAAGCAGGAAACTTCCGAAGATTAATTCTGAAGATGAATGGCACAATCAATGCCTGTATTATTTATTCTGATACTGAATTCAATTTATTTTACGCTGACAGTGGGGAGGAGGGGGTAGAACGGGGAGGGTTGTATGCTAGACAGGCAGAATTTGGGGGCTTTTGGTACCTAGGGAGGGATGGGAGGCAGTCGGGGGTTATGGGATAAGCACAATAGCTAAATATTTCTGCTAATGGCAGCAGTTTGATTTCAAGTTCAGCAGCCCCTAGAGACAGAGGGGATAATGTTCACACTCCTCAGCACAGTGGCTTGAGGCTGGCAGCATATTTAGATAGACAGGACTGGATCAGGTGACATTTGTTTCATGTTTTTAATGCTTTCTTCACACCCATGAATTCTGGGAATGTATTGGCCATGCCCCAGCTGCTGCCCATCATGCTGGCTCCGATGAGACTTCAGCAGAGCTGGGCGGGGCGACACAGGCTGAGAGCCTGGCCCAGTAGCTTTTAAAGTAGAAGCTTATACTCAGGAGCATAGTTCTGCATCACAGTGTGAATTCCATGGGATATACAGCGGCCTGCTGATGCCTCGGTGAGACAGGTGCTACTGGCATCTTCTGGAGGATTTCCACAGCTTCTGCCCTGCTCCCCCTCACATCAGCTCACTGATCCCAGACCCAGCACGTGAAGGAATGGTGCAATGCTGCAGCCATTGGCTGTGACACTGGCTGTGTCAACTGCAGTCCGAGATTTGTATGGTTCCTGCCCAACAGGAAAGGAGAGTGTTGGTGCCCCACTCACACTTCCTGGTTTCCCCAGATGAGAACTGTCCTCCAAGTTTGTGTACAGGAGTCACCCCGAACCTCTCCATCCCACCAGCAAACTAAAGAAAAGGACCTCAATTTTATCTTTTGCTAAAAATAACCCCCCACTACTTCTAGAGAAGGTCCAAACTAGCATATGGACCAAATGGAGACTTGAATGGCGAGGTAGGATAGTCTCTTAAAATAATTCCAAAGGTTAAACCAAAGCCAACTACAGAAATAATCACTTGAAAATTTTCTGGCTTTTCAGGCAGGAAGGAAATTTTACTGACTGGTTATGTTTATGAAAATTCTGAGTTTATTTTGCCTTCGTGGTTTCATTCATGAATATAGAAATACTGCTGTATTTCTCACTGATATCTCAGGGGAGGGATCTGGAGAATGGGTAGATGCATGGAAGTAGTGGGGACAGGAGTGGGTCTTTCATACTTTGGAGGTTGGGTAGAGCCCCGCTAACAAGCGATCACACTATAGTTCCCCATGAGTTGAGATCTGAAAAGGGAGTCAGGAGTGGAGCTGGGTATGTGGCAGGTCTGGGCCCCAGTGAAGATGTCCTCTTCCTGACTCTGGTCCTTGCCTGAGCCGTGTTTTCAGGGCGTTCTCCCCTCTGCACAAAGTCCCCAGCAGCCTACTAAAGCTGTGTCCATGACCCTAAAAAGCCGAAGCATTGGATTTATCTGCCAATCTATTTTCTTTGGCACCTCATGCCCCGTCTCTCACTCTCTAAATCACTCAGTGCTATTTCTGAGAGCGACATGGAATGCTGCGAGGGGCACAGCTCCAAAAGAGAGGGCAGGGGAAAGCCAGCCAGGGAAGAATGGCAGGGAAAGAGTTGAACAAAATGAGAGCGTGAGGACAGCAGGGGGCACGAAGGGAAAGAGAACCATGGCGAGGGATATGGACACCCATGCTACTAGAGGGATGGTGCAGGAGTCATGTTGCACCAGTCGGGCAATTACTGCGGGGGGTGCAGGGGGGCTAGGGTTAGAGCTGGGGGGGGGGTTAAATGAGGGAAGAACCCAGAGAGAGGTGGAGAACAGAGGGTTAGAGAAAGGGAACAACGTACTGACAGAGAAAATAAAGGGGGAGAGAGAAAAGACAAGGCGTGAAGGAGCGAGAGAGATGCATCCTCCTTTAATCCTCCCGTTCGCCGGCTGGTACTCCTGACAGGCTCTCCTTATTTGTCTATGAAGGGTATTTTCAAACCGTTCAAGATGGCCTCAAGTGGTTACCAAGGCAACAGTGTTAAAGTCATCACTGCCATGGAAACCCTCTCTGTGGCATAATATAAATATTTTCCTTGAAGAAGGAGACTGGAGATGAGTGGGCAATGTGCTATTTTCTCCTGCTTATTGGCTGCGGCAGGAGAATCTCCAGGAGATGGGGGGGAAGGGGGACTGATAAAATTAATTCCGCATGTAGGCACTGGCTGGAAAGGGGACAGAGCTTGGATTTTAACATAAAACCCGGGGCTTATTTTTGTCCTTAAAGTCCAACCAAAATAGATTTGCTCTGAAGGGGGAAAAATATGCAAGGTAAGACTCTGATGCTTTTTCTTGTCTTTTCAGGGTTTCCCACTCAAGCTAAAGACACCCAGTCACCTGCACCCCAGGTCTTCCAATCTTGAGGGCAGCAGCCCATTGCAAGAGCTGCGGCCTTTGCCCTCTGTTCCTTGGCCACCAATGGCGTTTAGATCCTATCTCAGAGTCTAGGGGCTCTAATTGGAAGAGAGCACTGCTGTGCAACCGGTGCCAAAGTAGCATGGCCATTGCAACCCCTCCGCGGGGCTGTTGCATTCAAAGGTGTTTCTGCTGCATGGCCCATCCCAGCTGCCCAGGTTCTCAGCATCCCACCAATTCCATCAGCGCTCAGCAGCGTCAGCGGCGCTCCCAGGTACGGCACAGCAGCATCCAGTGCTGAGTTGGGCTGCTTTGTTTTCCAATCCATAACTGGCCGTTTGGATGTCAGCCAGTCGCTCGCAGTACACAATCACACGGTTGACTTGGATACTGGGCCTTAGGCTTCCCTAGGTTGGCTTCTGCTTTGGTACATTTGCTGATGGAGTCTGTGACAGGTGATGAGGTGTGCATTGACTGTGCAGCTATGAAGGCTCAGGGGAGTGCTGCTAGGAACACATCTTTTGGGAAGCGAGCCGAATAGCCTGTTTCTCTGTGGACCATGCTGAGATTAGAGCCTGGGTACATTGCTGGTGTTTGGTGATGTGGGGGGTGACGGACTGGCCTGGGGCACAGAGGTGGAGCTGTGTTGGGTCCCAGTGTGCACTGGGGGAGTTGTGAGGTTCTGGGGCTGGAATGCTAGGGTGTGTTGTAGGCTTGGATTTAGGTGCATTGGCAGAGGTACGAAAGTGTGTGTCTGGAATGGTGGAGGTGGCAGGGAACCCCGCCGTTTTCTCCCTGCAGTGACTTCGGTTGCTGACGCAGCCAGCTCAAATAAATAGGTTTGAAACAGAGGAGCTAGAGCAGGCGTTGTGGGGGTGGAATGGGTGGGAGGGTGCAGGGGCTTTGTCAAATTATTAAGACTATCCTGTATTTTCAAATCCAAACTGCTGCCCTCATATAACACAGAGAAAGCAGCAAAGGGGAGGAAAAGTCGATTTGGAGTAGGGTGACCAGACGTCCCGATAAAATCGGGACTGTACCGATATTCGCCAGCAGCACTGTTTTTTTTTTTAAATTTTTGCTCAGCCGGGCACCCCCCCCCCCACATGTGTCCCGATATTTTCTTCCCCTCATCTGGTCACCCTAATTTGGAGCAGAATGCCAGGAAGCCTGCTCTGGCTGGCTTTGGGGAGTAATAACTGCCCCCACTTCCCCCTCCCTGAGCCAGCCCATGCTTGTAAACCTGAGGAAACTGAGGCTGTGCAGCATGCACTGAACACTGACAGACAGGCTCTGGCAGACAAGGAGGAAGACAGCTAGGCTAGAGGGTGAAGGGTGGGGTGGGGCTGGAAGGTGGGTGGTAGGTACCAGCTAGGTTAGACTATGGGAGTGGGTTTCACTTATCTCCAGTCATTCCCACATGACAATATTTAAGCTCTGTCCTCTGGATCCAAATGTGAGATTTTTATCATTCATTTACTGCTGGAGATATCTTCCAAGAGAAAATAAAATCAGGAGCACGGGGGGGGGTGGTCAGTCTATGGGAAAAGGCCACAGCCGCTGTGAGGGACTCCTGTGCCAGCCCAAGACTAGAAGAAGTTTTTGCCTTCCCACCTGACCATGTGCTGCTTCTGCTGCCTTAGCACTTATAGGAAAACCATCAACTGAGCCACGCTTGGTTGCTAGGCTCTGGTCCTGACAAACCTGCTTTAACAGAGGCAGGACATAGACCACGGGGTTTTCTTTATTTGCATAACCACCCTTTAGTATCCTGGCCCCTAGCTAAGGCATTTTTTATTATGATGCGTATTTGAGCCATGCTCCGAGACCCCTTGTTGTGCACACACGAAGTAAGAGATGGTCCCTGACTGAGACCACTTCCACTCCAAAGAGGCAAGCTAGCCAAAGCAGGGAGAAAGGCAATGCTGTGCAGACAGGAAGCTGAGTTTCAGTGACTCACCCCCGGGGGAAGGGTGTTGCCTAGGTCCCAGCACATTGCCTTGTCCACAAGCCCATTCATCCTGTGGGTGTTTGTCTCTCATCGACCGAGTACACTGGTTAATTAAAATCTTTCCCAGGGCCGACCTTCAGTGTGGCAGCCCAGCAATGCTAACAAGATCTTTCTGACAAACGAGGAGATTCGGGGGAAGGCTGTGTGGCCGTGTGTCCTCCTCTAACCCCATTAGATAGATGAAAATGCAGACTGCTCATAAGCATGAGCCGCAGCACTGCTACGATAGAGGGCAGCACAGAAGAGCAGTAGTATCAGTGTTCCAGGAGGGGGGTATTTACTTAACATACAGCTGCATATTCATGCTGAGAACAGGGCCCACCAGCCCCAAGGCAAGAACAATGATTACAGGGGGGCCACCCTTGTTTCAAGCCTGTTCTAGACTTCCAGAATAGAGTTTCAAAAAGTGCCCAGTATGGCCTGATCCTGCAAAGATCAGGCTATGCATGGGCTAACCCCTCACATAGTGAGCAGCCCCACGGATGGCGACGGAAGGACTCCGCATGCGTGATCTCAAATGTGGCCTGAAGTATTTGCACAACTAGTGGTCTTAGTGTGTAAATACAGCCACTGACACAGAAAGCTGCCTGCACAAACAGCTCTATGGTCCCGAGTGCAAGTAAAGGGCATGAGCACTGCTGGCTCTCTGCGTGGGTGCCGTCTTGCACCCCCTGTTAGTGCACGTGCAACGTATCTGCAACTGTCTGAAAACAACAGAGGTTTGAGCCGGCAGCTGCCTTCTGCCTGATGTTCTGGTGGCCATTATCAGCCAGGCCCAGCCCAGGGTAGGCTGAGGGAATAGGGTTGACATTTCTAATGGCTGGCAACTGGAGCCCTGAGGCCTCATCTCCTGCTCCATCTCTTCTCCCCAAGGCCCTGCCCCTGCTTTGCCTCTTCTCCCCAACCCCCGATTTAAAAAAAACAACAAAAAAAACAGGCATCAGGGCTTGTCAAATGGCACCCGGACACACCAGCCGAAACCCAGATTGTCTGGGTAAAAATCGGATGGGTGGCAACCCTATGCAGGAATCTGTGTACATAGTGGGTGTCATGTACACCTTGCACACAGTAGGTTGGAGGGCTACTACTAGCGGTTCAGGCTCCTGTACAGCTGCAAACTGGCTACAGAGCATCCTTTCCGGATTGATACGCCAGAAATGTGTCTTCCATAAGAACTTTTAATGCTCTGCGAGGCATGGCTGGGGGATAGCTTAAATGCGGTGTTGCACACAGTGCCCCCTAGGGGCCGAGCCATATCATACAGTCTAGCGTCCCATGGTAATGGGCATGTGGTGTCAGAGCTCTGCCCTCTACGGTATCCAGAAACACCTCATGGGGCCTACACCCAGGCCCCTTTATACCCCTCTGGCAGTGCCCTAGGATGGGTGTACCATACGTTACATTTATGCCCACACTACAGTGCCAGAGAGGTGCTTAGAATTCAGGACGCAGCCATTGTAACTAAGGAGAAAATGAGAAGCTGGTAAAAGTCAAAATGTTCTTTAATTCATCATAGACATTCCCTGGGGTCTGTCATGCTTATGCTTGGGCCTGAGAGAGAGTGAAACCCCAACCACAGAACTACAATGAGCAGCTAGGGCTAGAGCCAGGTGCGTTAGTATAATAAGTGTAGCACCTCAGCAGAGCAGTTCAGCTCCATAACTGGCTAGTTGATGCTGTGTCAAGCTCTGCAAGCATCCGATGCTCCCAGCTCACTTAAGGTGCTTTCAAAAATCCCACTGGGCCATTTATGATGAGGGCTGAAGAATATCAGGTTTCCTCCCGCTCCTGGGCGACATGGTTCAGTCTTAGGGTTCCTTGGGCTGTTAGACATAGGGCTGAATTTGCCTTGTAGGGCCTGGGCTACTTCCTTTCCTGCTCTAATCACCAATCCCAGCTGTCCTGCTAACACGCCACGGGCAGAGTCCAAAGCCAGTTCCCTGCTCTGAAGCTTCCCTGCACCCAGCCGTCTCTCTCTTCCCTGGCGTCTGCAATTTCCCCCTCTCCCCCGCTAGGGATAACTGTGCCATTTTGCAGAGGCTTCTGTCAAAACCACAGGGCTCGACACGCCTGTTTGCCTAGGGTATGAGTAAGCCGAACTGCCATCGCTCTCGCTTTGATCATGAGTCATGTGAGATTTGATGTTTCACTTAAAAGCCCCAGGGCCAGAGTCAGGTGATGACATGAGAATCTCAGCTGGCATTAAAAAAAAGAAAAAAAAAGCTTTAGCCCTCAAGGTTGGAAAGAGCTTGAGAACATGACCTGAGCACCCCCTAGAGGCTCAGAAACTAGAAGGGGAATAGAGACCTCCACCTTTATTATTGTTAACACTAGAGATGGCCCAATGTCTTTACTGCTTACAGTTCTGGTTTTACAGTAGGTATGAGTGAGAGGTATGGGTGAGGGTGTGTTGGGCTGGGAGAACTGTGTGGATGGGTGGAGGTGGCGCATGAGGGGTGTGTGCTGTGGCGAGGGGCTGTGTGTTGGCAGTTGTGTGTGCTAGGTGCGTTGTGTGGGTGGTGGAGTTGATTTGTGTCTGGGGGTTGTGCTGGGAGTTTCAAACAACCAATGAAACTGCTGCATGCAATTAGTGGGAGAGGAAGGGTGGTGACTGACTTTAAGTTGATTGCAAAACCAATAAGCTAAGTCAGAGGAAGTTGCTAGGCGAACCTAGGGAGTCAGCTACGTAATGGTACACCTCTACCTCGATATAACGCTGTCCTCGGGAGCCAAAAAATCTTACCGCGTTATAGGTGAAACCACGTTATATTGAACTTGCTTTGATCCACCGGAGTGTGCAGCCCCGCCCCCCCCAGAGCACTGCTTTACCACGTTATATCTGAATTTGTGTTATATCGGGTCGCGTTATATCGAGGTAGAGGTGTACTAGGTATTTCTTAGCCTCCACAATGGTCCCTCCTGGGGTCTACGATGAACTCTTGGAAACATGCAGAGGGGAGCTTTCAGAAGTGCAGAATTGCTCTTGCAGACAAGACAATCCATGGGGTGCTGCTGCCCCAAAACAGGAACATGGGGAAGAGGCGAATTCCAGAGTCTCGCCTGTCAAAAGTGGTGGCTGCAGATGCCACGGACAGGTCCAAGAGTGGGTTTGCCAAGGACCACCCAACTGCCTGCACTTAGGCCCTGATTCAGCAAAGCACTTAAGCACTTGTGTACAGCTAAGCACGTGATGAAGTGCTTTGTGGGATCAGGGCATTAGTGCCCATGCTTGTTTTCAGAAAAGTCAACCACAGTCTCATGCTGACATTAGCTGGCCAGAAAGGGCCCCGCCCCCAGTGCCCCATGACATACGTGATGGAATCAGCTCGCCTCACCTGTTCTTTGACACAGGAGGAGATCCAGCAAGGCAATAAAAGCACATCCAGAGAGAACTGATGTAAGAGAACCACAGGAGCATGATGTTTGGAAAAGAACCCAGACATGGCAATGGTATGGGAAAGCTGCCCATGCGGCAAGGATACTCGGGAAGTGCCCAGGCACCACCAGTAAAACAAAGCTGGCATGCTAGCCACGTACAAATTACACTTCAGCTGAGTCCCAAAATCACCGCAGAGGTAGCCACAGCAATCCCTCTGCTGCAAACGGGAACTAAGCGAATCCCCAGCCAGGTAATGAGACATGCTGTCTAGTGGCCTGCTGTGCACACCTGCCACTCTGAAGTGAAGGCCCTATTAGTAGATCTGCGGATAGGTGGATATCTGCGGATATAAAGCAGATATCCATGGATATGCAGGGCTCTACCCATTAGCACATTTAGCTGGCATGCCTGTGCCAGGACACCAGGCAGCCTAAGAAAGCTGTGTCCACTGCTGCGCCTTCCCAGGTGTCCTGCAAGTCAGTCACTCGTTTTACAAGGATCTCAGTTGCTGGAGAGGCAGAGACCCTGGCTGCTTTTCCTCCCTGCCAACCCCCCAGCTCCAGGATCCAAAGAGGAGCTGCCCATCCTCCAGAGCTGGGGGGTAGTGGGGCGGCAGAACACCCAGGTACTTTGCTTTATTTCAGCGGAAGTTTGTTGAATCTCAGATAGAGCAAAATGTTTCACCAAACCTATCAAATTGGCATTTTCTGACAAAACTAAGTGTGTCTGAAGCCAAGAAGTCCTGCTTTCAATGAAGCAGCAGTTAAATCAACTATAGTAGAACTTTCTACATTCACTAACCTTGACCTCACTTGGTTATTGTGCAAAAGTGGGATGGACTCCAGAGGCAAAAAGTAATGGACTACAGATTCAGCTGAAGAGATAGAAAATGTAAAATGGAGGGTTTTCGCCTTCCTCTGCAGCATGGGGCACAGGTCACTTGCTCGTTTAAACTTGTGTAAATGGTGGATTCTCTGTAACTTGATGTTTTTAAATCAAGATTTGAGAACTTCAGTAACTCAGCCAGAGGTTATGGGTCTACTAGAGGAGTGAGTGGGTGAGGTTGTGTGGCCTGCGACGTGCAGGAGGTCAGACTTAGATGATCACCTTCTGGCCTTAAAGTCTATGTAGCCACAAATGATCCACACAGCCAGGACATACCATATCACACCATTTCAGGAGAAAGGTACATGCCAGCATGCTCAGCCTTTAACTTGGCACTACACAAGGTGCCGGAGCGAATGGCCCGCGTATGCACCCTGCCAATCATACCCGCTATCCCCAGTGATCACTCAGTGCAGTTAGCATTCCTTATGCAACTGGCACACATGAACAAATACATCTGCAGAACTAAATCAGAATGTGTCGTGATATAGACATGGGCCTTTACAGGCCTGTTGAGCAGCTAATAATATCCTGTGATGATTTTCGTAGACGGGGGATTCTACGTCCTGGTGAAATACACATATTCTTTGCAGTGATACATGCAATCGGCTCCTTTGTTGATGGCACTGGTATTCCTGACATCTGGGGGATTTTGTACAGTGACAGTACTGGGAACCAAATTCTTGCAGGGAAGAAGTCGTGATGCGCTATAGAAGCACACACCTGAACACTTTTTGCCATTTAAAAATGCTACGTAGGTATCTTCTTTGAAAACTGATGTGTTTGAAGTCATTTCCCAAAGGATACAGGACTTAGCCAGACCAGTGTCACACATCCAGCATATATGCCACTCTCAATGACCTATTGCACATGGAGGAGAGCTGCAAGACCACAGAATGGATCACGCAATTCGAAGAGGTTGAATTGGCAACTAAGCCAACTTTCAGGATAGTATGGTGATACATTAAGATGGTTGAGTCTTTGCTGATCTTTATTCGATCTGTCAGGACTGCTAATCGGAATTTGTACCTCACAGCACTGGAAGACTTTGTGAAATACTTTTTTTGCTTTAGCTTTAACCAGCAATACTGCAATGATTGGCTGGTACCTCACTGAAATGAGAGGTGTAGAAAAACCTGACACTGACATATGGGAAGAATTTCTAAAAGGAAATTGAGTTGTTAAAAGGTTGCCAGTTCCCTTCTGCGTGCTTGGTTCAAAGCTAGAACACGAAAACAGAGCAATGAAAGCCATTGGGGGGGGGGGGGTTTGGTGGGCATAAGACAGCACCCAAATGCTCATTCCCTGTGGATGTGGTATACCTAGACTTTAGTAAGGCATTTGATACGGTCTCGCATGATATTCTTATCGATAAACTAGGCAAATACAATTTAGATGGGGCTACTATAAGGTGGGTGCATAACTGGCTGGATAACCATACTCAGAGAGTTGTTATTAATGGTTCCCAATCCTGCTGGAAAGGCATAACGAGTGGGGTACCGCAGGGGTCTGTTTTGGGACTGGCTCTGTTCAATATCTTCATCAACGACTTAGATATTGGCATAGAAAGTACGCTTATTAAGTTTGCGGATGATACCAAACTGGGAGGGATTGCAACTGCTTTGGAGGACAGGGTCATAATTCAAAATGATCTGGACAAATTGGAGAAATGGTCTGAGTTAAACAGGATGAAGTTTAACAAAGAAATGCAAAGTGCTCCACTTAGGAAGAAAAAATCAGTTTCACACATACAGAATGGGAAGAGACTGTCTAGGAAGGAGTACAGCAGAAAGGGATCTAGGGGTTATAGTGGACCAAAAGCTAAATATGAGTCAACAGTGTGATGCTGTTGCAAAAAAAGCAAACATGATTCTGGGATGTATTAACAGGTGTGTTGTGAGCAAGACACGAGAAGTCATTCTTCCACTCTACTCTGCTCTGGTTAGGCCTCAGCTGGAGTATTGTGTCCAGTTCTGGGCACCGCATTTCAAAAAAGATGTGGAGAAATTGGAAAGGGTCCAGAGAAGAGCAACAAGAATGATTAAAGGGTCTTGAGAACATGACCTATGAAGGAAGGCTGAAAGAATTGGGTTTGTTTAGTTTGGAAAAGAGAAGACTGAGAGGGGACATGATAGCAGTTTTCAGGTATTTAAAAGGGTGTCATAAGGAGGAGGGAGAAAACTTGTTCACCTTAGCCTCTAAGGATAGAACAAGAAGCAATGGGTTTAAACTGCAGCAAGGGAGGTCTAGGTTGGACATTAGGAAAGAGTTCCTAACTGTCAGGGTGGTTAAACACTGGAATAGATTGCCTAGGGAGGTTGTGGAATCTCCATCTCTGGAGATATTTAAGAGTAGGTTAGATAAATGTCTATCAGGGATGGTCTAGACAGTATTTGGTCCTGCCATGCGGGCAAGGGACTGGACTCGATGACCTCTCGAGGTCCCTTCCAGTCCTAGAATCTATGAATCTTATGTCAGCAGGGGCCGTTCAGCTTAGTGGTCATAGATAGTATGGCTGAGGTACAAGCTCTAGATAAACCAGAACCTGTTAGCAGCTGCCAAGATTTTGCTGAATACTTCATTACAAGGCTGCAGAGAAAATACTGGATCTATAATGAAGTCCACCTCATGTTTGACACATATGCTAAGGAATCAATTAATAAAATTAACAGAAAGAAGAAACTCCATGGTATTGCACCTGTCCAATACAAAAAATCACTGACTCTGCAAACATATCCAATGTCACAATGAAGAAGAAACCGTCTCATACTCATACAATGGATGAGTTAACCAAATACCTTACAGAAAAAATGCTCCAGCATGTGAAGAATTACTCAAAAAATTTTGTTGTCACATGGCACCATGAAGCTTCCGCCTCGCACTTGTTGCCGGCCCAGAGGGCCCCGAGGGGGCAACAGGGTTCGTTGCCCGGTGTGCGCCGCACCAATAGACACACCAGGGTGGAGAAGCAAACCAAATTTATTCAAGAGCTCTGAATAGGCACTAGGAGACCAGCATGTCTCAAATCAAGCGCAGCAAATACAAGCAAGTTTCCCATTTTATATTCCAAGCTGTTTTTGTGTGCAAGCCTTTGTTCTGTTTCCCCCTCTACCACTCCCTTTCCGACAGCGGTTACAGCAGGCATTACATTGTGGCATGTGAGAAAAGTTCTCGTCTGCATGTTTATCTTTGGCCTTGCAGGCTCTACATAGTAGACTTCTCCCTCCCCTTTTCCCCCTCGTTATCACTACTGCTTCTGCTAGTGTGAGCGAAACTGCAGCTGTCTGCTAGAAAAGCTGACTGTTACATATTCTGCCTTTAGGCTGTCAGCATGTAGGTAGGTTAAAGTTCACAGGATGGAGTTACTGTGGCTCACTTAGACCCAGAGCAGGGGGGTTTCATCGATACTTATGGCCTTCCACCCCCCCAAGTTACCTGGTAGCTATGCCTAGTGACACCAACAATTCCCTCCTTTGAGAACACTCAACAAACCTTTGGCAGAGTTTTCTCATACTCTAAAGACAAAATGCGATTAAGCTCCATGCAATTGGGATCATCAATGAGAGGGTATAAAGGAACTTCTGGGGAATGGGAGGTACAAATCTTATGTATGAGCACTTTACAGCAAGCAAGCAAAAGAAAAAGAACAAAACATATTACAACACCTGTGAGCAGGAGGTAAACAATGCCTCCCCCTAGACCAAGTAACCAACCCCAAAGGGAATAAAAAATAGTGGGTTCTCCTTCCTGGGCCTTCCACTGGTTCGAGGCCTGTTCGGCTGACAAAATGTGCTTGTTAATATCCTGTGAAAACTCTGGGACATAGGTACAACATTTTTCTCCAATAAGGGCACAGACCCCGCCCTGTAAGGCTAACACATAATCTAGGGCCTGGCGGTTTTGCAGAGCCAGCAATCGAAGCTGGTACAGCTCGGAGCTTATGCCTTTTTCTATGGCCAGGGTATCATTGGCAAACTGGGTGAGAAATTTAGAAAGTCTTCTGTAGAGTTGGGTTAGCCGTCCCACCCCATAGGTAAGGAGGAATATCATCCCAAACCTGTCTCCCTCCCCGATGGGTTCAATGGTAGCTCTCAAGGACCGATAGTACCTGGGGCGACCTGAGGGAGCCTGGGTCAGAACACGGAGTGGAGGAGCGAGATAGCCTTTATAACAGCTACCATGCCAACCATGAGGAAGCCATTTGTAGACACTATTACCACAGACCCAGAATGCTTCACCATAACTAGCCTTTCCATTGTTACCTTGTAGGTCCCGTAGGGTGGCTTGTGGGGAAAGGGCAAAAAATGCAGCGCCGGTTTGCCAACCGGTGGCATTTAGTACAGGGACAGTGAGACTTATACCAGGACCAATATAAAATCTACATGTACTAATGCCGGCAAACCAGGTATGATTACTTGTACTGGCTTGCTGAAAACATGAGACCAGTGAGTGGAGAGCGTAAACGAATGGGCTGGGGCTTAAGAGTGCTACTATAGTGGGAATTCCAAGAGCCATTGAGTAGGCCATAAGGAGCTTCCGCAGTACAGTTAGATCACAAACTTAAATTGTCAGAGGTGCTGCTGCTGGTAACCATCCACCTTTGACAAAAGTCTGACCAATTTTGGGGAACTACTCTCCAGGGCAATCCAGCTGAATGGTGGGGAATCTGGGCACATATCCAACAGTGGGAGAGATTGAACTCATGGGCAAAGGCAATTTTCAGGGCCTCATAGGTATTGGTAGCCATATCTGCAGGGATGGCTCCCCATCCTGCATGCGATTTGGGTGAAACAGTAGGTAACAGAAAGATTGCTTCTGTGACAAAAAGGAATGTTGTGAGAGACCCTAAACCTGAACCCATATTGTGATTACAACAACCCAAATGCCCAGTGGATAAGAATTACTGACACCAGACAAATCAAAAAATAAAAGGACCAGGACTATAGGCTAGGTCGGCCTTCTATGAATAGATAGATCCAATGCTCAGGGTTCTCGCGGGGAGTGCACTGTGGCTGTTCAGAGAGATCACCAGGCATTCCCAGTGAGCCTTACTGTCTTTTGAATAACAGCTTAAGTCCCAAATTGTCGCTGGCAGTCTTTTCTGCAGGCTGGACAGTCCACTGTTCAGGAGCGGGTACTGCTTTCAGTTGAGAGTGATGAATCCAGTTTTTGTGCCCTTCGACCTTTGCTGCCATGTGGGAGACCAGCAGGATGTTGTGGGGTCCCTTCCACTTCTCTTGGAGAGGCTCGTCCTTCCAGGTCCGAACGAGAACGGAGTCACCAGGCTGTAAGGAGTGGACAGGGGCATCCAGCAGAAGAGGCTGTGAATCTTTGGTGTATCTGTGAAGAGAAGAAAGAACAGCAGACAGAGAGCACATGTACTGAGACAAGAACCCACACCCCATTTCCCACTCTCCTGCCAGAACCGGTGTACTGTTCAGAGGCCATGCCCTTCCAAACATAATCTCGAAGGGACTAAGCCCTAACCTGCCCTTGGGGAGAGCACGAATGCGGAGTAACACAAGGGGCAAAGCATCAGGCCACCTAAAAGAGGCCTCCTGACAGACCTTTGAGAGGTGTCGCTTGAGTGTCTGATTTGTGCGTTCCACTACTCCACTGGCTTGTGGTCGCCATGGTGTGTGGAGCTTCCAGGGGATTTGCAAGGCACTTGATATCTTTTGAACAACTTGAGATGTGAAGTGTGTTCCGTTATCAGATTCCATCCACTGGGGGAGTCCAAAGCGAGGAATGATCTCCTTGACAAACTTAAGAGCCACCGTTTTGGCAGTGTTGTTACGACATGGGGAGGCTTCGGGCCATCCGCTGAACCGATCCACCAAGACGAGGAGGTACCTGTACCCTTGGGTCCGGGGAAACTCAGTAAAGTCTATTTGCCACACCAATCCTGGGCCTGGGGTAGGTTCCAGAGTGGCTGGCAACACTGCTACTCCTGGTCGAGGGTTATTCTTTTGGCAGATTAAACATTCAGCTTGTACCTGGGATGCTAGGGGTTTAAGTCCAGAGGTTAGAAAATATTTATTCATAAGCTGGGTAAGAGCCTCTCTGCCTGCGTGGGTGGTTTGATGCAGTTTTTGCAACACTGGTGGGATCAGGCCCTTGGGCAGGAGGATTTTTCCCTCTGTGGAATAAAGCCATCCCTCCTTTTCCTGGAGACCGAGCCTGTCAGCTAGGTTTCTGTCATTATGGGAGTACTGAGGGGCTGCAAGCTCACCTACTGATGGGATGAGGGCATGCATTTGGGCATTGTCCTCTGTTGGTGATTTCAGGGTAGCAGCGCGCTTGGCTTCCCTGTCTGCTCTGGCATTGCCCTTGGTTACATCTTGATCTTCCTTTTGATGGGCTCTGCAATGCACCACTGCTATTGCTGAGGGGAGTTGTACCGCTTCTAACAGCTGGAGAATTTGAGACCCATGCTTAACCGGGGAGCCTTGGGCTGTTAGCATCCCTCTTTGCTTCCACAGACCAGCGTGAGCATGCAATACCCCAAAAGCATACTTTGAATCAGTAAAGATATTAACCCGTTGGTCTTTTGCCAGCTCGAGTGCACGAGTCAGGGCCACTAGTTCAGCAAGCTGGGCAGATGTCCCAGCAGGTAAACTCTCAGCTTCCACAGTATCATGAAGGGTCACAATAGCATAACCCGCCCTCCTTTGCCCATCCACAACAGCACTTCTGCCATCGGTATACCATTCCAAGTCAGCATTTGGGAGTGGTTGATCTTTTAAATCTGGGCGGCTGGAGTATTGGGCATCTATGATTTCCAGACAGTCATGTTCCTGCTTTTCTGTTTCTGGTAGCAGGGTAGCTGGATTAAGGGAGGGACAGGTTTGCAGGGTAACTTCAGGGTTCTCTAACAGTTTTGCCTGGTACCGAGCAACCCGAGCCTGGGTGAGCCAGAGACCACCCTTAGTGTCCAGCAGGGCTTGGACCATATGGGGAATATACACTTGCACAGTTCCTCCCAGTGTCAGTTTTTCAGCTTCCCCAAGCACTAGGGCAGTGGCTGCGACCGCCCTCAAGCATGCTGGCCACCCCTTTGCAACTTGATCCAGTTGTTTAGAGAAATAGGCCACAGGACGTTTCCAGGTGCCTAATAACTGAGTAAGCACTCCCAGGGCTACCCCTTTTCTTTCATACACATACAATTGGAACGGCTTAGAGAGATCCGGCAGATCCAGGGCTGGGGCTTCCATCAACTTCCTTTTCAAGATTTTAAATGCCCTGTCCGCTTCTGGGGACCAGTGAAAGGGGTCATGATCCGCTCCCTTAACACATTCATACAGAGGTTTAGCCCACAGTCCATACTCTGGGATCCATATTCTGCAAAAGCCTGCCATGCCCAGAAATGCCCTGAGCCGTTTACGGTTGCTTGGGATAGGAACTTGGCAGATAGCCTCCTTTCTTTCGTTTGAGAGCTGCCTCTCCCCCTGCCTTATGTGAAATCCCAGATACTGTACTTCTGAGAGAGCAATTTGAGCCTTGCTCTGAGCTACCCGGTATCCTCGGAGTCCAACAAAGTTCAAGAGCTCACAGTGGCTTTACGGCAAGGGATTAGACCCACAGCAGCAATTAGCAAGTCATCTACATATTGCAGGAGGAGGACTCTGTCCGAATTATTCCACTCCTCCAAGTCTCTGGCCAGAGCCTGGCCGAACAGAGTGGGGGGATTTTTAAATCCCTGGGCCAATACTGTCCAGCAAAGCTGCCTTTTAACCCTTCTGTTGTCCTCCCACTCGAAGGAGACTATCTCCTGAGATTGGGTGTCGACTGGAATCGTGAAAAAAGCATCTTTTAAATCTAGGACCGAGAAATGGGTATACTGCCCCCCCTTTTCTTGGTTGTCAGCCAAGTCTTAGCTGTGAACAATGTCCTTGGATGGGGCCAGCATGACTGAGCTTGCTAGCTATATTTTCCAGTTAACTCGTTCTGTTCTTTTTCTTTCTCCCTTTCTTGGCTTCTTTTAACCTACAAAGGAACCTTCCACTCTTCACTCATAAACCTTTTCCCAACAATGAACACATACACATTGCCATTATACACCCTTCCAGTAAAATAACTTCTATACAGAGCTTTGAAGCAACAAACCAGGACGAGCACACCCACTTTTGAGGATTCCACTCGGTACAACCTCTGGTGTCCAATAGCTTTCCTTTTTAAAACCTTAAATGCCTTCTCTGTGCCTCCTCCTTAGCCTTAGCTATAACCTGATTCCACTCCACTTCAGACAACAAGGTTCTCATAAGTATATTGCAATCATCCCAGTCAGGCTTATGGCTAGCTAGACACCCTTCAAAGATTGAAATAAACTTGCTTGGATTCGTGGAGAATTCCCCTGCTTCTGCCTTACAGGCAGCTAGGTGCACTGGGTTAAAAGGAACATGAGAATACACTGGCACAATCTGGGCTGCACGATCCTGTGTTCCTGGACGGGCTACCACATTCTTAGTAATCAACGGATACAATCCCACCGAGGGGGTACTCTCTGGAGCCTGTGGGGGTGTTGGAGCCGAAGGGGATACCGATTCTGCCATTACAACTGTGGGAGGGTTCTGGGGATTAGCAGCAGGTACTACCGAGTTTGTCGGAGTCAAATGGCACTTGTGCAAAATATCAGGCCTATTTCTTAACATCATAAACGTATACGCATAGAGATGTTCATTCCATTTACCTGTTCGCTGACAAAACAAAAGTAACTGAAGGATTGTGTTGTAATTAAGTGATCCTTCCGGTGGCCACCTTTCCTGGCACTCTAGCTGATATTGAGGCCAGTCAACTGTACAGAATCTTTTAAATTTACTCTTAAGCATCGAATCTGACCCAAACACGTCCCAATTTGCTAGAATGCATTCTAAGGGCGTACACTGTGCCCCGCCGGCTGTACTCTGTCCCTGCCCCATACTCTAGGGAGACACTGAGCGTCCCCAGGTCAAAACAGGTAAAAGTCCACACCACTGGACTGTTCCTACCTTATCCAAGGGTCCGGTTCCTCACCGTCGCCCACAACTGCTTCTCCACTGTCTGAGCGCGTTGCACCGTTGTGCCCTCCGGGGTCGATCACACCACGTCTCCGCCGAGGCCCCCGATGAAGTCACCGGTGCGCGCTGGGCGTCGGTCGTCGCCGTAATCCGTCGGCCGCCAGGAGGGATCCGGACAAGGCTAAATTTCAGCCTCGAGCCCCACGTTGGGCGCCAAAACTGTTGCCGGCCCAGAGGGCCCCGAAGGGGCAACAGGGTTTGTTGCCCGGTGTGTGCCGCACCAATAGACACACCAGGGTGGAGAAGCAAACCAAATTTATTCAAGAGCTCTGAATAGGCACTAGGAGACCAGCATGTCTCAAATCAAGCGCAGCAAATACAAGCAAGTTTCCCATTTTATATTCCAAGCTGTTTTTGTGTGCAAGCCTTTGTTCTGTTTTCCCCCTCTACCCCTCCCTTTCCGACAGCGGTTACAGCAGGCATTACATTGTGGCATGTGAGAAAAGTTCTCGTCCGCATGTTTATCTTTGGCCTTGCAGGCTCTACGTAGTAGACTTCTCTCTCTCCCTTTCCCCCTCGTTATCACTACTGCTTCTGCTAGTGTGAGCGAAACTGCAGCTGTCTGCTAGAAAAGCTGACTGTTACATATTCTGCTTTTAGGCTGTCAGCATGTAGGTAGGTTAAAGTTCACAAGATGGAGTTACTGTGGCTCACTTAGACCCAGAGCAGGGGGGTTTCATCGACACTTATGGCCTTCCACCCCTCCAAGTTACCTGGTAGCTATGCCTAGTGATGCCAAAACACTGTTCAGTGGCGTTTCTTTGGAGTTCCCGCTGACACTAAAATTCTCTTGCATGCCACTAATGCCCCAGAGAGGTGCTTAAGACCCAGATGTTCTAGTGCTCTCTGTGAGACTGTGATGGAGTTCACTCACCGTGAAGGGTCCCACTTGTGGCTGGGTGTGGGGATCAGCTCTCATCATTCACCCCATGGCCCTCTCACTTCCAGGACTCTGGGTACTCTCTCTTTGTGATTCAGCCCTCCGGCCAGGTCACTATATAGTTTTCCCCTTCCAGGGTATCGATGTCTCATCGGACCAGTTGTCTGGATGCCACCTTCACCAGTCCTGTGCCGCTTCCCTGTGGCTGATAGGGGAACCTGGGCCCACCTGCTACTCCGGCTTCCACCCCAGGGATCCTATAATCAGGGGAGAAGGTCTACACAGTCTCAACCCTCTCTGCTATTTCCCTGGGCTTCTTCCTACTCTGCCTTCCACAGGCTTTCTTCCCAGCAACACTTCTGGGTAAAGACTTCCTGCAAGGCTGGGATCCTAGGACTTTTGCTCACCCCAGGTTGATTTTCACTTATCCACCTCTGTGCGCCCAGACAGCAACTATAGACTGTCTCCCTGCAGCCCCCTTCTGCTGCAAACTTCCTGGCTTTGTACCTTACCCAGCTTCTTTCCCCCCTCCCCCGCCCCAGGGCTTTATCAGCAATTAGTAATTTATCAGTCAAGCCTGAGTCTCCTCCAGCAGCAGCCTGTAAGGCTAATTGTCCCCTTCTGAGCCACCTTAACCCCTTCAGGGCTGGCATGGGGGGAGCCCCATCACAGAAACACTACCCAAATCAAATCTTCCGCAAGTTTCTGTTTTTGTGGCTGCTGCCGGGGAACAGAATCGTATATCGCTCAGAGGTTTGTTCCTATCACTTGGACCATTAAATGCCACCACACTGCCAGGTTTCCATGCCCTTTCAGGATGTGACACTACTGGAAGCTGGCTGGAAAGACCAAATTATCTTACTGGAAGGCATTTGAGTCAGCCTCCGAAGACTCTCTCCTCGCTCTGAAGGTGCTCAGAACAGCTGAGACAGTCACTGATGAGGCCATAAATGGACTAGAGACATTCATACCCCGAGTTTATCTTTTCAAGACCAATATTCAGAGCTACTTTGGTGGAAGTTTTCCAAGAAGCAGACAAATGAAGAAAGATTGCCGACAAAGACTGCATTTATACCTGCCATCAAGAGAGCAAATTACCAAGCAATGGAATAGCTCTGGAATGATCAAGTACATCCAAAACTACCTGCCCGTATCAGGCACGGATGGGTCTTGGAGGATGGACTGATCACACCAGTTGTATGTGAAACACCCTGCGTTCCTGAATCAATCCTTCAGCTGCAAGTGTTTGGCCAGCAGCCTGCCTTGTACAGAGATGTGGGAGTGCAGCACTGATGAGGATCAGTGTGACAATGTGTCTAGCAGTGCTGCCCTAGATAGAGGCAACACTGATGATGACTTTGATGAATGTGTTCAGTCCTCCATGTCAAGGCTAACTTCCCTAGGATTACCAAAGATCAGTGTCTTTTATATGTAAGCAATGCATCCCTGTGATAAAGTATAGCTAAAAATGTTTATTTTTAAACATTTCTCAAAACAGTTCAGGAATTGTCATGTTTGGTAGCATTGTGTCTGTGGGAGAAAGCGCTTTCGAATGATGCCCAGCTCGACCCATTTCCAATGACACTGTATTATCAAAATTCCCCTCAACCAGGGGACTTAGAGCTGGGAGCTGTGGGACAAGGGGTGGGGTGGGGAGGGAAGACTGTGAGTCCCCCGACACCCCGCAGAGGGTGACACCATTGACATTATGATTCTGTAGATTTTTACGAATCAAATAAATACCTCCCTTGCCTGTCTATCATTAATATGCCCATGGAATTACACTTGGCCCAGACTAACACAGGTAATGCATGCCTCCTATGGGCGACCCTCTGACTCCCTTCCCCACAGTGGGGTTGGACGTAAAGCTCACCCATGCCTAGAACTCTGTTTGCAGGACATGCTCTGAACGTCCCTTTCATAAGGAGCCCTCAGTCTGAACTGGAGGGCTGTTAAGACTTTCCAGGCAGCCCTGCCCTGTGCACAGGCAGGCAGTATGTGTAATGCAGTCGCGTTCACAGCGTTCCTCCGTTCAGCACCTCAGGGCATCGAGCTTTATGATTTTGTGTGGCAGCCAATTATCCAAAGGCCATGAGACATAGACCTAATTTCGCTCCATAGATAAACTCCAGAGGCTCGGCTGATGCTAGCACAGCACTTGCATGGAAAGAGAGTTTGGTGACAGACCATCACACTTGGCATCAGAGATGTGTGTATATCTGAGGGGCACTTCTTTGATACGGTCCCTGCAACGAATGCAGCCTAGCATCTCCCCAGGCAGAGCGAAGGTAGCTTGGATGCCTGGTCTGAGAAGTGCAAGGTTAATTCTGCATTTCTTTTTTCAAAACTAGATCTTTGTTTAGGAAGCTTTAGCGGATTTACAAGCCATGTAAATATCAGAAACCATGCAAGCATCATTACAACGGGGAGCTTTTGTTTAGAGAGCCAGCATGGATTTGTAAAGAACAAATCATGTCAAACCAATCTGATAGCTTTCTTTGATAGGATAACGAGTCTTGTGGATAAGGGAGAAGCGGTGGATGTGGTATACCTAGACTTTAGTAAGGCATTTGATATGGTCTCGCATGATATTCTTATCAATAAACTAGGCAAATACAATTTAGATGGGGCTATTATAAGGTGGGTGCATAACTGGCTGGATAACCGTACTCAGAGAGTTGTTATTAATGGTTCCCAATCCTGCTGGAAAGGCATAACAAGTGTGGTTCCGCAGGGGTCTGTTTTGGGACCGGCTCTGTTCAATATCTTCATTAACGACTTAGATAGTGGCATAGAAAGTACGCTTATTAAGTTTGCGGATGATACCAAACTGGGAGGGATTACAACTGCTTTGGAGGACAGGGTCATAATTCAAAATGATCTGGACAAATTGGAGAAATGGTCTGAGGTAAACAGGATGAAGTTTAACAGAGACAAATGCAAAGTGCTCCACTTAGGAAGGAAAAATCAGTTTCACACATACAGAATGGGAAGAGACTGTCTAGGAAGGAGTACGGCAGAAAGGGATCTAGGGGTTACAGTGGACCAAAAGCTAAATATGAGTCAACAATGTGATGCTGTTGCAAAAAAAGCAAACATGATTCTGGGATGTATTAACAGGTGAGTTGTGAGCAAGACACGAGAAGTCATTCTTCTGCTCTACTCTGCGCTGGTTAGGCCTCAAATGGAGTATTGTGTCCAGTTCTGGGCACCACATTTCAAGAAAGATGTGGAGAAATTGGAGAGGGTCCAGAGAAGAGCAACAAGAATGATTAAAGGGTCTTGAGAACATGACCTATGAAGGAAGGCTGAAAGAATTGGGTTTGTTTAGTTTGGAAAAGAGAAGACTGAGAGGGGACATGATAGCAGTTTTCAGGTATCTAAAGGGGTGTCATAAGGAGGAGGGAGAAAACTTGTTCACCTTAGCCTCTAAGGATAGAACAAGAAGCAATGGGCTTAAACTGCAGCAAGGGAGGTTTAGGTTGGACATTTGGAAAAAGTTCCTAACTGTCAGGGTGATTAAACACTGGAATAAATTGCCTAGGGAGGTTGTGGAATCTCCATCTCTGGAGATATTTAAGAGTAGGTTAGATAAATGTCTATCAGGGATGGTCTAGACAGTATTTGGTCCTGCCATGCGGGCAGGGGACTGGACTCGATGACCTCTCGAGGTCCCTTCCAGTCCTAGAATCTATGAATCTAAGAAACATTCTGCGGGACCAGAATCACTGTATCGTTCTATTTAGCCAAGTGTGACCACATTACAGAGCGAATCGCTCGCTGCTCCCTAGGGCGTGTCATTTCTTGTGATTTTATTTAACCAAGTGAAAATCTCTGATTATGCCAGGCAAGTCTAGCAAATATAAATATTCGAAAGCATTGGACATCGGTGAGTTTAGAAAAAACAAACCTCTTCCACTCCGGACTGGCAGTATGCCTCAAACCACAGCTGCAGGCCTGCAGCCTTAATTTCACCAGACCAAGACTTTTGGTAATAACCCTTTCTTACTAGCTTCCAGGGTGAGAGGGATTCTGTAGTTAATGGCTGAAATAAGCTCTATAGATACTCAACGTTGGTAAAACGGGAAGAGGAGGTTTCTTCCTTGGACCTTTCTTACCCTTGCTTTCTGCTTTCGCTCCAGAATTAATCAGCTGCCTACTTCCGAACAAAAAAACCTCTTGATTTTAACATTGAGTTAAGAGTTTAAATGAGGGATTTGTCTACACAGCAAAAAACCTGCATGGCTGTGAGCGGCAGAACCTGATCAACAGACTCAGGCTTGGGGAGCTCACGCTGTGGTGCTAAAAATAACAGTTTGGACGTTTGGGTTCGGGGCTGGAGCCCAGGTTCTCCCCTCACTTGGTTTCAGAGCCCGGGCTCCAGCCCCGAATCTGAACGTCTACAGTGCCATTTGTAGCTGGAGTGTGAGCCCTGAAAGCCGACGTCAATTGACCGGGGCGCTGAGACTCACTGCCAGAGGCTTTTTTTTTTTTTTTTTTTGCTGCGTAGACGTACCCTAGACAAATATTAATACAGTGCTAAAGTTGAAGACATATCAAAATCAACAGAAACAGGGCGTATCCTGAACAGAGAATTTGCTTTCAAAAAGGGAATATTTCAAACAAAGCCTGGAAATTCAGAGGGAAGGTTCCACAAACCACTTGAATTCTGCCCCTATAAGCTGCAGGGCAGCGTTCACGAGGTCCTCGATACAGAATCACATCTAGGAGAATGATCACAATGGTGTGTCCAATTATTCATAGAATCATAGAACCACAGGGTAAGAATGGACCACAAGGGTCAGCTAGTCTAACCCCTGCCAAGACACAGGATTTGTTGGGTCTGACCCATCCAAGACAGAGGGCTCCAGCCTCCTTTTGAAAACCTCCAGTGAAGGAGCTGCCACAGCTTCTCTAGGCAGTTTGTCCCATTGTCCTACTGTCATTGCTGTTATCCTGTGGGCTGGAACTTCACAGCCCATCTGCTTTGTTTTGCAGGAAGTGGCCTGGGATAACCAGGGCATTATCTGGTCAGCTGGGGAGCACTAGTAGAGATACAGTTCTAAGATCTGAGAAGGGATAACCTTTGATAACCAGTGTTTAAAGTGGTCTGAAAAAAGTGTGTGTTGGAGGGCAGGTCTACCATAATCTGGGAGCAGCAGCGTCAGTAAAGCGGTGCTTAAAGTGAACCCCTCGGTGACCCCGCTCGATTTTAAAAACACTTCAGTTTGCTGGGTCTGTGACCCCCTTGTGACCTCCCCCCCCAATTTAAGCACCGATGATAACTGTAGTGGGATAAGGAGGGGACATGAGAAGGCAGCAGCTTGTTCCGCTACTGCTGACTTGCTGGCAGATTACAGAATAGGGGTAAAGAGCTGGGTGGTTGGGCAGGAAGAGGGAGCTGAACAAAGCTCCAGGAATAACTTCTACAATTTTAGCTCCTTTCCCCTTTCCCAGGCTGCAATTTGTTGTAAAACAAACAGCTTTGTTCCCCGATCGAAGGTGCTCAGGGCCTGTTCTGTGGGTTGCTCTGGCTGCATGTTGCAAGGATTCCTTGGAGTTCTCCGTATTCCTTAATGGATGTTTGAGCTGCTTGGTTGCTAAATCATGGCCTGGCCTTCATCAAATACGTCTGCTGGAAATGAAGTGTCTTTAGTCACCCAATTAATTTCATTTTATGATTAAACACACATTGACAGCAGCCCCACAACGGACTCTCTGGGAACTTGGCTCTTTGTGCTGGGACTCAGGTGCAGAGAGAGGAGTGCAGGTGGTTTCTGCAGCTGGCTCCGGGTCAGGGTCACTGCAGCCAGAAGCAGGCATCTCATGGGCGGGAGCAATGCAAAAAGATTCTGCTCCATTGCTCCAGCCAGGCCATGTGGGACCAAACAGGGAGTCAGTCTCTGCTGGAATTAGGAGATCTGGCTGCTGGTGGCTATGGTGAAGGACAACACAGCTTGCGGGAGCAGCTGGCAATGAGATTCTGAGCTTCATCCTGCATATTTTAGGAACAGGTGCTATCACAAACAAATCTCATGCCTGGGGTACGGTAAAGGACCAGCTCAGAACCTGGGGGAGGTTCTATGGTCGCACTTTCATACTATGGTTCCACTGATAAATAGTTTCTAAAAGGTTAATCAATGTTTTAATTAATGAGGAATCAGTTGTTAGAGACTAACAGGTGGCTCTGTAACACCTGCTCCTGATGTGCTTTTAACCACCCAGCACACACACGACTCATGCTTGTAACGTGATTATACCCTCTATTAACCAAGTTCAGCTGTGCACACAAGAGGGGCAGTTGCTGCTTTTACACCTTTGCCTCCTGGCCAGGCCAGCCAATAGTAGTTCGGAAAGGTGGGACCAGTGCCGAAGCCATTGTTTAGGAGTTCTGTGTTTGGGCAGGACGTGGCAAGGCGAGTGGTTTGGGGATATGCAAAGACCGAGAGAGACAGTTCTTGTCACACAAATGAAGGAAGAGGCTGGAAGGAGCCAGGAGAGCGATTGACTCTTGACATTGCTTGGCGGAAGGCTTCCTATATGTTGTTTAAACTGGAGAAATCCCCACTGTTATGGGTTTCACTTGCCTTTCAATGCAAAGCGGCCTTAAACCCAGTTACCTGCTCTGGGGAGGACACCTAGCGTGCAAGGAATCCACTGGTGAATTTGTGCTGCAGCTCCATGCTACTCCCCTGGCTGCTGGAACAGCGCTGGGCCCTTGGCAGCCGGTGTAAAACAGAGCACCCCAGGCTGGGGCTGGGCCAGCACCCAAGAGCACATGCAGGTGACATTAAGCCTCTTTTCCCCACCAACTTCCCGACTTGTGCTGAGCACAGCTGGGCTCCTCGGAGAGCACAGGCTGGAGCATGTACCCTGGGAGGGGGCATTCGGACAGGTTTGCAGATCTGCTGCTGTTGGCGGTGGGAGACAGGAACAGTTGTTCTTGGTTTTCAGAGCACTAGGCATGAACCAGGGCCTCACAGTGCTAGGGGCCATATGGGCATGGAACAAAAAGGCTGTCCCTGATAGATGGGAGCACTAGGAAGGACCCAGATGGCCATGTGTCTCATAGCCCTGCAGCACTTTTGTTTCCAAATCGTAGCCCATGACGAGTCTGGTACCCAGGGCCGGCATTGCATAATTTTCTGGCCCTGGCGCATGATCTGAGTAGGGAAGCAGTAGAGGGGGAGCTGGATGCTGCGACTGCTCCTCTCCTCCAGCGCGCGGGCTTTTGGCCTGTCATTTCACCGCGGTGCCTCTCCTTCCTTAGTCAGCTCGGGAAGGGGGAATTTCCAAGCTGCTGGAGGAGTGCCCAGCCTCGCAGAGAGCTTGTTTTTCTAAACAAAGCATTTTCCAGGAGCTCCATGCTGCATTCAATCATTTCAACCAAAGAAGGCCAGGAGCCCAATGCCAAGCTCGGCTTACTAACCTGGGCAGAGGCGGGTTTAATGACGTCCATCTCTAGTATGGCTGGGGCTGAAAGATGGAAACAGTCTCTCCTCTGCCCAGAGCAGATGGGTTCTTTCACTTTCACACAAGAGGGAGAAGACAGGCAGGGTTTCCTGACAAATAAAACCGCCACCAAACACAGCCGGATGCGTTGGGACGTGGCATTTCTCTGGAAAAAGCCTGTGATCTCCCCCTTCCCTTCTGAGGGCTGGCCAGGCTATTTTTAAATGGTTGCAGCAACAAGACGACATGGAAGACAGGGCTCTATTGCTGCACTGCAACAAAACAGAACCGACAATCAGGGCTAATTACGTTGGAGGAATTTCCTTCTCCCCCCACGAAACCTTTTGACACTGGCGGTGCCACCCCGATAACCAAGTGCTGTGCAGGGGATGCTGTGACAGCTCCAGCTATGAACGCATTAATAGTGCAGGCCCCAGCTCTGTGATCAGACCAGGGTGGGTGGGTGCCAGGCCCTGCGGTTGAGGCCTGATACAGTAAAACTCCACATCAGACACCAAGGAGTTAAGATGGCTTTAGGAAAGCCCAGAGAAAAGTCCAGTAGTAAAACTGTTTTATTTTTAAAGTGCCTCCAACAATTGGCGCTGAGTTTTTCTTTTCCCTGGGGATGTAGCCCCCCGGCTCTGAGGGCCTGTCCTCTCTCCACCCTCTCCCTCTGTCTGCCCCTCCCCCTCACCGTGGCCCCTGCCCTCTCACTGCTTTCTTTCCTCTCCCAACCCCCACCCCCCCCACCAATCAGCTGTGGATAATGGGTGCTGAGCACCCACTATTTTTTTTCCATGGGTGCTCCAGCCCAGGAACACCCATGGAGTCGGCACCTATGCCTCCAACCCTTGCCATGCTATGGCTTGTGTTATAACACTCACTGGGCTGGGCACTGAACACTTCCAATGAGAGACAGTCCCTGACCTGAGGAGCTCACAGCCTAAGATGACATGACGTACAGTGGGTGAGGAAAAGGAAGGATTGTCACCTTGGTAGCCAACAGCAGCTATTTCCAGAATGCCTTGTATTCATGCTAAGCTATACTGTGGAAATCTGCTACTAGTTAAACTGTTGTAACCCGTGTTTTTTTATGTGTGGAATTTGTCAGAAACAAAATGATTTCTGTTGAGATTTGCCAAATGTAAATCGTGTGCTAGGTACAGTCAGTGCAGACATCTATGATCTACTGACATCTGGAATGTTATGTACAAAACCTAGTGTGACAGAGTTCCTCCTCTGCCTTGGTGGGTCCTGCGTTTTTTTTGGAGGATTTGTTCGCCTCAGAGGTTCACAGCAGCCCTCAGTTTGGCCACTTCTGCTAGAGACTCAAACCTGCCATTCACTCAGCTAACCTCATCACTGGCCAGCCTGGGGGAAACAGAGAACAATACCTGCAGTCTCTGTGTCCCACCTAGTGGGTCGGGGACAGGCCAGATCCCTTTCCAAATTAGACTTTCCTTTCTGGTGTTTCTCACAGACCAGGTCAACTCCTTCTGTGTCCGATCAGGAGTTGGGGGGATGGGGTAACCCGGGCCCACCCTCTACACCGGGTTCCAGCCCAGGGCCCTGTGGATAGCAGCTGTCTACAATGTCCCCTGTATCAGCTGCGTGAGAGCTACAACTCCCTGGGCTACTTCCCCATGGCCTTCCCCCAGCACCTTCTTTATCCTCACTGCAGGATCTTCCTCCTGAAGCCTGATCACGCTTGTACTCTTCAGTCCTCCAGCAGCACACCTTCTCACTCCCTCCTCCTTGTGCACCCCACCCCACCCCACTAACTCATGGGAGGTCCTTTTTAAACCAGGTGTCCTGATTAGCCTGCCTGCCATAATTGATTCTAGTAAGTTCTTAATTGGCTCCAGGTGTCTCAATCAGTTTGCCTGTCTTAACTGCTTCTAGCAGGTTCCTGATTGCTCTAGGGCAGCCCCTGCTCTGGTCACTCAGGGAACAGAAAACTATTCGGCCAGTGGCCAGTATATTTGCCTTCTACCAGACTCCTGTACACCACTGGTCTGGGTCCGTCACACTAGATAAGAACAGGTGTGTAAAGTCTGTGGAATCGGCAGAATTTTGTGTCTGTTGTAAACAAGAGGAATATGAATAACCACCAGAGGCAAGAGGCCACAGTGGCATTCTACACGGTTGGAGGCAGATGAGGATGGACAGGCTGTGGCCACCAGAGAGAAGAGAGGCAGGAGGAATTCCACACAGCTAGAAGTTTCCGACTGATACCAGGTCCTCAATATGGAAACTATGGAAGATACCTCTCAAGAACCAGCAGGTCCAAGAGAACAGAGAGATGTACGGGACAGACATGTGGATAGCTGCTCAGCCCAACCTATAAGAAAAATCAAGCTTACTGCAAAGAATTCTTCAAACATCCCAGGAAGACAGACAATCCTTGTTGGAGATTTGTTATTCAGAAGAATCAAAAGAACATTCTGCAAGGGACTGGTGGGCAACAGGACAGTGTGCTGCCTTCCCAGAGCTAAGACACAAGACATCACTCTATGATTGGATCGGTTTCTGAAGTCTACGGGCAAGGATCCAATGGTGTTGATTCATATCGGCACTAATGACACTGCACTGCGGGATACCTCACAGGTAGTTGATGACTTCAGTTAACTCAGAAGCGTGCTGAAGAAGAATAAGAATGTCCAAGCGATCTTCTCTGAGAGCCTTCCTGTCCCACGAGCAAAGGAAGACAGAAGGCAGAAGATTCTGGAAGTGAACCACTGGCTAGGTAAGTAGTGTAAGGTAGAGGGCTTTGGTTTTGTGGAACATTGGTCTGCCTTCTATGGGGTGGGGTAGGGGCTGTATGGTTTGGATGGCCTCCACCTCTGTAGAAGGGGGACCAATCTCCTTGGGGACAGGCTGGCTAGAGGAGTCAGGAGGGAGTTAAACTAACAGCAAAAGGGCAGAGTAAAAAGAGGGAAGATATGAGCACTCAAAAATCTAGATGTTGAGAACAAAAATAATCAAGGAACCAAAGGACACGAAGGAGAAGAAATTCTTCAACTGCCTATACCCAAATGCTAGGAGCAAACAAGAGGAATTGGAATTGTTCATTTATGAGCATAAATTGGATCTGGTTGGTATTACTGAAACCTGTGGGATGATTCACACAATTGGAATGTTAAAATCAATGGTTATAACCTATTTAGGAAGGATTGAGTGGGCAAAAGGGGAGGTAGAGTTGCACTCTATGTCAACAATGGCATTACTTGTTTCCGAGTCGTTGATAACTCAGAAGAAAATGATCTTGAATGGTTATGGACCACTGTCCTAACAGATAAAGCATAAGGAGGGGTATTAGCTGGTGTCTTCTAGAGACCAAATCACACTGGGGAAACAGGATGACCAGATCCTTATACACCTGTCTATAATGTGTAGGGGGGGGGGGAAACCTGTGTGATCATGGGGGACTTCAATTTGAGTGATGTATGCTGGAGGTTTCATGTTGCCAGTCCTAAAACATCTTTGGAATTTATAAAACATTATAGATGACAATTTCCTAAATCAAGAAGTGTTGCAGCCAGCACAGGGGAATTCTATATTAGATCTTGTCCTAAGAAATAAAAAGGAACTGATCACAGAACTAAAGATTAATGGTAGCTCAGGTACAAGTGACCATGACTTGATCAATTTATAAGGAGCAAAGCAGAATAAAGTCCAGACTAGTAGTATATATGCTTGGTATTTGAGTAGGGCCAGTTTCCTAAAGCTAAAAATAATTAAGAGTCAAATCAGCTGGGAGAAAGAATTTAATCAGAAAAATGGGAATAACTGGGAATAATGTAAAAACACCTTATTAGATACCTAAAAGGCCACAATCTCACAAGTGAGGAAGAAGGCTGTGCAAAAAACCAACCTGGTTTAGAGGGGAAGTGAAGATAGTTGTAAAATACATAACAAATGGAAGAAAGGGGAAGTTAATAGTAATGAATATAAATCAGAAGTTAGGAACGGTAGAAAATTCATAAGGAAAGCCAAGAGACACAAGGAAAAATCTATGGCTAGCAGAGTTAAGGACAACAAGAAGGAGGTTTTTAAATATATTAGGAACAAAAAGAATCCTGACAATGGTATGGATCCATTAATAGATGAAAATGGTAGAATTATCAATACTAAAACCAAAAAGGCAGAAGTGTTCAATAAATATTTCTGTTCTGTATTTGGGGGGAAAAACAGATGATGTAGTCTTATCATATGGTGATAATAATACTTTCCATTCCATGACTATCTTTGGAGGATGTTAAACAGAAGCTACTAAAGTTAGACATTTTTAAATCAGTGAGTCCAGATAACTTGAATCCAAGAGTTTTAAAAGAGCTGGCTCAGGAGCTTGCTGGACCATTAATGCTGATTTTCAGTAAGTCTTGGAGTACTGGGGAAGTTCCAGAAGACTGGAAGAAAGCTACTGTTGTGTGATTTTAAAAAAAAATAAATAAAAAGGTAAATGGGATGACCCGGGTAATTATAGGCCTGTCAGCCTGACATCAATCCCAGGCAAGATAACAAAGTGACTGATACAGGATTCAATTAATAAAGAACTAAAGGAAGGTAATATAATTAATGCAAATCAATATGGGCTTATGGAAAATAGGTCCTGTCAAACTAACTTAATATCTTTTTAAAAAAAATGAGATTACAAGTTTGGTTGATAAAAGTAATAGCGTTGATGTAGTATACTTAGACTTCTGTAAGACGTTTGACTTGGTACTGCACAACATTTTAATTAAAAAACTAGAAAGCTATAAAATGAACATGGCACATATTAAATGGATTTAAAACTGGCTAACTGGCAGGTCTCAAAATGTAATTGTCAAGGGGAATCATCAGTGAAAGGGAGTGTTTCTGGGGGGGGTCATACAGGGATCAGTTCTAGGCTCTCCACTATTTAACATCTTTATCTATGACCTGGAAGAAAACATAAAATCATTACTGATAAAGTTTGAAGATGACACAAAAATTGGGGGATTGGCAAATAATGAAGAGGGCAGGTCACTGATTCAGAGCTTGGTAAACTGGGTGTAAGCAAACAATATGCATTTTAGCATGCCTAAATGTAAATGCATACGACTGGAAACAAACGCCACTTACAGGATTAGGGACTCTATCCTGGGAAGCAGCAACTCTGAAAAAGATTTGGGGGTCATGGTGCATAACCAGCTGAACGTGAGTTCCCAGTGGGATGTTGTGGCCAAAAGAATGAATGTGATCCCAGGGGGCATAACCAGGGGACTCTCAAGTAGGAGCAGGGAGGCTATTTTACCTCTGTACTTGGCACTGGGGCGACCATTGCTGTGTCCAGTTCTGGTGTCCACAATTTAAGAAGGATGTTGATAAATTGGAGAGGGTTCAAAGAAGTGCCATGAGAATGACTAAAGCATTAGAAAACCTGCCTTCATCATGGTTGAGCTCCTTGAGTCTATCTATTTAGCTTAACAAAGAGAAGGTTAAGGGGTGACTTGATTAGTCTGTAAGTACCTACATGGGGAACAAATATTTGCTAATGGGCTCTTCAGTCTAGCAGAGAAACATTTAACACAACCCAATGGCTGGAAGCTGAAGCTAGATAAATTCAGACTGGAAATAGGGTGTATATTTTTAACTGTGAGAGTAATTAATCATTGGGACAATTTAACAAGGTCTTGGTGGATTCCCCATCACAGATAATTTTTAAATCAAGACTGGATGTTTGTTTCTAAAAGCTCTGCTCTAGGAATGATTGTGGGGCAGGTCTCTGGCCTGTGTTACACAGGGGGTCAGGCTAGTTAATCACAATGGTCCCGTCTGGTCTTAGAATCGACGAATCTACGAAACAGGAGCAAAACTGAGCTCCTAATGTGAAACAGAATAACAACGTAACCTCTGCAAACCTGCTAGCTAGATAGGCTAATACATTACCAATCTGTTTTGCACTCATCTGTCTTTAATTAATAAACTAATTGAGCCTCGTCATCTGACAACTTATCAGTCAAGGAATTATACCCTCAGTAACCCCCATTTTATAGATGGAGAACTGGGCCTCAGCCCTGCAGTTGCTGAGGCCTCCAGCCCCAATCCAGCAAACAGGGGCGGCTCTATGTATTTTGCTGCCCCAAGCACGGCAGCGTGCCTGCGGGAGGTCTGGCTGGTAACGCGGATTCGGCGGCATGTCTGTGGGAGGTCTGCCAGTCCCGCGGCTTCGGCATACCCGCCGCCGAATTGCCGCCGAAGCCACGGCACCGGCGGACCTCCTGCAGGCATGCCACCGAAGGCTCCCTGACTGCTGCCCCCACAGCGACCGGCAGGCCGCCCCCCGCGGCTTGCCGCCCCCGGCACGCGCTTGGTGTGCTGGTGCCTGGAGCCGCCCCTGCCAGCAAAGCACTTAATCATGTGATTAAGATGAACCATATGAATAGCCTCATTAAAGGCAGTGGGACAATGAGGTACTTGTGCTTTGCTGGATTAAGCCCTTGACAGAGGTATCTGTGCCCCACCCTCCATTAACTTTGTCCCTAGCCCTCGCGGAGAGCACTGGGCTGGGAGCATCCTCTCTGTGGGAACACAGAACTACACTCTTCTCGGGGACAAAGTGGCTCCATGGAGAGATCCAGTCCCCAGACTAATAGTCAGTGCACCAGCCGTCCCACAAATCCACTCCTCTCTTCATGTTTTGCCACCCAGCATCAAAGGGGCAGGAAGTCTGCAAGTCCACCCCTTCAAGGAGCACAGGGTGGAGTCCCACCCAGCAACAAGGGGGGACCCCCATCAGAATGATCCAGGCTGAGGGCAGTAGTGCCTGCTTCATGGGCAGATAAAGCAAATGCCTCTATGAGGTGGCCACATGGTCACTGGTTCACTCATCCCCCGAGCTGAACACCCAGTCCTTCACGGCCATTCTCTTTGGGAGGCAAGTGCTCTAATCTGTGATCCCAAGGAACAGAGTTTGGAGTTCATCTCTATATCGTTGTAGAGTTTTCCACCTCCCTGGATTCCCAATGCTATTAAAATCCACTGTCATGGGACAGTGGCTCTTACTGTGAGAGAGAACAGGAAAAGGTATCTAAGTTTACCTTAGCATTTCCTTTCTCTGAGTAATAAGGTCCCCAGATGCAGCCCATAATGGACAGATTGGCTGGGCCCCAGGGCAGCTTTTGGTTCAGTTCAGGAGCACTGAGGATTTCGTTCCATAATTGCCTGCCTGGGGTCATTTTGGAAGCCCATTCCCTGATGGTCCATGGGCCATGCAGGATGTGCCATTTGCTGTGGAAGTTCTCTCTGACTGGCTGGGAATTCAGGGTCTGGGCCTCGCCTCTTCCTGCAAGTGACTGACAGGTCTGGTTCCGCTCCAAACTGCAAGTGGACTGAAAACCCTGTGCAATGGGGCTATAGAGCTTATTACCCAGAGAAGGGAAATGGTCAGGTAAGCACATACACCACTTTATCCTATTGGCTTGAACTCTTATCCAGTCTACATTGCTTTAGCTTCTTCCTTCTGCATCTCTATTTTGTTGGTTCCTTCCCCCAGTGAAGTAGTTCACAAGGCAGCATGAAGTGCCAGAACCTGCTTTACACACACATAATTAAATCACCCCCCAGCTGTTCCCTTTGCAGCAGCAGTGGCAGATAAAGTCCCAAGGATCTGCAGGCTAAAAATAGCTCAAGCCCTATAAATTAAACAAAAGCTTTTCAGGGGTTTACAGAGACTTTTCCAGCTGTATTTTTATCTGTGTGAGGTACAATACCCATGGGCTATTTATTATTACTAACCATACACATGCTGCATATCACCCCACTGCAGTTGGTTAGAAACACTGCTTTATAGGAGCCAGGCCTAACCCTCCTGCCACTGAAGAATTTTGGGTTCAAGCTCTTCCTCCTTCTGTCTTTCCTCTCCCTTAGCGTGAAATGGGAGTCCAGTTTTCTGGACAGAATTCTGGAAGTCTGTGTGCTGCAAAACACTCCCTTGCCATGGGTACCCTCTGAAATGCATTTGTAATAATAGTTTTTAAGACTTTTAACATAGTATAGACCCATATTATTCTTCCAATTACACCTAAGAAATGTTTTGCAATATCGGCAATGAGGTCTAATGATTAGGGCATGAGACTGGTAGTCAAGAGCCCTGGGTTCAAATTCTGACTTTGACACGGCTAGTGCCTGGCCTTGGGTGAGTCACTCAGTGGGTGCTCAGCACTAGAACAATGGGAGCTGCAGGGGGCTGAGCACTCTTGAAAGCCTGGGCTCATTACACAGGTCCCTAAATGGGTGCAGAGCTCTTTTGAAATTGTGGCCTTTAATGTCCCTGCCTCAGTTTCCCCATCTTCCCTTGCCAGGATAGTGTGAGGATATGTGTAAATGTATGCAAAGCCTTTTGAATATGGGCTTTACTAATAACATTACTAGTTCTTACAGAAGCTTAAATGTGGCAGAAGGAAACACAGAAAAAGAACAGAAAACAAAATATCAGCACTCCTGTCTGCTAATTCTGTGAGGGACACAATGCTTGGCTTCTAAAGAAAGGGTCTGACAACCTTCCCAGTGCCAGAGAGCATGGTAGGGGCTTTTTTTTGCCTATTTCTGGAAGCTCCTTGGGGTAGGGGCCAGTCCTTCTCCTGTGTCTTGTGCAGCCCCAACTCACACAGGGCAAGTCTGCCAAAACTTCTGCCTCCTATTCTGGGGGCTTTCTCCTGTTCCCCCACAATCTCCTCTGTCTTCCCCCAGCATCTGTGGCACATGGCCTTTGTAGTCTTCCCTTTCCTGGTCTGTTTGCTTCACCCTCCAGGAGCTAATCACAGCCATTGGCTTTTTACAGGCAAAATTAATTGGCTTTGGTAGGGTTGGCTTTGCTTTTCAGGCAGATGACTCTTTTCCTGAGCAGGGGACCCAGGGGAATTGGCAAGTTTCCCTGGGCAGGCCAGACACAGCACAGCTGGCATCAGCTGGAGTGACTCCAGGAGTAGGAAGCAGGACAGGGGAGAATGGAGAAGGGGAAAAACAGTGGAAGGGGGAGGGAGTGTGCACACGCTAGTGCTCCTCCTCTTGGATCCCTGCTGTGGCATTGTCTTTTCGGCTCTCACAGCAGCTCCCTTATAAAGTATAAATGTAACAGAGCAATGGCCAGAGGGGCTAGGCAGGGGTATGCCATAGGGGAGCCAAGGAGGCAGCGGAGTGGGGAAACAGCATGGAGCCCTGATCCCTGAGCCGCACGCACCTTGGCTCCCTGACTGCCCCATCCCACGCTCTGCACCTCCCAAGCTGCTTTACTGAACTGGGTGTCTGTGTTGGCTTGATTGGCTGTTCTGATGGCCCCGGACTCTAGTTATCTATCTCCCCACTGCACTCCCCAGAAGTGCGAGCCCTCTTGCGGGGCTCACCATGTTCTCTTTGGAAGCCACCAGAAGCCAGGCAGAGCAGTGAGTGGGCCTACCTGGGCCCGGCATGTTTGTGTAGCTAGCAAACATGATTACTTGGGACCCAGCCGTGCCTAGGTGGGTACATCAGATAGAATTGCTGTGCAAAGAGCAAAAGACGTGACTCCCTGCCCCGAGATACTGTCAGCACGATAAGCGTCAGCAGCGATAGCCCCAGCCTCAGACCTGCTGGGCTTCATTAGATGAGAACTCGCTGGCAAAAATCTGGAGGTTGGTCAGCCAGAGAAACCACCTGCATTGCTGAGATCCAGCTGTATGTGTCAACCAAGCTTCCCTGGAGGTCTCCCTCTATGCCTGCTCCCCCACCCCCAAGTCCCAACGGAAAGACACAGCCAGATGGCTGTCAAACACAGCTGGGATCTCTGCAGTGCAGTGGGGTCACAGTCCCTCTGAGCCATCCATGGTTTGCCATAGTGGAGCCCCTCTCCAGTGACCCCTTGCAGGGCCACAGGCCGGAGCTCCTGGAGGGGAGCCCCATTCACCCCTCATCCCCACCTCAAGGAACCTGGGCAAGGAAACAGGGAACTGCAGGGGGAAGGAGAGAATCCTATGGACAAGGGCTGGCCGGCTGGCTATGGGCCAGCTTCTGCCACCCTTACTCACATTGCATAGCAGTGGCACCTTGCTTCACAAGCCGCCCCAGTGAAATAAAAGGGACTACTCAGAGAGGAAGGGGCTACTCACAGTGAGTAAGGTCACCCCACACAAGTAGCCTGCATTCAGAATAGTCAGCCAAAGAAATGCAGCCCCTGGATCAGGATTGCAGCCACTGGGGGTGGGGGACTGGTAGCAGGGTTCAGGAACAAAGACAGTGGGGGTCTGTGTGAGGAGCAGAGCCGGGGAGGAAGGTTGGTGGTACGTACAATGATTAAAGGGGGAAGCTTTTTCTGTTTAATTGCAACACTTTTGAAATGGCCTGTCTGAGACATGGTGGCAATGCATGCGGTTTTCAGTTTGTGGTGTGCATGCGTGCTGTGTTTTTGGGGGTGTATTGAAAACGGCATTAAAATTTTTCCAGGTTCTGCTTGCAGGCCAGGGGGATCTGTAGGGGTGCGTGGGATCTGAGTCTAGCCACAATCAGTCTGCAGCGAGCCAGCCAAGAATAAGGTAGAGTGAGCGGTGCCTCTGTGTTTTCAGGAGCAGCCTGCTTTGTCTTGCTCTGTTTTGGGGTTCTTGTGTGTTAGGGTCTGAATTCTAAGAAATAAAATAGTATTACATTGTAATTTTTTAGCTAGAGTATTTTAATGTTTTTATCCAGTGTCTCTGTTTGTATGTCATGAACATAACAGTTTTCAGCTTGTGGTGGTGACTAGCAACAGGGAGGGAAATGGAAGTCAGGCAGCCAGGCTATATTTAAAAAATGAATGATTTTTAATTGTTTTCTCTCACAGTTAGTGCTGATTGTATCCCAGCAATGTCATTGGAAATTAAACTGTCCTCCAAACGGTAATTGTGTCAAATCTGGGGACTCAGTTTAGGCACTGAAGTGTGAAAGAGAGAGATTTTAATCCTGCTTCATGTGAAAAGTTTATGGAGGGATGGGATGATGAGACTGCCTACAATGGCATGTAGCTAATCTGTGACTGCTAGCAGCAAATAACCCCAGTGGCCAGTGCTGAGGCACTAGATGGGAAGAGTTCTGAGTTACTACAGAGAATACTTTCCCAGGTGTCTTGCTGGTGGGTCTTGGCCACATGCCCAGGGTCTAATTGATTGCCATATTTAGGGTCGGGAAGGAATTTTCCCCTGGGACAGATTGGCCAAGACCCTTTCGTCTTCCTCTGCAGCATGGGACACGGGTCACTTGCAGGTTGAAACACGTGTAAATGGTGGATTCTCTGTAACTTGGAGTCTTTAAACCAAGATTTGAGGACTTCAGTAACTCAGCCAGAGGTTAAGGGTCTATTACAGGAGTGGGTGGGTGAGGTTCTGTGGCCTGCGATGTGCAGCAGGTCAGACTAGATGATCACGATGGTCCCTGCTGGCCTTACAGTCTATGAGTGAGACGGACCTACGAAGGAGCCTCTCCGATCCCTCAGTGAGGGCACAATCTTCCTTCACTGCCACTTGGTCCCTGATTGATCCCTACAAAAGGAGGACATGGGAAATCAGTGACTATCTGGAGGAAGACTGTTCTTTGTGGAGTTACTGGGCAAGGCTGCGTCTGCCAATTGACAGACGGAAGCAAGGGGGAAAGGCAGTTACCAGACTCAATGGCTTTAAAAAGAAAAGCTGTTTTTATGAAAGGCTCTCTGGGTCTCAGCGGTGAATCACTATCTGCTGCCAGCCAGTTTCAGCATCACAATCCCTGCAGTTAGGCTGCCTGGGCTAGCTCAGCAGCCACGGCTACTCATAAAACACAGCAAGGGACAAGAAACATTTGCCATATGCTGAGGGATGACTTTATAACAAGGAAACATTTGGCTGCGCACCAAGGCACAGGGTTTCCAAATAGAGTCTGAATCCCGGACGGAGAGGTTCCGGCTAAATATAGCCACCACAGTTCAGAGTTGACTTTTTTCGTCAGGTTCGCCTAAAATAGCCTGGCAGCTGATTTCTGCCCTTTAGACAAGGAGGTGGGGCAAGGGACGCACATACAAACCTGGGTAAAAAATAAACAGCTGCTGTGTAATGCTGGGAATGTGGCTCGAAAGCAGAGCGGTATTTCCCCACCCGAGAACCCTTTCACAAGTCTCCTGCTAATGCAGCTCAGCTGCGGAGAGGGGCAATGGGGAAGGGGGAGAAATAAATGGCATAGTTTGAGCCCCAACACCCTGCCTGTGGGGCATGCGGTGCAGGTAAGGGGCTATTGGCTAGTCCCAGGTACCAGTTAGCTCACGGATGCAGGAGAGAGACTAGTGTTGATGCCCTGCACACAGTTGATTTGTGAATTTTCCAGTGTTCTGCTTTATCATAAATCACCCAAGGCCCCTCTGGCTGTGTCCTGTGGACATTCGATGTGGAGAGAATGAGAACTGCTCATCTTCTCTGAAGACACTAGTGTCTGAACACACCTACGTATGTGTAACAGAGAGTTATGGCTGTAGTCAAAACAGTCCATTACAAGTGATTAGGGTTTTCTCTAGCAGGGAACATAGATGTGTTTATGCTGCCCCACTTCCCCGAATAGGGTGACCAGATAGCAAGTGTGAAAAATCGGGACAGGGGGTGGGGGATAATAGGAGGTGTGACAAAGTTCCTCCTCTATCTTGGCGGGTCCTGCGCTTATTGGCGGATTTTCTTGCCTCAGAGATTCACCATGTGGGTTGGGGAACAGCCCAGAGACCTTCCCCTCTGGAAGAACCCACAGTCCAGGTCAATTGGGAGGTTTGGGGGGAACCCGGGCCCGCCCTCTACTCTGGGTTCCAGCCCAGGGCCCTGTGGACTGCAGCTGTCTATAGTGCCTCCTGTAACAGCTGCATGACAGCTACAACTCCCTGGGCTACTTCCCCATTGCCTCCTCCAAACACCTTCCTTATTCTCACCACAGGACCTTCCTCCTGGTGTCTGATAATGCTTGTGCGCCTCAGTCCTCCAGCAGCACACACTCTCACTCTCAGCTCCTTGCACCTCTTGCTCCCAGCTCCTCACACTCTCGCACTACAAACTGAAGTGAGCTCCTTTTAAAACCCAGGTGCCCTGATTAGCCTGCCTTAATTGATTCTAGCAGCTTCTTCTTAATTGGCTCCA
>NW_020665188.1:272899-290314 GCF_002925995.2 Terrapene triunguis | reverse complement strand
TTTGCCCTCTACCAGACTCCTGTACCCCACTGGTCTGGGTCTGTCACAGAGCCTATGTATAAAAAAGCCCCAAATATCGGGACTGTCCCTATAAAATCGGGACATCTGGTCACCCTATCCCTGAAGTTCATCTGTATAATTACACAGGGCAAGGGGATCTGATCCCTCTAGATGTGCAAACACATACATACTGGTCCTTGCTTAAACTATCAGCAGTAGCTGAAATACTCCCACATCTCTCTGTCTAAAGGAAAACCTCCTTCCTTTTATCTGCATAGAGAGTGTCCTTAGCCCAGAAAACACCCCTGGAGCAGGTTTGCTCTGCTAGTCTGAATCCTGGCAATCATTAAGCAGTGAAGATCTGTGCAATTCCCTGGTCAGAGGTTTACTAGCCCATTCAAAGGCCCTTTTCACACTCCCAGGACCAGGGCTGCCTGCTCCAACCAGAGTCTGGAGAAACAGCTGGAGTTTGTGTCCCACTTTGCTTCATCCCATTACTTTCTGCTTCCAATCTTGCCCATCATCTTCATCCCAGCCCCCCCCAGCCTCGGCAGTGTGCCCCTTGCCCCCTCCTATCACCAGCTCTCACACTTTATAAGTGACCTCAGTGTTCCTAAGCGGAGCAAGAGGCAGAATGCAGAAAGGGGGTGGCAGAGGAGTGGAACAGATAGAAGGGGTTCTGCAGACCAGGTGGACAGGCTGGGTTTCCAGGGCACATGGGGGTTGCAGGGAGTGAGGCGGAGCATAGGGAAGGTAACAAAAGGGGTGGCATTTTAGGAATCCAGGGGGGCAGAGAGGGGGACTGGCTGGTGTGAAGGACCATAGAAGGGCTGCTGGGGGTCCTGGGTGGAGAGAGACACTCCACTGTTTTGTTTAAAAAACAGGAAAATTCCTTCACATCAAACATGAACTTATGATCCAATTTTTCCAGCACGCTGGCTGTGAAAGCAGCCACTTATAAGCATAACATGCTGATATTGGCATGGGAAGGATATAACAATCCTCACAATCACACTCAAACTCACAAGCTTCGCTGCAGCCTTATAAAAGTTATCGCCAGCTAAAGCAACACGAGCAGCTAGGCCATCTGCAATTCCCACACCTGACCATCTAGGCATAGGACCCAAACGCTTTCACAAGCTTCTCACTTCCATACGAAAACACCCCCTGGCTTCCACAGGGCTAGAAGGGACTGCAAGGGCATCAAGATGCAGGATTTGTTGTGTCAAAACACAACCACTATGACACTTGCATTGCCCTCCTCTCCCCCCCCCCCCAACTACGCTCAGATGCACAGCCTGAACGTGGACCACAGAATTTCTAAGCAGAAATAATACATTATGGACTTTACCTGTAACAGTCTGCATGTTGGTTAGATATTTTGGTCTTGCTGAGACTGCAGCAAAGCTTGTGAGTTTGAGTGTGATTGTGAGGATTGTTACATCCTTCCCGTGCCAATGTGAGCATGTTATGCTTATAAGAAGCCTACGGGATCTTTTTCAGGGGAAAAAGCAATATGCCACGTTTATTGACGATACAGCAATTAGCATATGCATTCAATCACACCACACACACTGTCCCACCAGTTGATGTTATAGTTACCAGTCCACAGGGCTGAAACTGTCTCTTCCATTCCTCTCTGTCATTTGCTGCTGCTTCCATTTGCTCTGTGGTGTTGAGATCGACTGTTCTGCCTTCCCTGCCTAAGGGTTCCTCTTCAGGTTTCTCTTGGGCACCCTCATTTCCTCACACCAGTTGGTTTCCACTTGACAAATTCAGATCAGAGTCTGTATGTTGGCATGCGGGGTAAATGCCCCAAGTATGTCCAATGCTTCCTTCAGTTCTAGTGGAGACAAGCTGCTGAGTGGTGGTTTCTTGGATCTCTTTGTTGGCGAGGAAGTTGTTCTGCTACTCCTGATGTAGTCATTTGGCTCGATCAACTTCGGGTGAAATTGTAGTTGCTGCTCTACACCAGCCATACGAAAGAAGAAGAAGTAACATAATAAATTCCTAACTCTCTCTCTCTATGTATGTATGTTCAGATTCTATATACTGATCTCTTGATTCATCTCAAGATCACTCTGTATTCATTACACTCCCCAGTTTTTTCCTGCACTGAACGACTGCTTCCAAGCAGATACAAAACTCCAGGAAATTACGCCGCCAAATTCTTTAAGCTTCAATAACTGCTGCTAGTATTGTCATTTACAAAAAGCAATGAGCCTTAGCATGCTGTTATAGGTTAACATGAAACATCTGAAAGGAAGGGACTGTAAAGTTACGGTTATACTGACATGAATGTACGCTCATTACTGTGCCAGTCAAGCAGTCAACCCAACTATTCTCAATGGGCCTTACCCAACATGCACCGATGGCCACACAAAGACGCCCGTTGTGGGTAAGGCCCTAACTCTGCTCCTTCTACATGCATGTGCATTTGGGCATGATCACGCTCCTACTGAAGTCAATAGGGCATTTATCATGAACAGCAGGACTGAGCCGTGTCGCTGATGAACATGAAATTCTGCTAAGGGCCTTGGTCCTGCCAACAGTGGCACTCGTGCTTAATGTCATACTTGCAAGTGTTCCAGTGGAGTCAGGGTAAGCATGTGTGTGTTGGCAGGTTTGGGGCCATCGTCAAGGACTCTGACTTATGCAGTCCTATTGAGAATGAAAACTAAGGCTTAAAAGCAGCACACATATTTCTCTTTAATCCACTACTTGTGGAAAATCTGGGGAAAGCATGGGCAGAGCTAAGCACGCTGATAAAATAGTTATTTATACAGCCTTTCCAAATGTATTTAAAATCCTTAAATTAGTGATGATATATAACCAGAAAAACAGTTGGAAAAACTTCGGTCCAGCTTCCTCCTGTTAATTCAAGGATTTAATAAAATAAATACTTAAAAATATTCTTCCTAGTGCTCATACTTAGTACAAAATATGCCAGTCTTTATTACATGGAGAGACCAGATAATCACACACTGGTACAGAAACAGCTGTTCGACTGCAAGAGATATTTACAAAACATTTATTTTCACACACGAGGAAAAACCCATGAAAGGCCACAGTGTCAAAGGGATTTAGACACCTAAAGATGCCAATAGATGCCTAGTGGGCTTTCCAACAGCATTTATCTGCACCTTTAAGTGTCTAGATACCTATAAAAAGTTGGTCTGTAGGCCTAGTCCTGTGCGTGCTTTTCTTTATACACTTGCATGTGTAAAGTTAAGCATGTACATAAACGTTTACCTTAAATATGAATTAGATTTGGCGTGTCCTCCCCCAGGGATTGGGCAACCGTACTGTATCAGTAATGAGCCGCACTGGAGCTAAGTTGAGGCAGAGCAGTGTGTTAGCAAGTTAAATATTTCACTTAAAAATCAGAGAGGGGGGAGACTTTTGTTCTCCCCCTCAGGTATCTGGACGGGTGCTACTGCCCCTGAGAACGTCACTTTACCTCGGTACATGGACAGGGGCTACAGTTTTACTGCAGTGTCTGTCATTCGGCCATGGTGCTTTTGAAGGAACTCTCACTTTTCGTCTCCTCAGGGACTCCCCCGGCTGGGAAGTCTCCAGTTCACTGTGCCAATTACTGCCCGGCTGTGTTTATTAATACTGATTATAAAACCCTGGCCAAGGCGTTGCCCGTCCGGCCAGAGGGAATCCTGCCAGCTCTGGACCATCCCAACCAGATGGGCCTTATTAAGAGTTGTCAAGCTGCTAACAACACCTGACAGTTCCTAAACTCACTTCCCTTTTCCCAGCGGCATGACCTGCCCAAGGCAGCCTCAGAGACAATGGCAGCTTTGGGAAAAGAGGTGCTGGAACTGTTTACTCAGAGCAGCTTGATACTGGGCTTGGTGTTTCTTCTTGGATTGAATTCCTCCAAGTTGAGGTAGGAAAGTTAGTTAATAGTATGGTTGACATGACCCAGTGCACACAGTAAGCCTGCCTGCTTCTGCTCTCTGGGGCTTATTTAGCTTAAGAGCTGTTCAGAGCTAGGATATTATGGGCTTTGTGTCTTCATGCAAAAAGTACAGGGGGCTTCTGTAATCAACAGTCCAAACTATCCCCTGCCTGGTCTGTGAGTACGTGTGGTGTTTACTAATAAGGGCCTGGATCCTGCAGAGCTCCCATTGGCATCAATGAGAACAAGAGGAATCTAATCAATCTCTGCTTGTATATGGTGTGATCTGAGTACCTTGGTCTGCACTCAGGGGCCCTGACTCAGAAAAACACGTGCTTCTTTACATGCTAAAGTGCTATTGACTCCAATGGTGTTCAAGCACGTGCTTAAGTGCTTTCATAAGAACAGACATACTGGGTCAGACCAAAGGTCCATCTAGCCCAGTATCTTGTCTTCCGACAGTGGCCAATGCCAGGTGCCCCAGAGGGAATGAACAGAACAGGTAATCATCAAGTGATCCATCCCCTGTTGCCCATTCCCAGCTTCTGGCAAACAGAGGCTAGGGACACCATCCCTGCCCATCCTGGCAAATAGCCATTGATGGGCCTATCCCCCATGAATTTATCTAGTTCTTTTTTGAACCCTGACATGCAGGGATGGTTTCCTAAATCTGGGCCAGGCTGACGGAGGAGTTGAGGTTAGATCAATGTTCTTCCTGTGTCCCAATGGGCTTACGCTATATTGACATGAGTGTGTGAATCTGAGTGCATCCAAACATGTGAATGCTGGGTTAAAGTTTGTCTGGCTCTTTTTGATTTAGAAATATCTAGAGAACAAACTTTCTGATTAGATTTGTGGCATTGCTGAGTTTTATTCAGGTCCATACTCCTGCAGTGATGGTCCTTCCTTCTTCTCTGTCACTGGAGGTTTCTAAGAACAGGTTGGACAAACCCCTGTCAGGGATGATCTAGAGCAGTGATACTCAGACTGCGGCTTGCGAGCCGCAAGTGGTTCTTTAATGTGTCTCCTGCAGCTCTTTGCAGCACATGATATTAAAATGCGGTGTGATTTAATTATTAACCAAACAGGATGCTTTTATTATGTTGTTAACCAATTGCAGTTGATAAAATAGTAATACTTGGTCAGTCATTTTGCTGTGAGAATAATATATATGTGTGTGTGTATAAATGTGTGTGTGCGTGTGTATATACACACACATATATAGTTAAATTCAGCCGGAGTTGTCAGGAGCAGAGGTTCGGTAAATATTTTCAAACCCATGAAGTTAAAGCCCTGAGACCTCCCCCGCCCCGCAGCTGAAGCCCGTATATATATAGTAAGTGAAACAATGAACTCACACTACTGTGGCTTTTTTGGGTAATGTTGATCACTAATTTGGCTCCTGAACCACTGAGGTCTGTGAATCACTGGTCTAATACTTAGCTCTGCCTCAGTGCAGGGGACTGGACTAGATGACCTCCCGAGGTCCCTTCCAGTCCTATGATTCTATGATTCTCAATCAAGACTAGCCAGGAGGCGTAGAGATGTGCCAAACATTGAATAACAAACCTTTTGGATCTCAAAGAAAAGGGCTGAGTTGCTCTGAGATTGGGGTTGGTTCTTACATCCTCCATCATTAAATAGATCAATAGATTCAGAAGGGACCACTGTAATCATCTAATCTGACCTTCTGTACAACACGGGCCAGAGACATTCCCTGTTTGAACTTGAGCAGATCTTTAGCAAAACATCCAATCTTGATTTTAAAATGGCCAGTGATGGAGAATCCCCCATAACCCATGGTAAATTTTTCCACACCATTTTGCTCCACCGTATTCTGTTCCTATGAACAAACTCCTGATTGGGGTGAAACCTTCATAAATAATGTGTAAAGCAGACAGTGCACCTCTATTGATAACCTGTCTGTGTAGAGCTGGCCAGACAGCTCGTGGGGTCAAGTATTCTTGAGGAGCATCATGTCTCCAGTGTTAGGAACGACATCTTTGTTCTTATGACTGGTCACCTAGTGGTTTCTACCGGAGGCAACTTGGCAGCCAAAGAGCAGCAGCAGCAGTATCAGCCAGAGGTACAGAAATCGGTGTATGTCTGGTGTGATGGGTTCTAGGAACCCCATGCTGGCAGTGACAGGGCTCAGGGGAGCCCCGTTAGCTCCTTGTGTGCCCCCTGGAGGAGAGACAGGGAATTAGGGATTGGACCCAGCTGGGGAGACCCAGGCTGGGATGTTCTGTAAAGGAAGGAGTGAAGGGAGGGACTTACAGAGGAGAGAGGCTGTAGAGTGCTTATCCCCTGGGACTAGCCTGGAAGGGAGAGGGCACAAGGGTGAGGAGGTTCCAGGTGGCTGCTGGCGAGACTGGGAACTGCCAAGAAGAGGTGGAAGAGCTTGAAAATTGACCACCCAGTGCTGGTAACAAACTGCTCAGAAAAGACCTGCCGATTGCGCATTGCTTGCACACCGGAGTAATTAAAAATACGACTTTGAGAAAGGCCAAGTCAGCTCATGGCCGAGCCATGAACAGAAAGAGCCATTGTCAGACTAACCGGCAGCACAGCAAAGCTCGCATGACCCAGAGAAAGGAGGGATTCCTCCTTCGTAGCATTGCCCCAGGTCAGTGTCAGTAGCACCATGCGGCAGAGATGTTATTGTTTTCGCACCAGTCCACACAGCACCTCCAGGCAAGAGGTTGCAAGGCAATGGGAAAAGATCTTTCCGTTTACATGAAGCTCTTTGGAAAAATAAGAGCTAATTAAATATGGAGGAGCAGCCAAGCAATTGTCTATCTTGCATTACAACAAGCTGGGGGCTTTACTTCCCACACCACTTGTGGGCCCGACTCTGTACTTCAGCATGCACCAATGAGGGCAAGTTCCTTGGGGTAGGGATGGGGGTGCTCACAGAGGGCCCTGACACAGCAGTGAATAAGAAGCCAAGTAGCATGCAGTGGCACAGCACACACCTGGTTGCTGCCTGCCCGCTGGGGCTGGTCTGAGCTGCCTGAGCTGCCTGGATAGACAAAGGAGAGTAAGCATCTGCTGGGAAAAGGATGCTGTCTGGGGAGCCATTTCACGTTAAACTTGAACCCAGCCTGGCAGGGACATGCTACAAAGAATGACTGCAATCCAAGGAGCTCTCTTCCTAGTGCTACCCCCTGCAGACACCAAGCTGAGCTTCGCCCAGGGTCGTGGGAGATTCTCAATCACTGGCTGTTTTTAAAATCCAGATGGGATGTTCTTCTAGAAGATCTGCTTCATTTCAAACAGGGATTGTTTTGGAGCAGTTCTCTGGCCTGTGTTGTACAGGAGGTCAGACTAGATGATCACAGTGGTACCTTCTGGTACCTTCTGGTATGAACCCGGTGGGGTGGCTCCACTGGGAGCAGCTCAATAAGCAGTACTCAGAAGAGACAAGACCATCTTGGTGGTGCTCCCATGGAGCCCACATGAGATTGTGCACCATCAGAACAGGCAGGGGAGGCTTTGGTTTTTCCTGTGGCTCAGACATTTGAGTCTTTTCCATAGTGTCGGTCACGGCGCTGTCCCCTCCACTGACTCCCCTTTTCCACCACAAACTGCTTGTCCTTTTGCGGCTGAGGGCTGGTCTACATGGCGAGGGTGCCGTGTGGCAAGCCAGGGTGTGAATCTACCACGCACCAGCTGCCATGCAGTAACTCACCGCATGGACAGTGAAAGTCCTGGAGTGCGGCTTGGCCCTCCCTCTGCTCTGCCAGCGACACTGCCTTCGCTGCAGATGTGGACCATCCTCTGGCAGAAACATCTGTTAGTCCGGAAGCATGGGGGCAGCCTGGGGTGGTTGAACATGATCTGCTGCTGACTCTCTTAAAAAGAAAGACATCCCAAGCCCTCATCCCTTTTTCTAACTGGTGGGCTAATCGACCCCCTTTTTAGACTGCCTTGCTAGTCTCACGGAAAGTTGATACGACGCTGTTAGCCACTGGCAAGCAGAAACCTGAGCAAATTTCCCTGTCGTTGTCCTTCCCTGGAAGGAAAATGTGCTGGACAAACGTAGTAAAAATTCAGTCTGGAGATTTCTCAGGAGCAGCCTTTCCTGGGACATTTCTGGCACTTCCTATGGCTGTGTCAATCGGCCAGAAATCCCTCAAGAATGGCCTCTCATATGGGGGTTTGGCCTAAACTAGGTAGTGGAAAGGCAGGAAAATATATATTCTGACAATCCAAATCTCAGCTTTTTAAGTGTCTCACCCATAACACCGTGTTCTCTTTGGGGCTGGGGGCGACTGGAGCTTTGCATGCATTCTAATTTTATCTCAAACAGTTTGTCCATCGCTCAGGCGCTAACATGGTTTGCAATTCCCATTTTCAATCATGTGTGCAGTAAAATAATCCAGTTACAATGGCAAGGGATTCCGTGTTGGTTTACGTAACAGGAAGCAACCCAGGAAGATGCCAATATAATACAATTAGTATTGTAATGAGCTAATTAAAGCTCAGCAGAGACCTCTAATAGTGATACATCCAAGGGAAATCTCATTAACCCTTTCTTTACTTCCTATGCCATTCAGAGAGACACCTAACACCAGCTTCCCTCAGTATGGTTGGTGTGTCCGACCCCTTACATTATGGGAAATGGAAATTCCACAGCCCAGTGCATCTGGGGCCAGTGTACAGACACACAGCAGTGAAGGAGTTAAAATCACTGCCCAATTGTCCTGCTATTACTAATATTACTAATATCCTTGGAGCCCATCAGGGTTAAAAAACTAAGTCACTAGCCACTGGTTGGTCAAATTGCAGGTGGAAGGGGAAGATTGCTGGTAAATCAGTAAGAAGAGACCTAGTTCAAAATAAAATCTGTCTGCAGGGCTTCAAAAATAACCAGCAACTGATCATCTTTGTGGCACTTGACAAAAGAAAAAATAACTGGAAAGCTTAAAACTGGGAACCATAACAACCAGAATAAGAGTTTATGAAGACACACACAGGACCTGAGCTCTGAATGAGAATTAGCCGGTGAATCTGCAGTTCTGATGATGGGAAACAGAGACTGACGCCGTGTCTGAACACAAAAATTGCACTGATTTCACTAAAATTTGTGCAAAAAACAATTGAGTTAAATTGGTGCAACATGAGTGTGACGGGTTGGATCACAGAAACCCCCTTGGGGCTGCCAACTGATGTGCTAAGACTACTTCTGCCCCTGCTTTCCTGCCCTGGCAGCTTAGGACTTCAGTGCCCTGCCTGGTTTGAGCCAGACCCGCTAGCCTGCTGCAAACCCAGACCCAGGGTCTGAACCACGTGCTCCAAAGCTGCAGACTCAACTGAAAGCAACTTACAGAAGTGTTCCTGTCTTTAACACTCAGATGTCCAACTCCCAATGGCGTCCAAACCCCAAATAAATCCGTTTTACCCTGTATAAAGCTCATACAGGGTAAACTCATAAATTGTTTGCCCTCTATAACACTGATAGAGAGATATGCACAGCTGTTTGCCCCTCCCCCCCAGGTATTAATACATACTCTGGGTTAATTAATAAGTAAAAAGTGATTTTATTAAATACAGAAAGTAGGATTTAAATGGTTCCAAGTAGTAACAGACAGAACAAAGTGAATTACCAAGCAAAATAAAATAGAACACGCAAGCCTATGTCTAAGAAACTGAATACAGATAAAAACCTCACCAGTAAGCTTCCTTTTACAGACTAGTCTCCTTCTACTCTGGGTCCAGCAATCACTCAGACCCCCTGTAGTTACCCCCTGTAGTTACTGTCCTTTGTTCCAGTTTCTTTCAGATATCCTTGGGGGTGGAGAGGCTATCTCTTTAGCCAGCTGAAGACAAAATGGAGGGGTCTCCTAGGGGTTTAAATAGACTTTCTCTTGTGGGTGGAGACCCCCTCCTCACTCCTATGCAAAGTCAAGCTCCAAGATGGAGTTTTGGAGTCACATGGGCAAGCCACATGTCTATGCATGACTCAGTTTTTACCAGCCAAGCCACATTCCTGGGAAGGCTCAGATGTGGATTGGCATCTTCAAGTTCATTGTTGGCTTAAGTGGTTTTTGATTGAGCACTTAATTTGCACTTTTCTCAAGAAGCTGACCAAATGCTCTACTAGGCTAGTTAAAATTAAGCCAGTACCCATCCAATATTCATAACTTTGAATACAAAAACGATACATGCATACAAATAGGATGGATACATTCAGTAGATCATGACCTTTACATAGACATGTTACATGGCCTAAAACATATTCCAGTTATGTCATATATATATATATATATATATATATTCATAAGCATATTTCCATAAAACCTTATGGGGGGCACCGTCACAATGAGTTCATAGACTCCAAGGCCAGACAGGACCATTGTGATCATCTAGTCTAGGGATCGGCAACCTTTGGCGTGCGGCCTGCCAGGATAAGCACCCTGGCGGGCCGGGCCAGTTTGTTTACCTGCGGCATCCGCAGGTTCGGCCGATCACGGCTCCCACTGTCCGCGGTTCACTGCTCCAGGCCAATGGGGGCTGCGGGAAGCGGTGCGGGCCAAGGGATGTGCTGGCCGCAGCTTCTCGCAGCCCCCATTGGCCGGGAGCGGCAAACCGCGGCCAGTGGGAGTCGCGATCGGCCGAACCTGTGGACGCGGCAGGTAAAAAACCAGCCCGGCCTGCCACGGTGCTTACCCTGGCGGGCCGCGGGCCAATGGTGCTTACCCTGGCGGGCCGCGGGCCAAAGGTTGCCGATCCCTGATCTAATCTGACCTCCTGTGTAACACAGGCCAGAGAACTTCCCCAGAATAATGCCTAGAGCAGAGCTTTTAGAAAAACAGCCACTCCTGGTTTAAAAATTCAATGATGAAGGATCCACCATTACCCTTTGTAAATTCTCCACTGGGTAATTACTCTCACCTTTAAAAACCATGCCTTATTTCCAGTCTGAATTTATCTAGCATCAGCTTCCTGCCATGGGATTGTGTTAGAGCTGTCTCTGCCAGATTGAAGGCCCATTATTAATATTTGTTCCCCATGTAGCTACTTATAGACTGTGTGATCAAGTCACCCCTCAGCCTTCTCTTTCAGTCTATCTCTATAAGGCAGGCTTTCTAATCCTTTAATTATGCTCATGGCTCTTCTCTGAGCTCTCTCCAATTTATCACTGTCCTTCTTAAATTTTGGACACCAGAACTGGACACAGCATTCTAGGAGCAGTCGCACTAGTGCCAAATACAGAGGTAAAATAACCTCTCTGCTCCTACTCGAGATTGCCCTGTTTACACATCCCAGGATCACATTAGCTCTTTTGGCCACAGCTCATGTGAGCTCATGATCAGCTGATTCTCCACTCTGACCCCCAAATCTTTTTCAGAGTCACTGCTTCCCAGGAGAGAGTCCCCCATCCTGTAAGTGTGGCCAACATTCTTTGTTCCTAGATTGACATGTTTACATTTAGCCGTATTAAAATGCATATTGTTTGCTTGTGCCCGGTTTACAGGGGTGAAAGTAGGCCAGTACGGCGTACCAGTAAGAAGTGGCCGCCAGTACCGGCCTGTACGCAGCCGACATTAAAGTGCTACCGCAGCAGCCCTTTAACATTGCTGCCCCTTTTGCCCCACCCCCACCCCCATTGGCAGCCCTGCTGGAAGGGACCACTGTTCTCGGTTTGCCCCGTGCTGCATTAGTGTTCACCAGGCTATCGGACGAACCTCATTTTCCATGTGACCCACCTCCCTCCTTTAATTGCTGGGAGAGGGCTGTCTGATATGCTGGAGGTGTGGGTATAACCGATCTCCTTGCGCCGCCCCCGGTTTCCCCGTCCATGGGAGTGGCCTCTAGTATATCCTCCGAGGGATCCCATAATTCCCTTTGTTCTGCTCATTGGTGTATGTAACTACTGGTTCTAATGCAGCTGCATAGGCAGCTCTTTCTTTTTTTTATAGTGGGCTGTGGTCCAGAAAGGGTAGTTATTTGTTGGACCAAGCCTCTTAGTTCCCCTAGAGTAGCTGGGCAACCCTCTTCCCAAATTCCAAGTCTCCCGGAGTAGTGGGGGGTTAGGGAAGCAGCACAGTCTCTTAAGGATTGTACACTGAATGCCACTGGATCCAGCGCGGTGGCGTTGCCCAACGGTGTTAAGCCGGCCATTATTTCCATCAGACCCCATCAGGTTAAATAATTCTCAGGGTCTTCATTGGGCTCTTGGGTTGTGGCTATGGCTTGTGCTATAAAATTGCACCTGCCTATTTGCTCTCCAGAAAGTCCCATTAAAGTCAATATGCTATTGTTCTCGTCAACTCTAATCCTATCTAGGACCCCCGAATCTCTGAAGAGGCAGACTTCAATGGCGTTCAGCTCTTCCCTTATTGCGAGCAAAAACGCATTAGAACACCATCTGGAGAAACTGTCCTTTTTTTGGGGTCCCAAACTATCAGCCATGGCTTTTAAGTCAGCGGCTGATCTAGGGACAGTTGTACTTCCCCCTCCCTCTGCGGGTGTTGTGACTGTAGTTTGTTGTATTGCTGCAATAGGGTTTTGTTCAATAGGTTCCAATCCCTGGGCTCATCCTGTATATCTCCATTCCAAGCTTCACTAGGGTCCCATTCTCCCTCCCATTCAGGGATCTCGCCGTATTGGGCTTGGTCCCATTCTCCTGCCATCACAGCCGCTACTTGGTGGGAGGCAAACCCCAATTTTGTTTTGAGTTGCTTGATAATAGAGTCACAGTGGTTGTGATTGGCAGGGGCTCTACCTTGTTCTAACGTTAGTTTCTTTATCATTCCCTGTAAAACCTGATTCTCTTTTTGTATTTTATCTATTTCCTCTATTTGTTCAGATAATCCCCTCTCTTTTATTTTAACTTCTCTTAGGGTATCTTTGAGAATGTCTAACTAGCTTTGGACCCCAGTGGCCAGTATTTTTCCATTTATCAGTTTCTCGTTCAGATTCACCAAGTTTTGCATGCAGTGCGGCGTTTTCCTCTCGGCATCTAGCGAAGCAAAGGAATGCTCATTGCATGCTTCCCACAATAGCCAAATTGCAGCCGAGTCTCTTTTTATTGGGGTTGATGGCCTGTAGACCAACAGATATTTTGCCAATCTATCTTCCAAATCAGCAATAGTATGGACATCAGCTTGTTCAATCCATGGGCTGTGCCCCAAATTTTTGTAAAATTTTCTTAAAAGGAGTAGTTTCCTGTAGGAATGGTAATTTTTTCTGCAATTCTTGAGCTTTGTCCTTAGGGGACTCTTTTCTCCTGAACATATTTTCTTTATGAATCTCTTTTACCTCTAGAACTTTTCTGTGCCCACGCTCGTGCTGGGACTTACAAACACAAAAAATCTGTACCCAGTAAAAACTCTGCCTAACAGAGCAGGAGAGGGAACGCTGAGCCCTCTTCCTTTTGGGCTCGATCCAGCTACGACCGAGGGTATAGTCACCTATGCAAATTTTCCCCGACAGACGGGTAGGAGCGAGGACTCTAATCCTCCCCCTTATGGCCTGGCACCTCTATGACCGGGGGTGTATATTCCTAGACAGTTTGTACAAACAGTTTATATATCTATCTATCTGTATAGTTTTCCCCGACAGACGGGTCGGAGCAAGGACTCTAATCGTCCCCTATTGCCTGGCACTTCTATGACCGGGGGTGTGCACACATGAATGATCAATCACTTTATACGTATGGTATAACCTTTTAGCAGCATTTAGTGGTATTTTCAGCATTCACAGTGCACGTCTTCCCCCTTTTGCAATTCTCCACCAAAAATGTTATGCTTATAAGAAGCACACGGGATCTTTTTCAGGGGAAAAGGCAATACGCTGTGTTTATTGAAGATACAACAATTAGCATATGCATTCAATCACACACTGTCCCGCCAGTCGATGTTATAGTTACCAGTCCAGAGTCCGGATCAATCTAGTGGCCAGCTAGGTTGATCACGGGTAGGTAGGAGCCAGGTTCTGTTGGTCGTGAAACGATGCTCCAGGGAAGTCTTGGCAGGATGAACCCAAAGTTTCAGGGCAAGACACCCTGTTTATATAGTGATTTTCCTTCATTGGGACCAATGAGTTTTGCACCGTGGTGCTGTAATCAATTGTTGTTTGACAAGTGCTTGTTTTCTTAAATTGTCCTTCTCATCCTTTATCTTGTTCTTTCATCAAGTCTCTCAGGGAGTTACCCCATGCTGCTTTTAATCACAGCTATTATGTCCCCATTGATAGGTGCCTGTCTCATCTTTAGAGTCATCAATCTGCCCTCCTCTGACATTTCAATAGGGGCATGTTGCAAGTTCCTGGCGCCCTTGCATCAGAGGCAGATTTACAATGAAACACACAGTGCCTTGGCACAGGGCCCCACAACTAGAGGGGGCCCCAGGGCTGGGCAGCCCAGCACTGTACAGCACCCCCTGCGGGGGCAGAAGCTGTGGGGGAGAGCAGGGAGGGAGCCGTTTAAGAGCCGTGCTGGAGGCGCAGCGTGCGGTGCGTTGTCCCAGTCGGTGAGCTGGGCTCCTGCTGCTGGCTGCTGCTGGCTGGCACTGGTGGCCAGGTGAGGCAGGCAGCTGAGGGGCTGGCTGGGGGTGCGCTGTAGGGGAGTCGGGCGCGCTCCCCTGGTGGAGCGTCCATCCCCGCCTGTCCTGTTGCCCTGCTCCTCTGGACACCTGGCAGCACAGGTGCAGTCCCTGGCGTGCACTGCTGCTGGTGGCCCCTGGAAAAAGGCCAGGGGGTCTCAGCTCTCATGTGCTGCTGTCGCCACAGCTCCCTTTGGCAGCGAACAGGAGCAGTGGCGGGGCAGGGATGCGTCCACCAGCTAGCCAGGTAAGGTAACCCAGCGGCCACGACGGGGACTGCCCCAGCTCCTCCCTCCCCTCCCCCCCCGCGTGCACTGCCCCCTACACACACACACCCCAGCCCCCTGCCCTGAGCCGCTCAGGGCAGGGGGATGGGGGGGATCACTCCACCCCCCTGCCCTCACTCCAGCCCCCTGCCCTCACTCCTGCCCTCAGCCTCCACCCACACACCTTGCCCTGACTTCTGCACCCCCACTCTGAACACCAAATGGGAGCTCCTGCACCCTCCCATCCCCACCTGCACAACTCACACCAAACAGAAGCTGCCCCAGGTAAGTCTTCCACATCCCAACTCTCTGCCCCTGCCCCGAGCCCCCTTCCACACCCTAACTGCTGGCCAGACCCTGCACCCTAATGCTTTTTACATTTTTTTTTTATAAAGCGCTCTTATCCAAAGCACTTTACAATAGTTAGCTAATGGTACAAACAATATTTGGAAAGATCCTTAAGTGGTCCACCGAGACCCTTGGCAATTTTCAAGTGGTCTATGGAAAAAAAAGTTAGACTACAAAAACAATCAAGGCACCTCACTTTATTTTCATTTACTTCCTATTACTTATAATATAGGAGGAGGAGGAAGGAAAAAAGAATGAAAAATAGGGATGGGGAAGATAAGAAAGAATGTTCTTTTTCTTGTCTGGGTCCCGAGGGGGGCCCCAGCAATGAAGCTGAGCACAGGGCCCCACTAACTCTAAATCCGCCACTGCCTTGCGTCTGTCTTCGGTTCCTCCCTAGAACATCTGGTCCGGTGATGGCCTTCACACTTATCTTTTAACACACACATTCCTCATTCACACACAAAACAACTGATTTACACAGAACATTTGAACAGAAACATCAAATTGCAATGCAAGGAAAAAAACTACCATTGCATCCTTTTACTTAGTTGTAGATTTAGCATTTTAAAATAAGTGGTGACCCTAAAAGGTCTGTCACTGCCTTGAAATCAGCACAGAGATTCTGGCTGATGCATCTCTACCAATCGCCCATTAGGCCATTCCCTTCTGCTTTCAGAAAGGGTGGATGGGAGGATATGGTCAAATCATACACCAATACATTTAATACATGCTACATTTTATTCTTTATCCTTCATTCTAAATTATACAAAATACAAACATAGAATCCTACTACTACACTTTAACGTCACTGCCCCTTTTGCCGGGCCGCCGACGGGGGGCGAAAGGGGCAGCTGCCCCAGGGCTGGCGATGTAAAAAGGCCTGGGGCTCCCAGCTGCCGCTACTGCGCCTGGGCCCTTTAAATCACCGCTGGAGCCCCGGGCAGCACAGGCCAGGCAGCGTGGATGGGCTGGCTGGGGGAGGCTGACCCCCAGCCCCACCCCTTCCACCCGAGGCCCTGCCCCTTCCGGGGGCCCGGAGCCGGGCCCTCGTACTGGTAAGTGCTTAATGTTACTTTCACCCCTGCCAGTTTACCAAATGATCCAGATCGCTGTGTATCAGTGACCTGTCCTCTTCATTATTTACCACTCCCCCAATTTTTGTGTCTGCAAACTTTATCAGTGATGATTTAATGTTTTCTTACAGGCCATTGATAAAATGTTAAATAGCATTGGCCAAGAACTGATCCCTGCGGGACCCCACTAGAAACGCATCTGCTCAGTGACAATTCTCTGTTTACAGCTTCATTTTGAGACCTATCCACTAGCTAGTTTTAATCCATTTAGTGTAGGCCATGTTAATTTGTATTATTCTAGTTTTTTAGTCAAAATGTCTGTCACGCTGTCTGGAGTGGTTCATGACCAAGAGTGCCCTCCTCAGGGCAGAGTGTCAAAAAGCAGGGCAGAGACCCCAAACTCATTGTATGTTCTATAATTAGATTTTACCAACCCAGTACCAAATGTGAACTCCTGAAGCACTATACCAGTCTTACCATAGAGTCACGGACAGTCCCCTTGGGCATTCCAGTCTATCTCGCCACCCAGGCAAGCTGGCCTTAGTGATTCCTGGGGGGATTCTACGCCCATGAGAAAGCACAGAATTCCTATGGCCTGCATTTTTCTGTGCACCCCCATGCAGAAAAACGCAAAAAAAATCTGCCGGGGAACACGTGCCTCTTCCCCGGCAGCTCAGGTAGCGCATCTGTTCCAGTGTGCCTGAAGCAGCCTCAGAGACAGGGGAGAGGGGCTGGGCGTGCATGCCTGGCTGATGACCATCGGGGGCGGGGCGGGGCTGGACAAGCAAGAGAGAGAGAGACTCTCTCCCTCTTTGATCTCATTCTCTGAGACAGAAATGTAGCAGCCTGCCTATTGTTCCTATTGTTAGTTAACTGTTCCCATTCTCAGTCAATTCCAGTCAATTCCCCCAGGAGCATAAAACCTGTGAAAGTTTTAAGGCCCCTACATTGCCAGAGTGATGTAAAGAAGTCTTATCATAAATGACAGTAAGGGGATCCTCAGCTAGGAAGATCTATGTGCTTTCTCACATTTTTCCTGTGCCAAAGTGGCACGATGGAGTTAGATTACAGCTCAAGATTTATTTTACTTACCCATTAAAAAAAAGCCTTTGAGGGCAAATAAAACATTTACCAAGCAGTCAATAAAATGTCAGGACACTCAGAACCAAGCACTTCCCAAAGTACCCGGCCAGGCCCAGGACAATGATTAGGAAAACTGCATGACTGTCATGTGTGGAAGTCTGAGCAATTTAAAATGACATTCT
>NW_020665188.1:144688-272499 GCF_002925995.2 Terrapene triunguis | reverse complement strand
CCCGGGTGGGGCAGATAGGAGGTGGGGGCCGGGCCATGACCCCCTCCCATAACCAGCTCTCCATACAATTTCCGAAACCTGATGCGGCCCTCAGGCCAAAAAGTTTGCCCGCCCCTGATTTATTACCTAGGAAAAAGAAATGAGAGAGTTATTTAGAAGTTAAAGGAGGCAAACGTATATGCACAGATGAGTTACAGTTTGTGATTCCAAAAGATGACAGAGCTGCAGTAATCTGTCAGCACTGAATGTCTTTGAGGGCTAACCCAGTTTGACCCTGGGGATCCCTGCTTCTGTTTCCTAGCTCCAGCTCTGTGAGAGTCCAAACAGCAAAGAGATGAAGAATGTTCATATCAGCTATCTTCATTTCCCTCTTGGGTGTGAGAGGGCCATTAACCCAGTCCTTGTTCTGTGATGTTCCCCAAAGGCCTGCTCAGTTTTGATAGTCCTCCTTGATAGCTGTGGGAATCACCACTCCTGCCTAGGTTCACAGGTTCAGAGCTGGCATTTTTACAGTTATAAAGCAAAACTAACATATCACCTTATAGCAGGGGATACAGACATTACATGTGAAATTAATGCGTGCAGCAACTTACAAACATTGTATAGAGTCTAACCACCAAACACATCTTTACAAGTCTAACGCCTGCCTGGAGCAATACTAACATACAGGTGAGCTGGTGTGGTTTCCAGCTATGAATTTGTCAGTGCTCAGCTGGTGCCTATAGCCTTGTCAAGAGCTTGGCACCTGGTCTGCCAGTGTCACAATGTCATGCGGCACCAAGTCAAATGCCTTACAGAGGTCTAAGTATATTACATTAACCTTATTGTCTTTATCAGCCAAATTTGTAATCTCATCAAAAAAGATATCAAATTAGTTTGACAGGATCCATTTTCCATAAACTTATGTTCGTTTGCATTAATTACATTACCCTCCTGTATCAACCGCTCCATTATCTTGCCCGGGATCGAAGTCAAGCTGACGAGCCTATAATTACCCGGGTCATCCCGTTTACCCTTTTTAAAAATTGGCACAACATTAGCTTTCTTCCCATCTTCTGGAACTTCCCCAGTGCTGCAAGACTTATTGAAAATCGACATTGGACCAAAGGCAGCCTCAACGTAAATATCTGACTATCTGAATTGTGTCAGTTTGTTTCAGTGAATGCCCGTGGTCAGCATAACAGATAAGAGGGAAAATATATATTTTCCTCTAATTCTTCAGTTTATTTGTGGATTTGACAGCCCTGGACGCAGTCTGTTTTGCTCTGATCCAAATCCAACCAGTCTTTCCACTGACTTCAGTGGGCTGTGAAGGCCCTTAGTAAGTTCCCCCAGTTGTGTGTGTGTGTGTCTTTCACACAATGAGATAGCAGAGTTTAAAAAAGAAATAAAAAGAGGAAAATGTGGTTTTAAAACCACAGAAGTTGCCAGAGGGATTCCAGTGTAGATCTGAAGTTATTTTGAATTTAGTTTTTGAAACTGACCAGACTTCAAGTGGATTGTCTCTTTGAGTCTTACACTGAATGCTGATGTCACTTGAGTCCTCCACTGTTTCTATTTTTCTTCAAGGGGAGCATTAATCAGCTATTGCACTGTTTCTGTTTTTGTTGCTCTGGATGTTTAGTTTTTCTAATTTTAGTGATGATTAAACCCAGACTTTGTTTTTTATCTATTTGGGTAATTTTGGAGAGTTAGATATTTGCTCTCTGAATGGTCTGAGCTGACTGGGTCTAGCAGGATGCTGACAGCTGGGTAAAAAGGCAGATTGTGTGGGAGGTTGTGGTGGAGAATAGGTTGATGCAGGTGTAGAGTGGGCTATTGGAGTTGAGGACACAAGGAGCGCTAATGCTGATTTTAGAGTAATCTGTTATTACAGTAGCACTTGAATGCTAGAGATGTTACAAAAGCATGACAGTTTCTACTTGCAAGTGGCTTCCTTGGCTCAGTCTTGTACAATGTGTTTAGTGCAGGAGCAAACTGAACACAATGAGAAACTGTGGACTCGACACCTATCTTGTCTCTGTCATAATCACCACCAGTCAGGAACAGAGATCCCAGGCTAAGTAACGGCTGTATTGTGAGAAGCTCCCACTCCTAATGAATAATAAACAATTCTGTGAACCAAACCATGTCAAGCCAGCCAGACCCTAACAGAAATCTTCAGAGTGTATAAGTGTAGATATTATCACTTAACTGTCCTGCATGGAGAGATTGGGGTGGGAATTGTAGTCACAAGGTTCAAATTGGGGGGTCTGAGATCAGGCTTGTAACTTGGTATTGAGGCCCCTTGTCAAGGCTGGTTCCCCACTCTGGCACTTCAAGTGGAGAAGATGGGGGCCCGCAAGGATTCTAAAAATTAATAATGGTCACTCCAGGCTTGTATTAAACTCCCAGGGTTACAGCTTCTCTTTGACCTTGGGTGGGTAGATGCTGCTACCACCCAAATACAAAACCTCTGGAACCCAGAAAGGCCCACTTGGGAATTTCTTCCTGTGGGGTACTCTCAAGCCCTTTCACCTCTCCTCCGAGGAAGAGCTGAGAAAGGAAAACAAAGAAATCAGCTCTTGCCACCAGCTAACTTAAAAACATGTGCACAAACCTCTTAAGACACAAAAATACAAATCCTGTTCTTAAAAAAGGTAAATTTTATTAAAAACAAAAAGAAAGAAAATACATCTGAAAACTCAGGCTATTGCTAGATTTTTAAAAGAGCAATTCCAATAATTAAGCACCCAAAATAATTTTCTGGGGGTTCAGCTTAAAGGTTAAAAGCAGCAAAAGCATCTGGGGTTAATCGCGTCTTTCTACACATTTTCTGATCTACTTACATATCTGGGTTTTCAAATAAGCAATTTGTAGGTATGATTCTGATGATTTTCATACCTGGCCTTTAGCTTCTCACGGCATAACTGCTGCCCTGTTCCCCCCTTCCACGAAGAACAACAACAGACCCACAAAGGGGAGTCTTGTTTCAATTTTTAAAAGTTCTAGCCGTCCCATTGGCTCTTTTGGTCAGGTGCCCACTCCCTTTCTTTTACCTATGCAGGGAGACTTTTTTAACCCTTTACAGGTAAAACAAGCAGACAACAGCTACCAAAAGGGACTTTATAGCTAACTGGCTGGCTGGGTATCCATAAATGAGAGCTACCCACCCCCTTCATTTATCACTCCCCTAAATGCCTGGATCCCAGTAGGATCACTCCCCTAAATGTGTTGTCTGATTTTGGGGGTGCAGAGAAGCCACAGATCCCGTTGAGTATGTTGGCGTTCTACAGCTAGTGGTTGCCATGAAAAGGTTCACAGTTACCTCCAGCAGTGATGCAGTTATTGCCAATTTCATATGTAGGGGCAGGGGGAAATTCCAAGGGGAGGGGGAAAGAGTGAGGGAAAAGAATTGCAAGGGATGGAGAAAATTTCAAGGGCGGGGGAGGACAGAGGTGTAATGCTTGGGTGTGACAAAGTTTATCTACTGAAGTTGTGCTACTGGGTGAGTACCCTTTCCCAAACACATAGGTACACTGGGCACCATGCATATAAGTGCATGAGGATTAAGACGAAAATTTAGAACTCCAAAGCTACTGAAATAATTGCATTCAAGCTTAGTTGACTTGTTTGGTCTCAGTGAGATCTACAAAAACAAGCCAAGTTTGAAACACCTCAGCAGTTTTAAAACTACCAGATCTGATTCACTCAGCCAGCAGGACCTGTGTTTAGAACCTCTGGCAGCAGAAAGTCTGGATGGATTGAGGCCAGTGGGGCAAACCTCCCACAATTCCTGCTCTGCCCAAGGTCCTGGAGCTGCTCACCACAGCTCATCAAGTGGGCAGGGCTAGCCAAAGCACTGACAATACAGGGGCTGCTCCTAGGAGATGCACTGAATCACTGTATCTCCTCAAGCACTGGGGCGTCTATGAAGCCCTGGCAAGCCAGTCAACTCCTGCCCTTCCTTGAGGGCTGACGTCACCTTTAACGCAACTGTCCTCCTTGCACCAGGGCAGGAGTGTGGGAAAACTGTGCTCCCTGTGCCCACCTGGTGGGATTAAGCCAATTAATAATACTTAAATTCCCTAATTGAGCATACAGGTACATGCCCTGTGCAGAGTTTCCAAACAATCGTGTATGTTAAACCACTGCCAGCTTATGACTGCAAGCCAAACCAAGGAAGCAGGCCTCAGGGAACAGTCCAGGTCCATGCTAATCCTGCAGCCAGAACTCTCCTGGAAACGGGAGGATGTGCTGCTTTTCTTTCCCAGCCTTGCTGAGCTCAGACTCCGAAGTGGATTTTGCTCAGATTTAAAAAAACAAATGTTCTTTCCAGGAAAGCCCCTGTAGGAACGATTCAGTGCCGGGGGGTTGTGCTGGGCCCTGCTTTGCAACCTCAACGATAGCAGGTGCTACAGGTTGCCCCAGCTTCTGAGCAGTCAGGAGGGATTTTTGCAAGTTTTTAGAGCAGTTAAGCAGCCAAGTCCTAGTGAATTCACAGGACATTGTGCGCCTAACTCCCTTGGGCTCCAGGATGCCAGCAGTTATTTCCTTGTTCAGAGAAGATTCAGACTTCAGTTTTTTCCTGATTTTATTTTATTCTCGGCATGCGAGTGGTGTTGCTCCTGCTAATGCTTTGAACCAGGATGAAAGCGGCATAAATGCTCGCACAGATGTAACGTGACTTTCAGAAGTCCAACCAAGCAGCTCTGAGTTAAAGTTCCCCACCAAATGAAATATGTGGGTGTGTTAACTGTCCCCCCCACACACAAAAAAGCCTTTGGCAAGTACCTTGGTGTGGGCTGTCGATCCAGATCACTACCCTTCCAGTCAGGTGGTGTGTGTCACTCCACTATTCTGCGCTTGAAGCTGATATCTGCAGAGGCTGTGCGCGGGGTGGGGGGTGGTCCCCTGTCGCCCAGCTGCTCTTTGGCACAAAGAACTCTCTCTTCCCTCTGAACCGCAAGGGAGGAGATGCTGATTTCACTCACACCGATGTGACCCCCACCCCCAAATCACTAGTTTCACCAAGATAAAACGAAAGCGTGAGAGCCTGCCTGGGGTAACGCCTCTGCATTCAGCAGGGGTGACATTGGGCAAAAGGGCTTGAGTGCTGGCTGCTAAGTGCCAATCAGTCAGTGGTTGGTGGTTGGCTATTCTGTTCACGTTCGGCACCTTTTAGTCATCGAGCTATTAACCTACCGGTGCCGTAGGAGTAGCTGCAGCCGTTACCCCCGCAGTGGGTTCCCTGCTCAGATAATTATGTCTGTAGCATTAGTGGTTTGTGATCTTTACCAATCTTCCAAAAATTAGAGCGAAAAAGACTTACTCACCACCTACTGGGCACCAGACCCATGACTAATCAGTAGCTCAGGCTTGCAAAGAATAACTTTTTCCAGACAAATTTGATTGCTTTTTTGGACAGGCTTGCAAAGCCAGTGGCTGAAGGGGCTGCAATAGCCAGCATACATTTAGATTTTAGGACATGAATTAATTTAGAGAGGGAGACTTTCATGAGATGCGGCGTCAAAGTGGCTGGGCTGTGAGCAGTGTCTTGTGGATTGAGATTGGCTTTAAGTCCTAAAGGAAGAAATGCGTAGATTTGGGATGAGTGAAAAGATGTCTACTGGGGTGCAGTGGGGGTCAGTTCTATTCAGTGCTTCATTCCTGATCTGGAGAGAGAGAAAACAGCACATCAGGGAGAGAAATTAACTGGTAAACTGACAGTGAATGGGGAGCACTTTCAAATCCCAGTAAGTGGGCAGATTTATGCTAGCTTGGCTCACACTAGTGCTCTAAAAAGAGCAGTGTGGCCATTGCGGCTTGAGCTGGAGCTCGGGCTCTCAGGGCTAGGAGGTTGGGTGGGTTTGAGCACCTGACTGCAGCATCCACACTGCTATGTTTAGCATGTTAGCGCGAGTCTGTCTGCCCAGGTTGGGAAGCTAAACCCAGATGCAGGGTAGACATACCCACCAAAGGAGCTAGGAGGGTGGAGCTGGGCCTACGTGGTAAAGGTCAGCGTAGGACCAGCGAAGTCTGGGGAGGTTTATAAATGGGGTTTTGGGTTGAATCTGTCAGCAAGTCCCATGCTCCCCTTGGCTTCTGTGGTGGGAGGGGAAGGGAAGCCTGTGGATGTGGCTGGGGGAGGTGAGGAGAGGCTGCATACATCTTCTCGCTGCTCCGGACGCTCCTGTGCAGGCATCCGAGCCCAAAGGTGGGAGAAGGCAGAGGCTGGGAGCCAGTCACGCTCCTCAGGATTCTCCCTCTGCCCAGCCCAGCAAAATTACTGCAAGGAGAGCCTGCCTCTATCGGATGGGTAAGGCAGCTGTCGCCTTGGGACTGAAGTGCAAGCACAGTTAAGGAATAAGAGCCCAGAACAAGTGGGGTTTCTCTGTCCTCCAGGCTGGCATGGCCTTGGGGATTTAAACACTCGAGCACTTCAGCTTTCACAGAGCTCCCAGCAAGGAGCTCGAGGGAGACCGTGTAAGGGGTCCCCCTCTGCTCTGGGCTTCCCCTAGGGAGGGTGCTGGGGCAGTGGCAATCAGGGCGCATGCTCTGTGACTCCTACGGGAGCTGGGCTGCCAGAGGGCTGGGGCTGAAGGGTGACAGCGTGGAGACATGGGCCCTAGCATGTTCCTCCCACTACAAAAAAACCCTTTGTTAATAAAGGGGGAGGCAGGGAGCCATGGGCCAAGGAAGGTAAAGTCCTTCCCCCCCCACTTTCTGGCAGAAGAATAAAGAGATCTCTTGCTTACCTAGGTAGGGGTAACTCAAACAACACCATGGACAATGTGTGCACCCCCCGTTCAGGGAGGTTAGCCCCCTGCCTCCTCTGCCCAAGGCCCCAACCCCACTCTACCCCCCTCCCACTTACTGGCTGGCCTTCCGGTGCAGCCCTGAACCCAGGCCAGTTCGCCGGTGCCCAGAGCAGTCCAGAGGGGCCCAGAGTCCCAGCCAGCTGGCTGGGGCCGAGCCCTGAGCCCTGGGGGTCACCCAGAGGAGTTCTGAGCCCCATCTCGGCCTGGCCCTGGGGCTACAGCGGGGAGCATTAGTGGAGGTTTGGGGAGGCTTATTCTCCCCCAGCATCCATTACCCACTGCCCATGCACAGGGATCTGTATTACCAACAGGCAGAATAATCATTGGGCTCAGTACAGGGGTTACTGGGTGAAATGCAATGACCTGTCATGTGCAGGAGGTTAGACTCGATCTGAAACTCGAGGAATGTTTGACTCTCTGGCTGTCCCAGGAGGAGATTCAGCTGGTGAAAATGAAAGTTAATGTGACTGGAGGGGAAACAATTGCACCAGTTCCACAAACAAGTGACAAATCCACACTGTTCATTCAAGGACGGGCCCCGTTTTTAACCGAACGTGACCTACTGAGTCCAAGAGAGTGAACATGCGCTTGATAATGAGCAACATGAGGCCAGTTTTTGAGCAGAGGAGATTTACAACGGAAGCCACAGGCACTGACTTTTGTTTTTACTGGTGAGTGCTCCTCTTCGCCCCTCCCCACTGTGCAAGCAGTGGGCGGGGCCTCGGGGGGAAGAGGCCAAGCAGAAATGGGGCCTCGGGGCAGAGTGCAGGCAGGGCGTTGGGGGGAAGCGGCTGAGTGAGGGCGGAGCCTCTGGGTGCAGCGCTGGCAGAACGGGGGTGGGGCCACGGTCTGGGCACCAGGGCCCACAAAAGATTAATCCGGCATTTTAGCTTTTCCTTTCCTTAATTTCATCATGTTAATGAGTGCCCGGTCACTTCCCGAAAGGGAGGTCTGCTTGGTTTGTGAAATAGTATGTCAAGGGAAGTAGTGGAAGCTCCATCACCTGTGTCTTGTTCAAATATTTGGCTTTGGTGTTCCTGACTCCTGGGGTTTGCTTTTGGCAAATATGTTTATTTGCAGGTGTGTTTGTGAGAAGAGCAAGGGTTGTGAATGCTTATGCACAAGCTGAACAATGCCAGAAGTGATCAGTGGCATCTGGAGAGCTCTGTGTGCATCTGGAAGACAATGCCATGTGACACCTGGTGCGAATAAGCAATTACGAAGAACAAATACTTAGAGTAATAGTTGTAGTGAATAGATGACAAACTCTCGCTGATATGGGACCATCTTTGGCACCTAGGTGCTGAAAGAAACAAAGGTTTTTAAAAAAGATGTTTTCTCTTATCGTTTTTCCATACATAAAAAGCAACCGTGTGCGTTCAGTCGGAGTGAGCCTTGCCTAGCATTAACAGAAGAACAGTGAGAACAAAAGTAAAGTATCCACGAGAGAGAGAGCACATAGTGTGACCAGGCTGCACCTGGACACAAACTGGCTCATCAGCTGGGGAGGGGAGTGTCTCTCCATTTAAAGGTGCAGCTAGCAAACCAGTCAGATCAGATGCACGTTTTTCTCTCTCCATCGCCCCAGATTACAGAGTATGAACGTTTCTAGCTTATAAATTTTTCAACGGATTCTTTCCTGGGGAAAGTTTTTTTTTTTAATCAAAAACAAGCCCCCATCAGCTGAAATATTTGATTGAAGTCTTCATACAATAAATCTGAGTTGAGTCCCCTGTAAAATGTGGCCACATGGGGCCTGTTCCCAGATTATTCCGACAGAAAAAGGGGCAAAGTTTGGTTGTTTGTAACTAGCTCAGCCGGCTCTAGACTGGAGTAGGATGGGTTTTGCTAACAGTTCCCCATTGTGCAATAGAGATAAGAGCTCGTCCGTCTCTCACAGGCGTGATGTCAGGATAAATACATTGAAGGTTGTAAAGTGCTTGGAGGTCTACTGATGAAAAGTGCTATATAAGCGCTGGGTGTTATTAGTATTAGTATTATTTATTTGCATCCAGGCATCCGTTAAAGCCAACAGTGCCTTACAGCCCTGAGTTCAGACACACCGGTAGGACATATCTAAACAGACCACATTCCCTGAAGCACCCTATGCTCTGAAGTAGTTCCCCCACCTTAGCAGACTGGCACTGGTTAGCATGGTGGACTGAGCTGTGAAGACACTTCCTTTTCTTCTTAAAACAGTGTTTGAACTGCCTGGCTCACAGTGGCTTCATGAGCGGACATTTTATTTAGAGCAGTGTTTCTCAAACTGGGGCCGCCACTTGCGTAGGGAAAGCCCCTGGCGGGCCAGGCCGGTTTGTTTACCTGCCCCGTCCTCAGGTCCGGCCGATCGCGGCTCCCGCTGCCTGCGGTTCGCCGCTCCAGGCCAATGGGGGCTGCTGGAAACACTGATTTAGAGGGTGTTGGCCCACATCATCAAAGGTAGTTAGGCTCCTCACTTGCATTGCTTTCATCTGAAGGTAGGAGCCTAAATAATGAGGCTCTGGCTGTCATCTTGTGCTCTAGAATCTTCCATTCAAGTCTCTAGCTTGATGGTTGTAAAAATAACCTACAAGGTATAAACCAAGAGTGACCTGATGCAGTGAAGTCTACGTGAGTCTGCAACCACCCTGAAGCAATAGCTCTGAGAGGTGGGACCCTGTTCATCTCAATTGTGCGTAACTCTTAAGACCAGTGTTATTTCACTGCTGATCAAGGCCAGCCAGATGAAAAGGGATAATGACTATGCAAATGTGTGCTATCTGCTGCCAGCGGCTTGTCTTTTGGTTGACTCCATTTGGTGAGGATTGGATTGTAAGAACTTGGGAGAGTACCAGTACTAAAGTAAATTAAACCAGAATAACTCACAACATGTGTGCACACACACACACATACTTCAACCCATGCCTCTAACTCCCAGGTGAGGGAAATTTTCACGACTGGTGATGAGAAATTTTTTAGTGCTTCTGAATTGTTGGCTCTGAAGAGAATTAGAAAAAGCCAGAGGACTCTGGCTCAAAGCTGACTCAAGGGAACACAGAAGTATCATGTTGCTCTTTACTCTCTTTCTGGGGAAAGAAAAACTCCACCCTTGGCTCTCAAAATGGACTTCAAAGTGTTCTGAGGGAAAGGAGACACTTGGATACATTCACAACTAGTCCGAAGGTCCAAACATGGGACTTTGTGTACTGTACAACCGTCTAGACCTCTTTGAGAGAAGTGTTCTAATTAAGCCATTCCTCTAGACAATAAATGGTTAATGAGCTCTCATCTAATAGGCTGCTACTATCACCATGAACTTGGTAAGCATGCTGTGAGATTATACCCTTCTAAACATGAGTTCAAAGCCCTGGAGATGGGAGCTCCTGGGAGAGAGGCTCAGGTTCCTGAAGATGTAGTGCTACTGGCACCTAGGCATAAACCTCTGGACAGACCTCAGATGCTTACTGGTCCCCTGGATAAATGTGAGTGTAATTGCCAGGGCAGATTCCGGGGTGACATACTTGCTTCAGCATTTCAAGGACAGCAGCTGATGGTTCCTGCCTGTTCTCTCTGGAATATAGACTGCAATTGCTAATACTAGAATCTTCCCAAGGATTCTAAAGTTTGGGGAAACCTGGGTTTGACATGAGGTAGAGAACTACTTGGGGGATCTAGGAACTCCAGCAAATCCCCTCTGGAGGTTATGAATAGAGCCCATCAACCCAAAGCCACCAGCTTCCATTGCTCTCCAAAGCTGGAAAGCCTGCTTCTGTCAGGTGCGCTAAGAACAACAGCTGGCCAGTTTGTTGGAAAGGAAGGAGCTGAGGTCCACATTCCTTTCCCCAGGAAGAATTTCCTTTAAAGGGCTGATTTTGCTGCCCATGCATACAGCACGCATGCTCCGATGGGCCTCATCATGTAGTCTCTCTGCAGTAATTGGCTATGATCTTTGCCACTCTGGTTCCTGTATCACATCTGTGAGCTTGCTGCTGTCCTCTCTAGAGTCCTCCCTTAGGAAGGGTTAGGATTGGGGTTGGGGGCTGGGCAGAGGGGGCAGACGCTTCGGATGGGAATGTTATAATGGAATAGGCACGCAGACTATATATATATATATATTCCCTTCCTCCCAGTCTATATTTCTCTCCAGAAAGTTCAGTTTAAGCTGTGACTGCCCTTTTCCTGCCTTTTGAAGTCAGAGAGCTCTGTCCATGCATGACTTCTTTAATGAATATAAATATAGTGAAATATAAATAATACGACATGCCTGAAATAGCGTCACCCCTGAGCATTCAGGCATGAACGTCATGGAAAGAGGGGGGAAAAGGTTTTTTATCTATTTTGGCATTTTTTTGTTTTTTGAGGTTTGTTCCATTCCTTAGGAAAGTGCAACCTTTGCCATGGATGAAAATGCGTTGATGCTTTTAAAAAAAAATAAAAAGGAAACTGACCCATGGATTGAAACAAAGTGGAAAGTTTTCCATTGCAGGGGTTGTCATAACACTGCAGGACAGTGCCCATAACAGTGTGGTGAGAAGCGGTTTTTATCAATGCTCTCCACAGAGATCTGTGGGTTAGAGACATCTCGCCCGTGCTGTGACAGCATTTTAGAAATCCGAACAAACAATGAAACAAAGGGCAGACCAAAACAAGCTGAAAAATACACCCTAACCAAGACAGCTTGAATCAACACTGATTTGAAATGCACGTGTGTCCAAACCTCTTCAGGTTGGGCTAAGCACCCCAATCGGGTATTTATGGCCTGAAGATTCATTTGAAGCTGGTTGGGGATTGGGAAATTCTAACCAGAAAAATGAAAGCAAATTAACTGGAAATGGTGAGGCTTTTTTTTTAATGTGGCCTGTGAATTTAAGGGAGCACTAGGGTTTTGGGCAGAACAAGAACTGAAAGGACATTGCTAGGTGATGGATCACTCTCTGGCTGGCTACACTTACCCCTCAGTCTGAAGAACCCAAACAGTCAGGACAGAAAGAGTGAGAGAAGGGTTAAACAAATGCATGGCTGTTTTCCCGGGCTCCTCCTCTTTCTTCTTGTGTCTCTGCTCCATTCACACTGAGCAGGCAGAACAAGTGTGTTGTCCGAAGGCAGGGAGGCTGAGCTGGACCGGCAGAAAAATACCAATTCTGCAGTTGATGGATTGAGATCCACCTTAACAGGGGTAGCTGGAGCTAGCAGGCTGAGCGGGCTAGTGCTTAGACCAGCAGAGACAGCAGCTGCCACTGAAGACAAGCTCCATCCCAGAACAACATAGGAGGATTGGGGAAGAAAATAGACACCACTCCACCAATCTCCTGCCCCAAGCAACCCTTTTCCTGCCAGCCACGTCTAACCTTTCTGGATTACAAGGGCCAAGCGCACAGAGGGCAGAATGGGTTTTCCAAAGGTTTGTTTTTCTATCCTCCCAACCAAGGGAATAAACTAGAAGAAGGGAAAGCCTGGGGCAGCCTGCATGGTGCTGAGAGGTAAGGCTGAACTGGGAATGACAGTGTCCGTGCATTCTGTGTCTAGCTGCACTCACCCTGGGGAGGGTTCCTTGGAGCTGCTTGCTCAGTTAGAAGACAAACGCTGCTGCCTGGTTTTACTTAATGATTGTTTATGATTCAGTTTGTGATAAGGGAGCTGAGCTGCTGGCTCATTGTGCGGAGCTGGTCTGCAGTAGAACTCAGTGATAAAGGAGAACACTGGAGCCCCCACAACTGCAGCTGGCTGGGCTGGGGAGCACGGGAGGGGGGATTCTATTGAATTCTAACTGTGTCCATCTCAATATGCCTCAAAAGCTCACCTGGAATGAAATGGGTGCTGTTGGCCAGCCTGAGCATGGGCTATCATGTGGGGGTGGCGAGGGAGAAGGAGAAACGCCCCCAGTAAATCCTGCTTCCCACGGATTATGGACCTTTTTTTTATCTAAGCTAAATTTTAGGCTTTTCTGTGGAAGGTAGGAATTCAGGTTTTCCTTACAGTGTTGTTCTCCTCTTAAAAAAGGACTGTGTAAAAATAGGACCTTCTTTTTTAAACCAAACCAGTCCCCCTCCAATGGTTCTTAATTGCCTTTGCTCATTTTAGGACAAAAGTTTTCCTTCCTTTGTGCTCCTCTTTGCACTGCAGAGCCAGCACAGCTCTGAAGGAGAGAGCTGAGCGTTACTGTCTGTCTCGTGCATCAGTATCAGAATTGTCTCCTAAGCCCCAGTCTGTCCCACCGATTGCAGGCAACAGGGTTATGAGCTATCAAGGAAAGCAAAATCTGAAGACAGTGGGGGCAGCTCAGTGTCACTGAAGGCTCTGTTTAGCCTGCAGAACCTTTATTACTGGCAGTGATATGCAAGATGGAAAGAAACCAGCTTGATTCTCAGCACCCAGGCTGAAGATGTAGGGCTAGCAGGTAGAATAAGCCTATTTTGACTTGTAAGATGTGCACATTTGATAGGACTAATCAAGAGGCAAACATGCCATAGATAGTCAATATTTGGGGTGCAAACTCCCATCAGGGCCTTTGCTGAACATTCTCCTCCCAACGTGTACTTTCATTTGCGTACTTTAGTATCAGACTAAGGAGGTTACGAGGTCTGTTGGTTAGCACCAAGTCCTGGGGACCCAGAGGGTATGGGACTGAGGCCTTGTCTTCACAAGGGGAAAAGGTGTGTTCTTACCTTGAGTTAAAATGCTAGTGAAGACAAGGCAGCTTGCAGTTTTCATATGAGTTAGCGGGTCAAGTTAGAGATGAGGCTCACACATAGTCTTTAAAGGCACCTGCTAACCCATGTGGAAACTACAAGCTGCCTTGTCTACCCTTTACCATGCATTGTTAAGCCGAGTTACCTAAGTACTCGGGCTAAGTACGCATCTTTTTCTCTAGTGAAGACACAGCCACCGGCTGGGCAGTGATGTCAGGCAATCCCTTTGGCTTGCTTCTACTTAAGTGAAAAATACTGGGGCTGTTTATGTTAAAGGAGAAGCATGAGATGGGACATGACAGTATATAAAATAATGAATGGGTTGGAGGAGGCCGATTAGGAATTTGTCCTTACCTTGTCTCATAATGAAATCGAAAGATGGTAAATTCAAAACTAATAAAGAGGAACACCTTTTCACACAAGGCACAGTTACCCCATAGACCTCATTGCCACAAGATACCATTGAGCCCAAGAGCATGGCAGGATTTTAAAAAAGGATTGGACATTTACTGTGGATGCCTCTGGAAGTTCTTGTTATCCACGTAGATTTTTTTTTTAAGTTTTGGAAGGGTTGTAAGTTTTCTTGATTCGGAGCCTGAGCCAACCTCAAATTAATGAGGATTAGGAGGAAAACTTTCATGGGGTTATGCCCTAATTGACTACCGGCAGGGTTCTGTGAAGCATCCAGTACCAGAGAGCAGAGACTGGTCTACATGGACACCTAGTCTAATCCAGTCTGTTCCTATGTCAGGCCGACAAAACTATCCTGTAAAAAGAGAAAAGCAGGAAGGTCAGTAGGCACTAAGGTGCTGTGTGCGCTGAGCTTTCTGACAGTGCTGGGAGGTTAGCCACACTGACCCTCCTCTCCCTGCTGTTCATTGGGTTCCTTAGCCCACAGGGGGTAGGTGTGCACCTGGGAACCTTAGACCTATAGTCAGACCAGGGTTGGCCCTAGCAGTGGAAAGCAGTGCTGCTGTGGGGTGTGTGTGCGGGGAGAGGACGTACAGGTATTTTTACAGGTGACTTCAATGGCATTGGGCAGGTCTGTGTTTATTGTGTGTCACCAAGTCTGATATCAATTGTGCTCTGTTTAAGTAAAAATGCCTTTTTCTGAACTGCCAGCCCTGCAAATTCCCTGTAAGCTGACGGGCCGATGCACCAGTCAGGGCTGGTAAGTGCAGCCCCCACTCTGGTTCAGTTTGAGTCTTGTGTCTTAGTGCAACACAACTCAGAACACTTGGGAACAACCACCAGAGACCTATCCAGCTTTCAGTGAGCTGGGAGGGGGGTGGAGGACAGGCCATTCCATCTAGGGAGCCCCTATGGTGCCAGATTCCCTTTGCTTTGATAGTCCACCCCCAGATCACCCATGTGACGAGCAAGGCACTTGGGCTTTGCTTGTAACCGCTTACGTGCTGAGGTTGAAGGAGCGCCTTTCCGCCTCATCACACATACCCGGGGAGCTGAGAATTCCAGGTAGGATGGTGCCCACAATAAATTAATAAACAAGTATTGAAATCTGATGCACAAGCGGGGCAAAGACCCCACTAGGTCTTAGTGGCTAAATGGGCTTTTCAGTGTCTGAGGGCGTTGTCAGAATACTTCACTTGTTTTTCATAAAAAAACCCATAGACAGGACGCCAGTGCTACAAGGCGGGGGTCTGATATCCCAGCACATGTACGCATACTTGTGCTAGCTCTCAGTGAGCTAGCGTGAGTACACAGAGCAGCGTAGCCGTGGTGGCAGAGGGAGCAGCAGCGGCGGCATAGCTGAGCCCTGCTGAGCTCACTGGTTTCAGGTAGTCTCATTTTATGGCATCTTTGGAAAGCACACCATTCAGCAGGCACGCTGTGCAGGTCTGTTTATTGTCTATGTCAGGTGGGAGCCAGGCGAAGAGAGCTGCCCGTACGTTGGTCCGTCACAGTATCTGGCACTAAGCTGGAGACGGGGATGCCCGCTCTTTGTGTTTGTAATTGGAGGGTGGAGCATACGTTGGCATCTCAAGCTGGCGTGAGGCACCTGTCAAACAGAAGTAACCTCACTGCTCAGCAATTGTGCTGCAGGACCGGGAACTGTGGGTCACACTGAGTCTTCTGATTCACGTGTTCTTCGGAAACACAGTCCGTCAACCCCCACCCCTGGGCTAGAGGGTCTCCCCCTTATTCCCATCAGAGAGTACTAACTTTTCAGGTCATTTGGCCCATTGACCATAGACAGGGCCGGCTCCAGGCACCAGCTTAACAAGCAGGTGCTTGGGGCGGCCAAGGAAGAGGGGCGGCACCTGCGGCAATTCGGGGGCGGCAGGTCCCTCACTCCCTCTAGGAGCGAAGGACCTGCCGCTGAACTGCTGCCGCTGATCGCGGCTTTTTTTTTTTTTTTTTTGCTTGGGGCGGCAGAAATGCTGGAGCCAGCCCTGACCATAGAGCTACTTTGATTGACACCAGCAGAGGAGCTGGCCCTCAGTTTGCGAACAACACCGTTCGTTAGCACAGCATCTAAGGACGTAAATGCAGAGGGCTGCAGCGCTATGTGTGATTGTTATTCACTGAGGCTTAAACTGAGCTAGCCCCTGGTTACTCTGTGCCATCGGAGCCTCTCTGCAGCAGCCAGAGGCCGCCTGGCAGCTTTTCCACATGCTCACTCAGGGCCAGGCTCATCTCTGCACTGGTGCTGGTACCAGGACGGGGAGGAACGGGAAGCGGCTCAGGGGGGCCGGGCTCTGTTTGTGTAGATTCCGTGGCCTGTTGCAGCAGCATCTCTTGGCCATCCTTGGGGCTCAGCACTGCCCCAGCCATGCCTCCTCCCAATCCTGATCAGCTTCCAATTGCAGAGAACTTGTGCCAGCAGCTGCTGCAGAGGTGTGTCTGGGACTGAGACCTGGGCTGGGCTGGGAGGGCCTCTGCCAGCCCCATGACCCATCCATGTGAGGGTTTCTCTTTCAGTGGATGAACTGAGTAAAAAGGGGCCCAGGCTTGTGTGAAGGGAAGTGTGCACAGGAAGGGATCCCACATGCAGGGGCCTGGAGTGAGCTCAAGGGCATGCACAGGGTAGGTGGGTGGAAATGTCACACAACCGTGTATAATCCTCCCCATGGACTGGGATGCAGGAGGATAGGCAAGAGGTGTCTGTCTAGTGCACTGAGATGTCAGCACGTCTTGTACAGTGGGCTAGCAGGTCAGCCGTTTGTAACACTGGTTTTGGGGAGGGCGAAGTTTAGCCAAATGCAGATCATGACGTAGTGCAGACACTCAAGCCTGCTCAGGTCCCTGGGTCGAGCTCCGGTTGCTAGCCCTTGCCGAATTCTGTGCCATCACATTCACTCTAGTGGTGTTACCAATGCTAGCTAGATGAGAGCTAGCATGGGTCTGCCTAGCTCAGCTGTGCTACAATCATGCCTTCATTTGCAGTGCAGATATATCCTTAGAGCCGGTGAACCTATTTATCAGGTCTGCTGCCTTCCGCTCCCTCTCCAGCACCTGCCGCATGTGCTGCAATTTGATTCTTGTCAGGGTGGGCAGCCCCCGAAGGATAAAGCCGTGTTTGGGAATCCTCCCTTTGATCTATGCAGAGGTTGACAGCTTTTTAGGAGGCTGTGCGAACTTGTAGTAAAGAGAGGCAGAAGTGTGTAGTAAAAAGCATCATGAATGGATCCTAGCAACAGAGAAGGAAAAACTGCAAAGGAAGTGCGTTTTCTCCCTCCGAGCCTTCCTTAATTCATGGCCGGGTTAGTGACAGGCTTCAAAATCGGTTCTCATGTAATTGCACTGAATATTTTGAGCATGACTTGACTGGGTATTGCTTGTTGCAGCGAAGAGGGGAGAGCCCAGGCAAGGTTTATACTCCACCCCTTGCCCGAGGGGCCTCTCCAGAGTAGGACATGAAAACAGATTGATTTCATGAAAGACGGGCCTTCCCGGCTGGAAAATGCCATTCCTGAAGGGGACCCAGTTTGCTTCGGCATAAGAATGAGAGGTTGCAAGTAAGACTAGAGTTCCCGATGGGACAAGTTAACAGCAGGGGGGTTGGCAGAGAGATTGACCCACACCAGACATACACCAGGTCTGTTAATTAGTGGAAGCAACAGCTTCCTTGTCTGTGTGTGGAGTGAAGTTTTCTCTCTTTTCCTGTGATGTAGAGCACAAAACCCAACAGCTAAAGGAGCTTGTTTCCCCCTTCCCAGTAGGTGATCTGATCCAGAAATCCTCACAGCAAAGAACAGTGCTTTGGCCTGACCCCCATATGCTGAAAATGATTAAAGACTTTTAAACCATTCCAAGGTTTAGTCTCCGATTAAACCCTTTGCGATCTAGGATTTCTATACTGGGTTTTTAAAACCCATCAGCACATTCTAAGCTTTGCCAGCCACCCCACCATATTGACATTAGTTTTTTTTTTTTAAATTAGGTGTTCAATGAATCCCCTCAATGTGGCTCTCTTAAGGATTAATTAGGCCTCAGGTTAGGGTTGCCAATTTTGGTTAGATGTATTCCTGGAGGTTTCATCATAATACACAATCTTTAATTAAAGATTAATCTTTAATTCCTGGAGACTGCAGGAGCATCCTGGAGAGTTGGCAACCCTTCTTGCCTGGTTCCTGATGTAACAGGAGAATGAAGACCATTTTGAAAGAGAGACAAGGTGGGTGAGGCAATATCTTTTATTGGACCAACGTCTGTTGGTGAAAGACACAAGCTTTTGAGCTGCACAGAGCTCTTCTTCAGGTCTGGGAAAGGTACTCAGTGTCATAGTTAAATGCAAGTTGGAAGAGATTGTTTAGTGTAAGGAGTTAACACATGTCTAAGAGACTATTAAAAGTGAAGTGGCCCATTAACCACTCCAGTCACAAGACTAAAAAAGGGGGTTAGTAAGATGTGCACGCTTGATAGGACTAATCAAGAGGCAAACATGCTATACATAGCCAATATTTGGGGCGCAAACTCCCATCAGGGCCTTTGTTGAACATTCTCCTCCCAACGTGTATTTTCAATTGCGTACTTTGGTATCAAACTAAGGAGGTTACGAGGTCTGTTGGTTAGCGCCAAGTCCTGGGGACCCAGAGGGTATGGGACTGAGGCCTTGTCTTCACGAGGGGAAAAGGTGTTTTCTTAACTTGAGTTAAAATGCTAGTGAAGACAAGGCAGCTTGTTCAAGAGGCACATTAGATTGAACTGGCTTGTTGTGAAACAAACTCTTCAGGAAATTATGCCATTGACTGCTTTAATGTTTCAGTTAAGAATTGGAAGATCAGTGTTCAGCAAAACACCTTTCCCCATGTATTAATCATTACATATACAAGGAAGTCCTCTTCACCTCTCCCTACTCCACCTGTAACTTGATTTCCATTGTCTGCAAACTTGTTTCAGACACAACCATGTGGATTTTAGCTTGTGATCGGTATCATGTTAAAGCTTTTGGATTTTGAAGCCTTTCCTTTAATTCTTGGTTGTGATTGGCAGGGTTGCTTTCAGCTTTTTCTGCTGTTGACTTCTTAAAGCGGAAGCACCAAGAAAAAATGGAAGAGCTAGCTCGTCCCCACCTTCCGAGTGGAAGGGGATGAGGTTCTGGATGGGAAGATGTATTGCTCTCCATGCTGGAGCTCCAGGTGGTGAGAGAACAGGCGCTAGAGGGGTGGAGCTTAGGAGTGGCATTGGCCACTTTTGAGCCTGAGAATTCCTATAGGGAAATAGGATCTGAAGTTGAGTGTTGCTTCAGGCTCAAACAACTCCTGGAAACTGGATGAGGGCTAGCCCGCTGAAACGTAGTCTGGGTAAAGGTGAGATAGTGGGCCTGGTTCTCCACTGCTTGGCGCTATGTGTATTACAGCAGCGTGGAGAGGTGCATCCAGAGATTGGGGTGTACAGTTAAGAGATTGCAGTCACATGTAACCTCCGCTCCTGGGTGACATCTCACTCTCTTTGCAGACGTGTTGTTGGGGCTGGAGAACGAGGCCCTGGTTCTGTGGGCTTGGGGAAGAGGGTTGAAGATCTATTGGCATCCCTGACTGGTGGTGGGGTATGGCTGCAACCCAGTGTAGAGTCTGACTGGATCTAACACTGCTCCCGGGTATTCAGGCCGCAGCTGTGGCTGAAAGCACTTTTTCCCTCTGTCCCTGGGGAGATCAAGAGACCGTTTCTCTTGCCCACAGCTCTTCCTGTCTTACCCGTGCCTTTGGCGTTCCAAGAATGTGCTCTGCTAACATGGGGGCTAGTGTAGAATCAGTCCAAGTGGAGGGCAGCACTGCCCGTACGCTGTGACCAGCCCTCACGGCTCGCCAGCTGCTGGATGTTGACTTTAGTTTTGAAAGCCCTAAATGGTTTGGGAGCTGGTTCCCTGAGGGATTTCCCCTCTGCCTGCACCTGAGGTGCTCAAATGGAGCTCCTCCTTTAGCAGCTGGAGGGAGTGGCTGACACTCCTTTCGGCTGTCCCGTCTTCCCCATCCCAGCCCTGGGGTTAGCCTTTCAGACATGCTACAAACCCCCTCTTTCCTCATAGGCCATTGAGCGTGGGCTGAGGGACACATTGGGCAGGGGCGAGTCATCCATTGGCATGTGGTGGCCCTGGGCAGTACGTGTTCCATCTATGGGTTGAGAGCTTATTGGTGCTTGTAGAAATTGAAGGACTAAAAAGCTATTAACTCCCACTGCAGCTGCCACAGTGCAGCCAGGGGCATTGTGACTACTGCTGCGCCGTGGTGCTAGAAGACAGGGATCAAAGCAGATGCAGACAGCACTGTCTCCTCCACAGCACCCACTACCCCCTCTCTTAGATCTGAGGGAAACCACCTTTGGGGCCCTGCTGAGTCTGGCTCTGGTTGAATAATTCAGCATGCGGTGCTGAATTCCTCCTGGAAGCAGGCTAGCAAGGGACTGAGAGCACAAACGTTCACTCTGAAGGGCTCTCGCTCCTGGGGAACCCTCCTGACTGCCCCTGCTCAGTGGTGACACCGGGGTTGAGCTGGTGCTCTTGGAATGCAGAGCTGGCTTAGCAAGAGGAAACGCTTGCCGTCCGTCTCCAGTCTCAAGCACCAAAGCTTTTGTTTCAGGGCTGTGTCGAGGTCAGTAAGGTTTGGGGCTCAGCAAAGCAGCAACACGGCACTAAAGCAGGAGACAACTCTTGAGACCAGAGTCTGGGTCGATGAAACTTCTTACTGCTCTACCTGACCCTCGTGGGAACAGGAGAGTAGGGCAGGAAAAAGGAGATGAAGACGTTTTAGATGAAGGATAAAATGAAGAGTGATCCTTTTCTGCATGTCCCATAAGGAGGCCAGTTCAAGGTACTATTTCACATGATGGGAATGTCAGGAGCACTGCTGATGTTCCTACAGCCCAAAGCCCTCGCTTTGTCCACAGAGCAGCTGCAGCTCCCCCACCAGTGTGCCCCAACCCTGATCTAGAAGAACAGTGAGTAGAGATGGGGCTGGTTCACCAGGGAGTGCACAAGGGCCCCCCGTATGCCCACGTTGCACCCACATAGTTGGCACACAGTGGCCACAGCACAGGGGAGTATTGTTCCACGGTGCCCAGTTCTCCTCTGTCTCACATCTTGTGTAGAGCGCTGCCACCCTGTGGGTGGGTGAGGAATCTGGGCCTGGGAGCATGTTCTGCCCACTGGGACCAGGTGTAGGTGATAACCAGGGCCGGCTCTAGGCACCAGCAAAACAAGCTGGTGCTTGGGGTGGCACATTTTTAGGGGCGGCATGGCCGGCGCCAGAATGCCGCCCCTAAAAATGTGCCCCGGCCGCCCTAGCTCACCTCCGCTGCTGCTGCCACTCGCGCGCCGCTACTCGCCCTCCCTCCCAGGCTCTCAAGCCTGGGAGGGAGGGGGAGCAGCGGCACGCGAATCAGCTGTTTCGCGCGCCGCGGCCGCTCAGGGTCTCCCCCTCCCTCCCAGGCTCTCAAACCTGGGAGGGAGGGGGAGATCCCGAGCAGCCGCGGCACGCAAAACAGCCGTTTCGCGCGCCGCTGCCACTCGGAGTCTCCCCCTCCCTCCCAGGCTTGAGAGCCTGGAAGGGAGGGGGAGAAGCGGCGCCCGCGCCGCGGCCACTCGGAGTCTCCCCCTCCCTCCCAGGCTCTCAAACCTGGGAGGGAGGGGGAGATCCCCAGCGGCCGCGGCGAGCGAAACAGCTGCTTCGCGCACCGCTGCTCTCCCTCCCTCCCAGGCTTGAGAGCCTGGGGGGAGGAGGCAGGGAAGGGGCGGAGTTGAGGCGGGGCTGGGGGTGGGGTAATTAAAAAACGGGGGGGGGGGCCGGCGGCCAAAATTGTTTTTGCCTTGAGCTGCAAAAATCCTAGAGCTGGCCCTGGTGATAACACAGGGTGTGAGGGGCTCTGAGAGTGGTCGGAATGGGGAGAGCAAACAAGGAGACAGCAGGAGATGGGGAGCAAGGGAACAGGAAGGAGTGAATTATACAAAACCCACAGATGTGTGTGGAGGCAGGACAACCCAGCTGGGAGGTTGGCTTGGGAGTCTGTTGTTCCTACATTATCCTTGGAGAAGTGATCACCTGCTCCATTTTATCCCCACACACAAGCCCACATCACAGCTGTGCTTTCGGAGTCTTGTCACACGCTTTCTGTGTCTGATGGGAAATGCAGGGATGGACCAAGGGTCTCAGAGCACATTGGTGCTTTGAGGGGACACTGGTAACTTAAAAACTTGCCAGTTTCACGAAGCAAGTTCAGTTCAAGGTACTAAACTCCCCCTGGCCCACTCCACATCAGCCCCATCCCCAACCAGTGGTTTGTAGCCTTACAAGCCCATGTTGCTGGTTTTCAGTGTTGATTCTCTGTCGCTGTGCGTGGAAGACCCATGCCCACGGGGAAGGGGACTGACTGCAGAAAACTGCTCCCTGTGCTGTCAAATGCCCAAAGCAGAACTGAGGGAGGGAAGAGGAATTGTTTTCCTCTCTCTCTTCCAGCTAGAGTAATCAGATGTTATTTGTAACACTCGTAGGGGAGCTATTTTTAGACAGAAGCGAGTTTGATTTAATAGAACATAATTTGCTGCTGCTGACGTGCAGAATGCCAGATGAGCGGCAGCTGGGCTTCCAGGGAGGCTGTTTCCTCCCCCACCGAAAATCTAAATCTAAACCGCAGGAAATGGCATTTCTTATTCCAAAAATTGCTGTGGGAAGACCCCTGGGATGTCCCGATTTGCATTTTTCCTGCCTCTTCGCAGCACCCCAGAGCCTTCCTACCTTCAGACCTGTCAGCGCTAAAAGCAAGTGAGCAATTTCTTTCCCATCCTCACGGAGGGAGCTCGCTTCACATTAGCTAGAAGGCTGCTCCGGGCATCCAAAGCAGCATGAATGCGAGTACAAAGCTGAGAGTGGGTGCAGAAGACAAAGGGAGTGGTGGGGAGGGGAGCGGAGCATGGCCAGAGTGGAGGGGGAGGGTGTATTTAACCTTCAGGTCTGGCATTTCAGAACAGAGGCTCTTGGTGCAGCCCCCGCATGCCATAGGGCTAACGCAGTGGTTATGGCAGTAGAGACTAACAATAATACCCATCAGTTACTGCTGCATGTCATATATTCTGCAGCTTTGCTATACTGTAGAATAGTCTAATGGTAGTGCAGAGCAAAAATGGTTGCTGTGCATCTCATACTCCTTAAGCAGCTATATCCCTCTAGAGGACCGTATACTAACTCGGGAGGAAGGAATTAACAGATGTTTTCCAAACACTTCAGGGTATTTTTTAAAACCCCCACAGCAGCCAGAAAATTCGAAGTCCAAGCTGAAATTCCATCCGTACCCCGTGCTGACTGCAGCTCTTTGGTGCTTTTATGGTGCAGACTAGAAGTTACTGGTCTTAGATTCATGAGAGAGAGACCCTCAGAAACTGGAATTCAGAAGTGTGGGTTGGGGTTTTAGCTTGTACACGAGAGCTGGGCAAAATATTTTGACCAAAGCTTTTTCCGGGGGGAGGGGCAGGATCCACATTTGGGTTGACCGGAACATTTTGCAAATTCATGTCTGATTCACCACACTATCTCTGTTGAAAGAAAAAAAAAATCAGAAAAAATTGAAACATTTCAATGTTTTGATTCGAAATGACTTTTCTTTTAGGAATCGCCTTCCATTTTATTTTAAAAAATAGGGAAAATGTTAATAAAAAGCTCAAAATCTAAACAAAATGTTTCATTTTTGACCAAAGGATTTCATTTGATCCAAAACAATTTTGTTTTGATTTTTTGAGAACTGACAGTGAGCTTAAAAATCAGTGATTCCCACAGCTCTAGCTGGTCCCCTGTGTCCAGCTCTAAGGGCGTCTCACCCTGGCTACATCTGGGGCTGAGGGTGTGATTCCCAGCTCACGGACACATACACTAAAAATAGTAGCAAAGCCTGGGTAGCACGGGCAGCAGCAAGTGGCGGTACAGTCTAGGTGCCCTGAGTACGTATCCACGGGGTTCCGCTGGGTTTGTGCTCAGGGCGGCTCGCCTATGCTGCCACTGCCCACGCTACCTGGCTACACTATTCTTAGTGAGCTCGCGCAAATATGGCTGCTCAGCTGGGAATCACCCCCTAGCTCCCAGTATAGACACAGCCCACCTTCTGGACTTCTCCACAGGGGCTCAAAAATATCCCCCAGCCATTGAGGAGATGATGACTTTCTTGGGCAATTTTTGGAACTCAGTTAGTTATCTGGGGTCCCGCACACACTTGGAATCGCTTCCCCCTCTCTCCACTTTTCCCTTTTCCTCCAACCCTTCTCATCTTAGCTTACACAAATTTAGTCCCTGCGGGCTTTAACTGATGGTTTGGATGCTGGATCCACTCTGATCCCAGATGGTTGCCCTGCTCTGGTGTGATGTCTCGAAAAGCACACTTCCATTCTGCAGCCTGTTTAATTCTGCCTCTCGTTAGCTGGCATTTAGTTATCCTGTAACATGTTTATTCGTGGCTTTGTTTATTTGGCTTTAACAGGACGACGGTTACTCTTGGTTTAGGCAGGTAAGACAGGATTAGGGAATGAGGTTGCGGAACAGCAATAATATCTGCTGCTGTTAAACTCTGCCGAGACAAGTGAGTTCGCCCCAGAGAAATATGGCACTATACATAGTGTACCGTCCCTGAAACAGCAGACATGGGCCTGGGCTGAGGAGCTCCTATCCATGGCCAAGCTTTTTGAAAGGCAGGAGTGTGGAGAGAAAGTGGAGGTGGGGTCCTGTTCTGGGTCCATCACCAATATCCGACTGGGCATTGTCCTAGGGTGCCAGCTTCCACCTTCTTCACACACATCCCGAGTGGTACCTTACTTGGCAAGTAGCCTATGGGAGTAAGCACGCTACTCACTGTGGGTAAGGCTGGCATAGGGGCTGGGGCAGGGACATAGCTAGGTAAAAGGGGCAATCTCCAGCCAATCCCTGACTGCTGGAAAGGCCCCTGGGGGACACATATGCCAAGCCTGAGTTCAGTGGCCTTGGGTTTGCGGCAGTGTAGAGGGTGACCTACCCCTTAGAGCTGCACTGGCTGCAGCGGGGCAATTTCCCATGAAAAGGCCCAGAGGTTCCCAGAAGTGAGTTCCTGGACATTAGGACCAGGCAGGGGCTGGAGAAAAGCATGGAAGGACCCAGTTCCATGGGCAGGACACAGGAAGACGCTGTCTTCAGAAGGCCACCTTTCAAGACAGAGGGGACGTTACACGTGGGAGTGGGTGATGTCATGTGCTTTAGTGTGAATACGGGGTGTGAAAGACCAGCAGCTTTGTGCCTGACCGCTTAAAAGAAACGTGGTTCTGAAATGGTTCTAAATTCAGAAGCTGGGCTAGGTATATTTTTTTCTCCATTGGCAAAAATAAAAGACAACAAAAAAAGAATCACATATAGGCCCCCATCCTGCTGCCCTTAAACTAAGGGAGCAGGATGGGTGAGAGCATTCCACCTTAGTGAGAGCACATTGTGTGTGAGTAGCAACAGTGGCTTTAAGTTGATCCGATGGGAGAAGTGACTGTTTCTGACCCCAGATGTAACTGAAGTGGCAGAAGGGATCTACCACCCCCTCAGCCCCCCTCCAATGTTTTCCTCCCAAAACAAAAGCATCACCTCTGTGCTGAGGCCAAGGCTAAACATAAGCCCAACAAGAGGATTGGTCAGAAAGTTATTATTATTAAAGAGAGGCATATAAGGGGGAGGGGGAAATAAAAGCCCTACCCAGGTGCCCACAATCATGGAACCCACTACGACCCCCTGAAATCCCAGCAGAAATGGGCAGTCACTTGCTAGGAGCGACGGAGGCTTTTATCTCTGCGTCCCACTTTGGCCAATGCACAGAGCGAGTGCACATGATCAGACTGCGACAGTGGCTTCTAACACTGAGCTTGCAGCTTCGGGTATTTTCATGCTCGTGACATCTCCAAAAACTTCAGGCCAGGCCGATGAGAATGATATACCAGCACACAAGGGGCTGTACAGCATGTTATATCCATTGGGAAACATCACTTTTTTTCCTTGATGTGTTTATTAAGGAAGAACAAGGGATAAAAATGTGTATGTAACTGGTCCAGTTATATCTGACACTTTGTACCTATGTAGCAATTCTACAGTCACCCAGAATAAATGTGTGCTGTGGTGGTAAACCAAGGCTGCAGAGCAAATTAGGAGATTTATTTTAAGCCTGTAGCCTTAAATGGGATCAAATTAGGCAAGTACCTGGGGCTGAGTTCTGATGCTGGATGAATGATCTGTGAAGAATTTATCCAATTAATGTTAGCATTTCTTGGCCATTTGCAGTGGCTTTCATTTGACTAGTTCTAGATGCATCTTCATCATTCAGTTGAAATGGGCAGTAGTCAGAGTTTGTGTCTAAGAATCACAAGCAGAGGGGATCGCACACAGAAAATGCTAGACAGTCCTTTCCTTTTAATGCTTCTCCTTGTGGATGGAGAGACAAATTAATAATTGTGTGGTCTCTGTACAGTATTTCCAGTCTCAAGTAATTACTTTTTTGCCTGTTGAAAAAACAGGTTGGTCTAATACGGATATTGGCTACTGTGATTTTTAATATCAGAGCCAACGCAGGGACATTTCTAAGCCTTGGCCTGGACATGTAGTGCCAGATTTTTTCCAAGAAAGCAGTTTCCAGTTAGCCACCTACATTAGGGCCAGAAGTACTCAGCCCATATTCTGCACCCAATGTACTGATCTCTTTTTGAAAATCTGACCCTCAACTGATTGCAGGTGCAAGGAGTTGGATTGCAAAAATCTTCGTTTGACTAAATCAAGTTTCCTTTTCACATCATGTGCAGTTGGTGTGCTTTCTGCATCTCTCTCCTCTTAGGCAAGAGAACTAGACATGTCAGTTTCACCATCAAGTTCTCAGGCACTGTAGCATCAAGCTGCAACATTTGGCATCTAAATATTCCCCTAAATGTTCACTTTTTTCTGCTGGAAGTTTAAGGCATCATCATTTCTGCGTACCTAAGATTTTTTAGGAGCTTATTCTTACAAAAATGGAGGAGTGGGAACTCAATGGGGCTACTCACATGCATAAGTATTTTCAGAATCAAGGCCTAAATTTGGTGCTAAAATTGATATGGTAGTGTACCTACAAGAGTCACAAGAAATAACTAAAATGACTAGAACCAGAAGAGATTAAAAACTGAAGGATTTTTGTCTGATTAACCTGAGTGTATAAAGTGCTGTGAAATGCACTGTTTCTCCTGTGCAGTCGGTCGTTTCGCCCCCTTTAAGTCATGAAGGTTTTCAAAAAAGGAACAGGGGACAGTAAGATTGTAAATCCACCAAAATCAGGGGACTTAGAACTCAGGATAATATCTGAATCCGCTGTTCACTCATACAGCTGTGATGAGCACAGAGAAGATGGGAGCTCCCCAACTGGAAAAAAAAATTGTTCAAGAAGTGAAGTCCTATGTTTGAGTGATAGAAAATCAAACCGACAAGCGTTATTTTTCAGCTCAGACAGATGGGGAAACAGAGTGAGATCATTCCATGGAGTCTCTGCAGCAAGAGGCATTCTGGAGCAGATATTCTGTTTGGTTTCAAAAGTTTAGTTCATGTGATTAGATGCATAGGAGGTGTTCCCCACAAACTGAAAAATACTGCAAAACAATGCCTTGCTAACAGCCTTTAAAGGAAACACATAATATAAGTCTTGTAGACAGTAGTTGTAGATGAGACCTGTCCTATTTATGCAACATCTAGAGACACTGGTACTTAATTGCATTACAGAGAAATTCAGTGATAGGGCCTGTTCAAGGCCTGCAGCCTGGGGCTTCTCTAGGCTGGAGCTCCCCAGCTCCCTCTGCCCTTCCCCAGCACTGCTCCAACTCAGGTACCCTTCTCAGCTCCCCAGGCAGCCAGGTCCTTCTCTCTCAAAGGCAAGAGAGAGAGTCTGTGTGTGCTCCTGGCCCACTGCTCTTATAGACATTAGTTGCTCATCCCTAATTGCTCCCCTGCACCATAGAGTCAGCGGGTTCTAGGGATGTGCCAGAGAATCCCTGGGATTTGGGCTATTAAATTTACACTAAACCTGAACGGTTTTGAAAGCCATAACCAAAGATTCCAAACCCAGATTAAGAAGAGTGGAGAAGAGGTCATGGATGGTGCGCTCTGGGTCTTATTCGGGATCTGTAAAAAAGAATTTGGAGAGCAGAGCTTGGTGAGCGTGTGATCAGGGCCGGCTCCAGGCACCAGCTTACCAAGCAGGTGCTTGGGGCGGCCACTTCGGAGAGGGGCGGCACGTCCAGCTGTTCGGCGGCAATTCGGCGGACGGTCCCTCACTCCTGCTCGGAGCGAAGGACCTCCCGCCGAATTGCCGCCGCAGATTTCGATCGCGACTTTTGTTTGTTTGTTTGTTTGTTTGGCTGCTTGGGGTGGCCAAAACCCTGGCCGGCCCTGCGTGTGATAGATGTGGTGAGTGCATTACACATGCTGTGGGAGTGACCAGTCTGGCATGTGCCCCCCAGCACTCTCAACACATGCTGGATAGATTAGGGAGGCGGTGTGTCTCAGTGGAAAGGGCACAGGACTGGGACTTCGGAGGCCTAGATTCTGTTCCTGGCTCTGCTGTGGGGTGACCTTGGGCACTTCACCACTCAGTGCCAAGATGGGAGTAATGCTCCTGACCTCCTTGGTAAAGTGCTGGGAGAGCTGCTGACGATTAGATAGGGGTGTTATTAATACCAGTATGCTCAATGTCACTGGCACCTGCCGCTCCAGTACAGACAGGGGAATTCAGAGCTTGTAGTTTGCCCTCAGATGTTCATTTTCCTCATTTTAAATAAGTAAGCTTGCTCTCCTGAATCAAATGCCTTTTTCATCTATTGAAAGAGCGACTGTCTGACGGCTAGACCTGATGGATGAGAGCACCTGTCTGATGTTGCCTGAAGCCGGCTGGCCTTTCACAAACCCTGCTGGGTCTCTGTGTAGAACATCTAATAAAATAAGAGTCATGTTGAAATTGACAATCAACATTTAGCAGGCAGAGGAGCCTAAAATCAAGCCCAGGTGGCTCTCATATGTTCTGCATGTACCTCCTGGAAAAGCCGACCTTTCCCAAATGTCACTGTAGCAATTCATTTAGTAAAGGAGCTTACGGATTCGGAAGGCTGCAGATTGATTGTTGGGAAGCTGTCAGTTCCAGGAGGCTTCCCACGAGGGCTCTGACATTTCCTCAATGACTGAGATTTTGGGGGAGCTACATTTAGGAGTTATTCATTCGTGTTTCCTCCTCGTCAATTTTTAATGTAGATCAATGGTTTTCCACCTTTTTGCATTTGTGGACCCCTAAAAATTTTCAAATGGAGGTGCGGACCCCTTTGGAAATCTTAGACATAATCTGCAGACCCTTGATTGAAAACCACTGATTTAGATTTAAAAAAAACAAATGATTAGTCACAGGATCTGTCAGAGGGTTAGGACCAATTCTCATAGATGAAGGAATGATCTTCTGGCTTTAAGGCCTCCTGTCCTCTCCCTTCGCTAATGAATAGTGCAGTTCTTTCTACTCATATCAAATTGAATTTTCTCTGGGAAATGTAAGTGGTAAATACACAAAGTGAGAGCACTTTAAAGTACTGATGAGAGATTACAGATTCTACTGATATTTCTCATTTCTTTAGTAAAATGGAATCCCTCACACAGGCAGAATCTTTCCAAGTGGAAGAATTATTAGGGCAGCCACTGTATATGGCTCAAGATCTAGAGAGATTCAGCGCAAGAGCCAGATGTTAACTCAGCTTCTAATGTCCAACTTCCAGCCACAACCATATTCTATCTAATCTAATTGTCTGACATTTGGAAGCTCCATCTGAAGAGGCCACGGTACTAGGAATTTTCACGGCACATCTGCTGTGCCCAGAATATTTTTCTGATCTTTTTAACAGCCATAACCAGCCACCTCTGTTATAAATGGAACAGTCCCATGCCTTGCTGTTCATTAGCCTTGGATACACCTCTGAAATCATCCCACAGATAGAGAGGTTCAACCGCCTTGGAGGAGAAATCAGAATTAAAATAATGGTTCATGCTGCTTCTCATAGAGTCTCAATTGCTTCCCAACCCAGTGCCCATTTTGCACCTTCTCTGTGGCAGCTACAGTGCTGATGGAGCAGGTTGAACTATGAAGCTCAGCACCTCAGCTGGTGTCTATTTAGACTGGGGCATGCATGAGAGCAAACTGGCTGAGGGTCAACCCACACAAGAAGGGGATGGTGGGTGGGGGAAGCAGCTGGGGGTGATAACATAAGAACGGACATACTGGGTCAGATCAATGGTCCATCCAGCCCAGTATCCTGTCTTCTTAAGTGACCAATGCCAGGTGCTTCAGAGGGCATGAACAGAACAGGGCAATTATCGAGTGATCCATCTCCTGTTATCCACTCCCAGTTCTGGCAGTTGGAGGCAGATGGCAGAAGTAATATCAATCTGAGGGAGTGCATCTGCCATTAGTCACTAGGGTTTGGAATTTAGGGGTGATTCTAAACCCCCCGCTGCTGTCTGACCATCATATTACAGCCAGAGCCCAGTCAGCTTTGTACCAGCTGTGTCCAGCTAGGAGGTGGTGGCCTTTCCTTTTGGACGTGAGTCTGACCACTGTCGCCCAGATCTTTGTCATCTCAGGATTAGACTGTTGCAATGTGCTGTACATGGGGCTACCCCTGAAAACCATTCAGAAACTGACGCTGGTGCAGATCGAGATGGCTCACTTACAGAGCAGGGCATCTCCCGGGAACACATGGCCCCGGCACTCAGGGGTTGACACTGGCTGTCCACTGTTCTCCAGGTAGAGTTTAAGATGTTTGTTATGACCTGTAAAGCCCTAACTGGCCTGGGATCGGCCTACCTGAGGCATCGCCTCTGCCCCATGCCATGCTGCCACAGCTGTGGTTTGCAGGGGCGCTCGAGCTGACTCTCTCTCGTTATCCAAGCGGGGGCGGGGTTTCAGAGAAGGGGCGGGGCATGGGTGGTGTCTCAGAGGAGGGGAGGGGCAGGAGGCGGGGAAACGGTGTTCAGTTTTGTGCGTGTTACACACATCTCTGTAGGAGAAAGGCCTGGCTGAATTCCTGTTCTCTCTAGCTTCCCCTATGCATAGGAGCCGGATGGGGGACATGCCGGCTGCTTCCCAGGAGCCACGCGGTGCGGAGGTTAGCAGGGAACCTGCCAGCCCCGCTGCGCAATGCCACCAACCGGACAGTCTGACCATGCACCTCAGCTATTCTAACCTGCAGAATTCCAGTGTAATGTACCAGAGAGCCAGGTCTCCAGGGAGAGCAGTGCTCACATAATAACCCACTGCAGAAATGGGTGTCGTTAAACACACGAGGGCACATGCTCCAGTACACACTCTTTATGTGTTCCTTACCCATATAAAACCAGCGAGCCCAACACCAATCAATACGAAGAACAGTGCCTCTCCTGCATTCTGCCGAGTGGGGTGTGTGTGTGGGGGGGTGATGAGTTACCTCCAAGCCGGGCAGCTCTTCGGGAGGGGCTACGTGCTTTATTCATGTTTTCCCAGCATTTACATGGAGGTTTTCACAAAACGTTAGACTTACTGGCTCAGATCCAAGCAAGCGTTTGCCCCTTTCTACTAAGCATTATGGTGACTAGGGCTGAAGACCAGGTGTCTTACTTGAGGCCCCATTTAATGTGATTGTGACTCCACCCACTTAGAAACCTGACTCAGCACGTTTCTCTAGCCACTGGGACATTACAGCCAGTAGTTTTGCCTTACTAGTTTGTTAGTCAAATAGCTGGTCACTATTGGATTCCGCTATTTCGAGTTCATTGTCCCTGGTCGCTTCTACATCTGCAGTGTCATCCTTTGAGAGAGGCTGGAAGTGAGCCCGTTTCAGAGTAATAATTATGTCTACTCATCCATGACTCCAAACAACCTGCATAAGCTTTGATTAAGGCTTTGAATCTACTGAGAAGCAGGCAGATAATCAGTGTAAGTGATTCTTTTGCCTGGATTTCTTCCTATTCTAGGAGTGAAGAGCCTGAAATAGCATTCTCCAGTTGGTGTGTCTGAAGCACCTACTCATGGAATCCCTCCACACAACGGTCTTAGCGATGGGTCTGAAACACGAGGCCTTTGCACTCATCCTGCTGGTGATCTGAAATGTGTACCTGGGACAGAGCAGGCACTGACCAACGGCAATGAACCTGGGCAGCTCCTAGTTCCGCTGGTGTGGCTCTTCATTACCCCTTCACTGTGAAAGTGTGGCCTGGGCTCCCCAAGGGCTCCCCTGAAAGATGAGTGATGGCGCGTGGATCTCCCTCAGCCCGACAGAATTTGCGCAGCTCCAGCAATATTCTGATTGTGAGTACTGGAATTCTCTCCTAGCTCTGCTGTCATGTGTGGCTGGCTGTGGGGCGTGTAAGTGGGGAGGAATGAGTGGCCTTGACAACAGCCCAGGCATCTCCAGAACTTTCTGTACAAGACAAATATGGCTGTATTCTCCTTTTCCTAGTGACTGTACCTAGAGCCCATTCCATGGTGCAGCACCAGGCCATCTCCTCACTGCCTGGGAAATAGGCAAACTAAAGCACTGAGCAGTAATGACCCACAGAGGTCTTATACGGAACTTTATAGATCCTGCAGATGCTACCAGTCATCTGTGTTCTCAGAGGCTTTGCGCACATGTTGTGTGTAGGAACACGGTGTAGTTACTCTGTTTATCACTGAACCCATCACAATGTCTTTTATGGTAGTGCTGTGATGAACTCAGGTGCAGTAATACGGTAGCTGTGGAGCAGACACACTGACTCAGCACTACAGCTGGCTGGGAATTTTCTGGCTGAATTTCTTTTGTTGGAAAATGACCGTTTGTTGAAATTGAAATGTATGGGGCCATGTATTGGTTTTGACAAAATGTTTGTTGGGAAGGTGCAGGATGGCCTCCAGGGAGACTCAACCCACAGCAGGCCAATGGTGAGAACACTTGCTTGGATGTGAGTGTCCCCATGGAAGTAGGCAGAGCAGGGATTGGAATGTGGGTCTTCCATATCTCATCTGTGTGCGGCTTTTGGCTGGGCTGGGCTGGGCTGGGGAAAGGTCTCTCTCTCTCTCTCTTGTTCCTCACAAAAAAATTCAAAAAGGCTCCTTTTCATTCCCCGGCAGAAGGCAAACAAATGTTAACACCCTGAAGTCTTTCACAAAAGAGAATTCTTGTTCTCCAGTCAGCCCTACTCAGCATAACTCGGCAGTTGTCCATCATTTCTGTACCGGGTCGCCCCTGTCCCAGGAGCTGTCCTGTTTGTCACAAGTCTGGCCTGTAATATTGGTAGAACTGGGGGGGAGGGAGTTTGGTCAGGTCCGTTTTTCTCCCATTAACCTTATTACCATGATTTAATCTTTCAGAGATTAGCCTAACATCATTTTTCAGCAGCCGTGTCGCTGATTAGGGGACGCTGTCTCCAGAAACATAGACAGAAGATTTCGTGGGCTTATTTCTACAGTGGCTGGATTAGACCCTTCAAGTCTATTCCCGCTTTCAGGCAAGGGCAGCGTTTTCCTGTGGTATTCCGCTCTATTTTGATCCTGTGTGACTAAATCCAGGTTATCTGAACCCACCACATCTCCTAGGGCCCTGAGACCAGAGCAAAGAGAATTAAAAGTAAACTGGCGCCCATTAAAGCATTCTAGGAAGTAACTCTTTTCAAGTATTTATAGCCGCAGCGCTCCTGAAAAGAGCCTGGTCTGAAAGCAGCTCTGCTCCCTTTGCAGGGGGTGCCTGCGGGCTCAGCGATTTTCCATCCCTGGGGTGAGGAGGAGGAGGAACAGCTACAATGGCAACATTCCGGCCCTTTAGCAGGACCTGCTTTGCATCACTAGTTGGAGGCTAGCCACTGCTGTAGGGCTGCCTGGCAGAAATCCCTCCTGCCTTCGGTTTAGGCAGCATCCGGAGGTGATGGTTTACTTCAGCTGCTCCAGAGTCCCTGGGGAAGCTCAGATCTTGATCCCTTTGCAGTAAACTAAAGTTGTTTTACCCATTGTTTGGACCAAATCACTGTCCCGTCCACCCCCACATTGGACCCACCCCCTGTTCTCCCTTCCACTGCTGCATCGGGTCTAGCTGCTTGTGACTGCCGTCAAGGCCCTGCCGAGCACTGGCACGCTGAGCAAGAATCCGCAGGAGGAAATCCTTGTCAGATAGCCTTCTGCAATCAGAAGGGGACAATCTGGCCTAGACTTAACCAATATATTTACAGGAAAGTCTACAAAAGGGAACACTCTAGAGACAGGTCAGGAAGAGCAAAACATTCTTTAGTGAGCACTTATCAAAAATGAGATTTGTAACTTCAGGGCAGTTAAAAAAAATAAAGAGCCAAGAAAGACATTAAGGAGAAACAAACAAAACAAAAATACAGCTGATGTTTGGGAAGCAATGATGTATGTGGAGTATCCTGCGTCTGAATCAAGTTCTGCAGCTTCAGAAAGTGGGTTCTGTTTTATTTAAGCACAGACAATAAAATAACTATGATAATGCTAAATCCAAAAAAAAGATACGCAACATCTTCATTTTATTAATTGACGTTTGGCAAGAAATGGAAATTCAGAGATGAGTTTGATGGAGAAAATTACTAACCTTATCTATGTTAGAGTTATGGTAGTAATATAAGGGAAATTGATATCTTACAAAACGACGCGTAGTCTCTCCATTCCCACACCTCACTCTGTCTTTGTCCAACATTCCACAGCAGCAAAGGAAGTGTTTTGAGCACTAAAGGGCTTATGAATGTGCAATATCCTTCCAATATATTAAGAGAAAGGTGGGTTGCAATCTGAGGCTAAAAAGGACGTAACCTTGACAGACAAATTGTCTGTACCAGTGAATTCAGAGAACTACACAAATCACACAATGTTTACCCTAACTTCTCATTTAAAGTGCTTCCTATTTAAATCATACATGGCCTTAATTTGACCAGCCTCACTATTTGTTTTAATCTGGAGTACATTGTGTTATATTTTACTTTTATCTGAAACAATCTAACTTTGACTCTGATCGACCTGTTTATCATGTTTTATTGCAGAAAAAACATCACTAGAAGCCGGTAGTGGCGAAGAACTAAATTTTGATTTCTGGTCTGCTAATCTAACTGCTTTTTAAGCAGATATGCCTAGTGAGGGCTTGAAGGGGCCCAGGAAAATGCCTACTCCTCGGATTACTGGGTCCCTTTGCAAGCGCAATTAACTCTGTGATAATCTAAAGTTCCAATTTCCTTTCTCCTCTCGGGGAGTGAAAAGGGCTCCCTTAAACTCCCGACTGGTACAAATAATTTTCCTTAGACAGACAGTCGAGCTCTGTGGTGGCCAGGAGTTCTCTCACTAGGGCTTTCTCTGGCCCTCAGAGCTGGCGTCTGAGCCCCGCAAACACAAATGCATGTACCCTTTCTATCCCCAGAGGTAGGGAAGGTTGGAGCCCCATTTGCATGACAGAACGTATATTTAGCATGACGTTCTTGAGAGCCCCTGGATTGCAAAACATGGCATCTTCAGCCTAGTGCTCCCTCCAGCTCTCAGCTGCTCTGCCCTGCCTGGGTGGTTCCTAGCCAGCTGTAAACTATCCCACTGATCTGCCACTCCGCCGCGGTTCACTGAGTGCCGCTTCCACAGCCAGGCGACCTACTTCACCTCCTTCTGCTTTTCAGCTTCCCACGTTGCTATGAAGATCTTGATCCTCTGTAGTTTTACCCATGAGTCTATTTTTATCTGATGCCTGTGTGACTCCTTGTTACTTTCCTGCTCTCTCCTCCCGTTCAGCTGCAATGTCCATCTCATCTTTTAACAGATAGCTCTTTCGCTAGACCTGTGTGTCACACCCGGACCTCACCTTGCTTGTGCCCCCAGACTCCTCTCCGTACCTGTCCCGCGAGCCCTCCACCTCATCTACTTCCACCACCACTTGGCCTGGCCTGCGTGCGGCCCTCCCCCCTTTCCCTGAAACCTCATCGTCTGACCTGTGCATCCGCCCAGCCTTCCCATAGAAGCCCCTCTTGTCTCGGCTGGGGAATCCCACCCACCCTTCATGACCTTCACTTGGAGTCATTTCACTTTGTACTGTCCTCTGCTGCTTGTATTAGTCTCTAGCAGGGGGCAGCTGCCATGGGCATTTTCCTCCTGGCTGCTCTGGTACTCGATCCCTCCCATGCAGGAGGAAAGTGGCTTCCTGTCTCACATGGAAGCTGAGCGGAGGGAGGGGGCTGCCAAGTCTCCTTCCATAGCAGGCTCTTGTGCAGGTGAGGGAGGGCAGCAGAAATCTGGGGACAGAAAGGCTGCTCCCCTTCCAGGTAAAAGTCCCCTCCCCTGACCCATGGACAGCAGGCAGGGAAGATGTGCTGCAGGGTGTGGGATGGATTGGGGGGCGTGGTGCAAGGTGGGGAATGCTGAGGGGCTGCAGGAGTCGGTGAGGGGGGCAGGGTGTGGAGCCACACTCAGCAGCAGGGAGATGGGGGGAAAGGCTGGGTTCTGAAAGAAAGACTTTGTAGAATCTAGTGTAACCCTTCTGCAAGGTGGAGACAGCGGCAACAAGGGCTGGGTTCAGTATCTAGGGGTTCCTTTTCAACAATACAACACAAAATAGGCTCGAGCCCCCACCCAGTGGCCAGGACAATTACACACCACCCCCTGGGCGCCTCTAAGAGGCAATACTTCCCCTCTCGCAAGCACAGAGTCTGAGTGTGGCAAAACCTTTTAATAAAAGGAGGGAATTAACTCAGCATTAATTTGGGAAAACACCGCAACTAGGGTTCATAAACACAAACCATGAGCAAAAGACCCACCCCAAGTAAGTTGGGCAATGTCCTTTTCCTTCAGGGTCTTAATTCCAGCAACCCAAAAGTCCCTTTAACATGCCCATCCCTTCTCTGTACCCCACTCACAGTTGCTGTCCTTGGCCAGCGCAGCCCCAGAGTTCAGAGGTTCATCCACAGAGTTCACCTCCCACCCTGTGTAGAAGGGGTAGGGTAAGGAGGTACCTTATACGCTGTACTGCTCGGGCACTCGCTTGTCACCCCAACAGCCGCTTGTCACGCCTCTGCAGGGCTCTGCCCTGGCCCTCTCCACCAGCTTCTCTGCTGGCTGCTTGCCACACCTCTCCGCCAGCCAGGCTGCTGGCCACGCCTCTCCACCAGCCTCCCTGCTGGCTGCTTGCCACATGTCTCTGCCAGCTGCCCAGCTGGCCACTCACCAAGGTGTCTTCAGGGCCCCCCCACACACACACACAAAACACAGGTCTCAGTGATTTCAGCTGTTAGTGGGGGAGCCCCACTGCTGGTTTACACTGGGCAGTCTCTTGCAACAGAGACACTGTCCCAAAGGAGATCTAATACTTAGACCGAGGTATCAGTGATTTCAGCTGTGCAGCATGTAACAAGACTCTCAATTGAGTCTAAATTAGCTCTTGTATTATATCATGGAGAGTGGAAGAGTCATATGGTGCTTAGGCTCTGTCCCCACCCTCTCTCCACTCATTGGGCTTTGGAAACATGTCCCCTGCCTAGCAAGTTCCATTCAGTTGAGGGTGAGTCCCTCCATTGTGGTATGCTAGGTACAGTTCTGCTGCCCTCGGTTCACACAACAAGGATAACAACCCTTTATTACTCCTACCCCAATAATGAGACTGGGGATCCAACACCAGCCACAAGTGATCATTTGGGCAAGCAATCCCATCATGCTGAACACCTAGGCAGGATGGGGGTGTCCGTGCAAATGAGATCAGCTTCTGAAGTATTTTTCCACAGCTCACCACTAGATGTTAGGGGAGAGCTCATTCAGATTCTGCTTACACCAGCATCAGTCTGGATGTTGGGAACAAGTCACGTGCAGCCTTGGGGTCAGGCTTGAAAAGCAACTGGGGAGCATGGGGCAGGGCATCCTGGCCTGTTTCCCATTCAAGGGGGTCCCAAGTCACTCCTGGGTCAGATGTCTCATTGCGGGTGAGTCGCCTTCGATAGCATGTGACACTGAGGAAGGCACTTAGACTCCATGGCCTCCGGGAGGGAATGCTGCCTTAGCAATGGCATGTGGAATCTCTCACCTCTGGGCCACTTGCTGAGACCCTGCCTAGACCATTAACTCACCAAGGGGCAGCACCAGCCAGTGGTGTTCAGTGGCCTAGGTGGTCTCAGGTCAGCGATTAGTGGCAAGGTGTATGCATGGTGAAGACCACTATTCCAGCTGGCACCCTTACAGGGCACGGGATAAGTGTCCCTATCCTACCGAGGTGCTTCCTTAAAGTCAGGCTGGAGGCGTGCTGGCCCGGCTAGTGCAGCAAGGTCGTAGTGCCACTGTCTGTGCTGTGCCCGCTTCTATGCTTTCCAGAGCAGCCGCTCTGCACCGTTCCCACACAAGACTCCGCCCAGTTCGAACACTGCAATGAGAACAATCATCCAGTCTGCGCTGCCTTGGGGTCTTGCTGTGAAGCAGGATCTCCATTCTGCTTGTAGGCACAGTTCTCCCTCCTGGGCACCTGCTGCTCTGGGATCCATTGCAGCTAGGTTTTTCCTCCTTGTCTGCCACGCGTGGAGGCTCCTCCTTGTTTTGCCCTCCCTGTAGTGATGGCAGGTGGAGCTGGGCAGAGACCTGATAACCTCGCTAACTCCTCAATGTGTCCTCTCCACTTGAAGTGGCAGAAGGTTCCGCTGGGCATCTCCGGGCTTTGTTTCCAGGCAGGCACTTTTTCTAGTCTTGTGTTGATTTTTCTCCCTCTCCTTGGTGCCCCTGGCAGGGCGAGGGTTCTGAGAACAGGAGTCTGCAGGAAACTGGTATGTGAGGAAAAACATGGCAGTGAGGCAGGCCCAGCTAAGATGAAAGGGGCTTCTGCACATGGCCCAGCTGCGTGGTGCTCTCACTTTCTGTCTGGCAGCTGTCAGTTCAGCATCCTTGAACCTCCTGGATTGGCGTCCATACGCACTATTGTCAGATGGATAAATTCAATGGTTTGTGAGACCTATGAACTATTCATTAAAGATCCCCCATCCTGTGAGGGCTCCTTGTTTCGTGGGTAGAACAGCACAGTGCTTTGTTCAAGTAACATTGCTGTGTAGTTACCTGGTCTTCAGTGTATTCTATTAGCCATCACTTCAAAACAGATGTGTTGTCTTTGTTGGATGTGGGTTCTGCAGTCTCTCTTGCTGTTTTTCCTTCATTAAAACCTTTTACATGGTGGGGAAGGAAGAAGAAAAGCAAAAACCAACCAACCAAAACCCCCCTCCAATCAGAGCAGGTTTTCATTTTGGTTCAGTTGTAAGTTTCTCTCCTGTTTGTGCAGATTGGTTTTACGGCTGGCCACTTCCCAGCTGTAATGGGAGCACCAGGTGAACAAGAGAATTTACTGACGCAGCTATAATTTTTCTGTCCCTGAAGGTGGCAACTGGTGCTCAATGAGACACCACCCAGGACATCACCCAATTTTGCATTAAATTCCAGTTAGAATATCTCAATCCCTTGTGGAGCATTCCTGCAGAGAGATGATGGGATTCCCTCTGACTGGGATCTGGCTTCATTTCCATGTTTTGTATATCCTTTATCCGCTTATGCATTTATTAAAGTGCCCTGGCTGCAGACAGCAACCCTCTGGTAATGTTCACCAGTCAGACTTGATAGTTTGTCTTCTCAGCTTGGGCCCCGTGCCTGGGAGTACAGCTCCCCCTGCTGGCTGCACATTGTGAAGCTAGAGCAGGAGGTTCAAAATAAGTAACTAGGAGTATGGAAGATGAGGAATAACCCCAGTTGTAATGCTGGGTGGAGCACCAGGTGTCTGCTCCAGAGAAGGGGAAATGATAGGTGGGTAAGTACATGGTACTGTTCCTAGCATGCTAGGCCTCTAGCTGTCCTACTGCTAAATGGGTGGCTTAATATCACTGGGAAAGCTTGTGACATCACAACTTGATCTGGTGTTAATGGTTTTCATGGCAAGCGGGGAAGTCTGTTCCTCCATCAGCATCACAGTGCTTCATATATGGTTCTGTCCTCCTAGATTCCACTAAGAAGCTGAAGGATGTCTTGGAAGAGTTCCAAGGGGACGGAGTCCTCTCAAAATATAACCCAGAGCAGGTAAGAAGGTTTATAACATCAGCACATTACATATTCATCCCCTTCCAACAGGCCAGAAAGGCTGATAAGTGTGTCATAGCTACTGAGCTAATTGCACCTCTTCCTCCCCACCCCGGTCTTTCCAAGCGCACCGTGTCTCAGGCCTTGAGCCATCACCTATCTGAGGATGGAGTTATGTGACTCCCATTCTCACACCAGGCTCTGGGCTGCAGTCACCCATGCATCAACTGCAGTTACATCTGCAGGCCTGATGTATGTCGAGCAACTGGAGGTCTGTTCCCTCCAGGGCAATGACAGTGGTATCCAGTGACTACATGTTCTCCTGAAAGCAAGAGATAATTTATTTAGAACAAAAGTGTTTAAGAGAAAACAGATCTTAAAAACAATAGCCAGTCTGTACGCCTGCCTGCCTCTCCCTAAGGCTTACCGTTCCCTGAAGCTGGGGAAGGCTCTAATGTCTTCAAACACTCCAGCAGGACCCATGTGTGTGTCCGCGTGAGAGCTAACGGACAACTCCCTAGACAGCCCCTGGCAACTGACCCCCTTGGCAGGAATCAAGTAACTTTTTAACTGGGTGTAGCTCTTTGATCTAGTAACTCAGATCTCCCAGCATTTCAAGTGGCTAAAGCAGGACGCAGCGCCACTCAGGTTTGGCCCTTCAATCCCTCAGAGATGGAGGTGGAGAGGTGGGCAGGCCAAACCTTTGGGCAGCCCTGAATGTGGGAAATGTTCTACTTCAGCTAGGACAGGGAGGTTTTGGGTTCACAGTAGGACAGTCCCATGAATCCCAGGACTGTTGGGAGGACTGATAATTCCCAGCTTTGGGAAAACCAGGCTTTCAACTTGGAGACAGGAAGCAGGATCCTTGACCCATTGTCTTTCAAGTGTGTACCTGGATGTTCTTGTTTGGGAAAACTGTGTTGCTTTCCTGCTTGTCCCCTTTGAATTCAAGTATTATAGGCCTATGATAAGCATCCTATGATCCCAGTATAAGTTATAGACTCTCTCTCTCAATAACTAGGTTACATATTGTGACAAAGTTCCTCCTCTATCTTGGTGGGTCCTGCGCTTATTGGCAGATTTTCTTGCCTCAGAGATTCACCATGTGGGTTGGGGAACAGCCCAGAGACCTTCCCCTCTGGGAGAACCCACAGTCCAGGTCAATTGGGAGGTTTGGGGGGAACCCGGGCCCACCCTCTACTCCGGGTTCCAGCCCAGGGCCCTGTGGACTGCAGCTGTCTATAGTGCCTCCTGTAACAGCTGCATGACAGCTACAACTCCCTGGGCTACTTCCCCATGGCCTCCTCCAAACACCTTCCTTATTCTCACCACAGGACCTTCCTCCTGGTGTCTGATAACGCTTGTGCTCCTCAGTCCTCCAGCAGCACACACTCTCAGCTCCTTGCGCCTCTTGCTCCCAGCTCCTCACACTCTCGCACTACAAACTGAAGTGAGCGCCTTTTAAAACCCAGGTGCCCTGATTAGCCTGCCTTAATTGATTCTAGCAGCTTCTTCTTAATTGGCTCCAGGTGTCCTAATTAGCCTGCCTGCCTTAACTGGTTCTAGCAGGTTCCTGATTACTCTAGTGCAGCCCCTTCTCTGGTCACTCAGGGAACAGAAAACTACTCATCCAGTGACCAGTATATTTGCCCTCTACCAGACTCCTCTACCCCACTGGTCTGGGTCTGTCACAATATCAATGTTCTCAGATTATTACAAAGCTCCTCCATGTCATACATGTCAACCCCGCGAAAAAAATGCAGAAATTGGGTGCTTTTTTTTGGCTTAATTGGCTTGTGAGTTTCTTGTTGGCTATTTTTTTGCTTGTGGCTTGTTGCTTGTTTGGCTTGTACCTTGTTTCTTGTTGTAGCTTGTTGCTTCTTTTTTTTGATCAGCTCCCGGCAAGCAGGGGCAAGGGGGGGCAAGCAGAGGGTAGGGGGATGCCCAGTGGGCCCACCACAGTCCCAGACTGCACGCCGGGGGGATCTAGTCACATAGAGTGTTGGGGTTCTTAGGGATTGGCTTGTTTGGGCCTTGTTTTTAAATGGGATTAGCTTGATTTTTGGCTTATTGTGAAAGTCGGGGTGCTTATTTCCCACATGAAAGTTGGCAACTGTGCTCCATGTCTGTCACAGAGAGGAAAGAGTTTGCCACCTTCCCATTCCCCTCCATCAATAATATTTGGACTCCGCTGGTTGGTTTGGTTGTCACCATTTACCCAAATACCTGATCTTTGCCCCTCTCCTCTGTATCATGATCAGTGGAACTGGAGTCAGAGCACCCATATTCCCTGGAGGGACTATTAGTGATGGGACACCAGCAGAACAGGCAGTGCCGGGAGCTGGGCTGGAAGCAACACGGCCATGTGGACAGAGCAGTGCACAGGGTTTAATAAAGTTCACCTTGTTCAGCTTACCTGCTCCAACCTCACTCTTTGCAAATGAAACGCAGTGGCAGCACCGGAGCGGTGAGCCGTGGCACTCGGTCTGACACCCCCAGCCCTGGATTGTGCAGACACAAACCTAGCCCAGTGATGGACCCAGGGGAAGGAGGAGCTGAGCTGTGCACAGACCTGGCCATGCAGGAGGATGACAACAGCAGGAAAAGGAAACTGCTACTTTACCGTACTAGGGAACAGAGCAGAGAGGTCGGCACCGTTCTGAAGCTCACCATGGCCTCAAGCCTGACAGCAGTGACCTATTGCTCCCCAATGCAGAAACTGCAGAGTGACAAGAGGCCCATCCTAAGGGAAGGGGATGGACCCCTATGCTACTGCCTTACGCACACTGGCTGCCACATGCGATTCTGGGGACTTGTCAGCAGGGCTGTCCCGAGGGGCGGGCGGGGCCTGGGACATAGGTGCTGAGTTTCTAATCTGCTGGGGGGAGGTGCTCCCCCTGGCTCCGGCCAGGCCCCGCCCTCACTCCACCCCTTCCCCAAAGCCCCACGCCCACTCACCTCTTCCTGCTCTGCCCCCTCCTCTGAGCGTACTGCGTCCTCTCTCCTCCCCCCTCTCCCCAGCGCCTTCTGACACTGCAAATCATCTGATCCACGGCAGGCAGTAGGCACTGGGAGGGAGCGGGAGGTGCTGATCAGCGGGGCCCGCCAGCAGGCAGGAGGCGCTGTGGGGAGGTTCTGGTAGGGGGGCTGCCGGTGGGCACTCCAGCCCCGAAGTGTGGGGCCCCCCAAAGCGTGGGACCCGGGGCAATCGCCCCAATTCACCATACCCAAGGGAGAGCTCTGCTTGTCAGACTCCTTGATTCAGGACAGGACAGTCTGCTGCACTTGGGATCCTGCCTGCGGAAGCGGCTGCTCCAGGAAGATGATCTCAGACTAGACAGATGCTTACCCATGGGACATGCAGTGGAAGCAACAAGAGAAAAGATGACCGCCTTAGGAGGCACAACAGCCCCAGAAGTATGTACAGTGAGACAACAGCAAAGGTGAGCAGGTGGCCAGGGCTCCATATCCATCGTGAGATGCACTTACCGAGGGAGACGGCATGAGCAGGTAGAGGAGACGGGCCCTGCACTGGCAGCATTGCAAGGAATGTGGCAAGTTGAGCCATTTTAGCAGCGTGTGCCAGAGCAGAGGAAGGATCCAGAAAGTTTCAGCCAGACTTGTACAAGATGGGGAGGGCACATTGGACAGCGGTGGTGACACCATGACTCTCTCTGGAGCCCGAGAGCATATCAGGCTCAGGCTGTGGGCCAGGAAAGCAACAAGAGACCAGACCAACCTCTGTGCATACGACAGTGTTACTAGGGAAAAGCCTTGTATGATTTCAGCAGGCTAGCGGGGCCTCCTGCAGTGATTCCTTGGTGTGAATTGCACTTGAACACGCCCATCACAAAGAGCAGGTGCAATCTAATAACGTACAATGAGCGCACAGTGCAGCCCATAGAAAAATGTCACCTCCTTATAACTAGTCTGGAAAACAACCCCCGGGGCCAGCTGAAGTTTGTGGTGGTGGATGGTAAGCACCACAGACGCCTCTTGGGGCATACAGCCGTACAAGCCCTGGATCTGATCGAGGGGAGCATCAGACTTTTATAGAGGCAGAGCAAGAAGCAAAAGGGGGAGTTCCATGGACAATGGAGGCAATTTTAAGAGCATATGGGGATGTTTTCCAAGACAAGAGGTGCCTCAAAAGAAAGCTGAAACTGCAAGTACACCCCATAGTAGAACCTGGGTGTTTACCATGAAGGAAAATTCCAATGGCACCACGTAATCCAGCATTGAGTTTAGAAGTCTGCAGAGCAGGGGCATCAAATGGGGAACAAATATTTAATAATGGACTCTTCAATCTAGCAGTGAAAGGTATAATATGATCCAATGGCTGGAAGTTGAAGCTAGACGAATCCAGACTGAAAATAGGGAGTCCATTTTTAATGGTGAGAGTAACTAACCATTGGATCAATTTACCCAAGGGTTGTGGAGGATTCTCCATTACTGACAATTTTTAAATCAAGATTGGCTCTTTTTCTAAAAGCTCTGCTCTAGGATTTATTGTGGGGCAGGTCTCTGGCCTGTGTTATACAGGAGGGCACACTAGATGATCATAATGGTCCCTTCTGGCCTTAGAATCTATGAATCATAGCACCTGTAGAGGCCAGGACAGCCATCAGGCAAATAACACATCTGCATAGACCCAGAGTCACTGAACTGGGCTTTGAAAAGATGTCACTGTCCACTGCTCACAACTCATGCCATCTTGCGAGAACTCTCCAAAGCCAGAATCTCTACAGCTGTGATGTGAGGAATGGGTTTTGGTACAAAAGCCTGGAGAAAGAGTGCAACATGCTGACAACCTTTGCAACACCATTTGGTCACTACAGGTGGCTGCCCATGCTGATGGGCATAAGCCCAGCACCAGATGTGTTCCAGAGAAGACTCACCCAAGTGCTGGAAGGACTGCCTGGGGTGAACATAATTGCAGATGATATTCTTATTGTAGGGAGAGGAGCAACAATACAGAAACTGAACGAGATTGTGACAGAAAACAATGATCTTTTCTACTGTGATGGAGGCACAAGAATATAAAACTCAACCCAGAAAAAATATGATGCAAACAGCATGAAGTGACATACATTGGATATCTGCTCACAGCAAGGGACTGAAGGCAGGTCCCAACAAGACCAAGGCAGTTAGAGACCTGCCAGCTCCAGTGGATGTGAAAGGGGAATGGTGCTTCATAGGAACGATAAAAATTCTGTCCAAGTTCTGGCCACATCTGGCTGCAGTGGCGGAACCCATACATCAGCTCACAAGGCTGGATATTGAGTGAGACTGGGCAGGTCCCCAACAGCAAGCATTGGACACACCGAAACAAATAATAATGGATGCCCCTGTCCTGAAATACCACCAGACAGAAGAGCCTCTGACATTCCAGTGTGAAGCATCGGAGAAAGGATTGAGTGTAGCTCTTCTGCAGGAGTAGCCGATCTCTTACGCCAGCAGAGCCCTGTCAGAGACTGAAGAGGGGTAAGGCCTGAAGAGAAAAAGAGCTTCTGGATGTGGTGTTTGGAGTGGAATGATTCCACCCGGACACCTATGGACATTAAGCAATAGGGCAATCAGACCACAAACCCCTAGAGACAATCATGGCAAAGCCACATCTTAGTGCTCCAAAGAGATTTGAGCACATGTTGATGCACCTCCAGTGCTACCAGGTAGAGAGCAGATATGGTCCAGGACCATTACTGATGTTAGTTGGCACCCTGAGAAGGGCACATCTACCCAGCATCAGTGAGTTGGGGCAAAAGGACCAAGGCACTGAATCTATTAACATGCTGCACTATCTACAGTTTTGGGCATTGATGACAGAACGGGGAATACAGGGAGTTAGGTTGGAAGCAGCTCAGTCACATGGACAGAGAGAGCCATGCACAGGGTTTAATAAAGTCCTGTTGGTTCAACGTATCTGCATTCAGCTTCACTGTTTGCAAATGAAACACCCCCACCCCCGTTTTCTCCCTATATGTCTGTGCTCCCCCAATGAAACCTGTGTCCGTTCCCCCTCACACTTTCCAACTCCCACTCTTTAGCCATGAACAAGGCTGGGACAATGGACTCGCCTATCGGACTAGGTCTGGGAAGAGTCTGTCCCTTGTAACATGTCTCCTGGTACGGCTGGGTTTTGTAGACGATGCTTTTTGAAAGACTCAGATGAGATCCAGTAGGACAGAGCCTTTAGCAGAGGTTGTAACTGTAAATAGCTCAGGGATGTTTGGTTTAGAATCATTCGAAGCGAGGTGATTAAGAACAGGCAGTAGGTTGTCCTCAGCAAGGAGAGGCAGTGAAAGCGGCGGAACTATTCAAGAACACAACAGGGTCCAGAGCCAAAGAATACAAACTGACTTTAGACAAGGAGCCAGCACAGAGGGAACTTCTTGTCTCCAAAGGTAATTACCACATGGAACAGAGCAACAAAAGGCATCACTAGGAGCTGTGCTTGTGAGCCTATTAAAGAGCGGTGGACAGGCACTTAGGAGAAAACAGGCCATTGTACAAATGATGTGTGGTGGGTGGACCTCAGTGAGTTCTAACTGCTTCCTGCCTACGGTGCCTTTGGCTGTTCCTCTCCTATGATGTGTCTTTCACAGTGAGTGTGTCCCTCTTACACAGAAGGGATTGCGTAGGTGTAATGCATTCTGGGGAAAGTAGTGTAATGACTAATTACATTTAAAATGTCTTCGAAGCACAGATCAGCTGCAGGACAGGGGGAGTTGACCGAAGATAAAAATTTCCTCCAGCATGTTTGTAATTTAGTAAACAAAGTGCTGCTCCTCGCACGCCTTCCCTGCCATTCGTGAGGGAGCCATCCTGGGACCCATGTGAAACCCCTTCCTCCCACCCACGTTGGCACCTTCTGGGAAAATCTTAGTGGGTTTGCTCACTCCCATAGCATCTTCAGAGATGTCCTGGCAGACTTGATCTTCCCACTCCTCTCAGTGGCCCCCACGTGGTCCGACTACTCTGGCTGTTTCAAATTAGAATTGCCCTTTGACGCTTGTGGCCCAGAGATGACAGGGACGGACTTTAGAGATGGAGACCTAGTGAGTCATCTAGTCTGCTCCTGAGCAAATACAGGATTGTGTTCTACAGAACGCTCCCTAGTACTCGATTCAGCCCACTTTTAAAATGCTCAGGTGATGGGTTTCTGCTATTTCCCCAAGGAAGTTAGACACTGGCAAATGTACAGTGGGAAAGAACCCTTCACTGGATGAATTATTCCTGGTTAGACCCCCCTCAAGTTCATTTCTTCTCCACTCCTGGTATTTTCACCCTTCCAGGGCCTACTAACCCCTCTCCCTCAGCTATCACTTAGCTGTGCGATCTACTATGGATTCAGTTCTCGAGTCTTTCCACATAAATCAGTCCCTCCAGCACCCTAAGGACTTTGTTGCACTTCTCTGAACTCCATCAAATTTATCAGTATCTGTCTGGTCCTGAGGTCTCCAGGACTGCAGCATACCAGATGAAGGGGCAACACTGCTCCCTGAGAAGGTCCTTCACCTCCCTGCTCTGTGAATGGAGCCCATCACTGGCCTTTTATGCAGCTCCATCCAGTTGGGAACTTCTATCTAATTTGGTGCCCACTATCACTGCCAGCGCTTACTACTGAACTTGCTCCTACTTTCTGCGCATGGACGCTGGCCTCATTATTTCCCATGTGTTGCCCTTTATTATTTTATGCTTTTCTTGCCAATATTTCTAGTTATTTCTCCGCCTCTTTGGTCTTCCCACTTCCAGGGGATAGATGAACATTAATTGAAACTGGACGGAACATTGACCCTTTCAGCAGGCTTCTAGATCCCTCCCTCTCCTGCTTGATGCAGCTCATTGCTATGTGTCATTCATGACACTCAAAGCGGGTCCTCAGAGGGACCATAGGAATCCATACTATCATAGTGGGGGATAATCTCTGGAGAGGCAGAGCTAGTCAGTCTGCTGCTCCCAGGTAGGCCAGTTGCCCAACCTTGGTGTTTTCTATTTGAGTTGAGTTTTATGTAAAGCCTGCGTCCTTTCCCTATACCCCGGGAACACGAAGGTACTTGAATAAAGCCTTGTAGAAATCTGGCTTAGCAAACCACTTTGTTATTGGACCAGCTACCCCATTCCACTAGCTTCCCCTGCTTACTTGTAAGTACCAGCTAACCTAGTCAGTCCACTGATTTTTCCAATAGATTCTTTGCATCTGCCAAAGCATTGGCGCCCACCTTAAACTATCTGCCACTTTCCTGCCCAAAAACCCGGCTCAGACCTTACCTATAAAAGTATGAACAATAGCATTGGGGAGACAAGAACGAAGTAATTTGCACCCTGGGCTCTGGTGACTCACACTTTGTGCTCCCAGGTACAATGCCTCCAGAATCCCACTGGCATTGTTTCTATGTGTGTTGCTGCAAAAGCTTGTTTGAGCAATAGAAGGTAACCGCATGTGCACTTCTGGGTGATAATAGCGTGCTGCTGGTGATGGAATAATACAGCCAAGGGACTTCACCCACCCGAGCAGTACAATCTCGGTGACTTCCCGCAGAGGGCCAGATCTGCAGCTGGTGTGAACTGGTGTAGGTCTAGTGACTGCAGTGCAGATTTGTCAAGTGACATCAGATGAGGAGCCAGCTCTGAAGGTCCATTTGTTGCCCCGGATAGACGATTGCTCAGCGCCATTCAGCTGCTGTGGCAATGAGGGGTATAAATACCAAGATGAACATAAAGCTCCATTTGTCTTCAAAATTTTAAGATCATTTTGTGACATTCTCATTAGCTGACCTGCAATTCCATCAAGACAGACAAGAGCTCTGGGTGTGACAACAGAGGCATAAGCCAATGAGAAATACATCCCCATATGCCAAGTCCGAGAGGCCAGGGTGAAAGGATGGCCACCCTTCAGTTGGGTAAACATGTCCTCTTCCTCAGTACACCCCTTAAGGCAGGGGTTTTTGGTTTTCTGATGAAACTTGGGGTCACCATATGGAAAAGTTCCAGGGCCGCCACCACCACTACCCATCTAGCCATGAAGGAAAGAAAGGTGGTCTCGCCCCATTGGCAGCCACAAGTTCCAAGCTGAGAACCCCTGCTCCAGGCAAGCCTTGCTGTCCCCATGGTGGATCAAGAATGGTAGTGTCCAGCTCTGTGGTCATCTTTGCTTTCTGGACCCTTCTGGCTAGCTGGCAGATGTTTTCCCTTTCCCTCCCTCCCTCTTCCAAGCTGTTGTTACCCCAGCCCATCATTGCTTCGGGTCATCCACCTGCCCTGCTGGCTGGCTGTTTTCTCATCTGTCCACTTCAATGTCGTCTTCTGACGTCTCCTCATGGCTCCCTGCTCCTGTCATTACCACCTCCTTCCCCTTCCGTGGCTGTTTTCCCCCTTGGTCCTTCCCATGGGTCCTGCCCTTCCTCCCTTCATTCTGTCTCTCCCCTTTTCCTTCTGACATTCTGCCCCTCTCCTGCAGTCACCACCTGCAATTACCCCGGTGCTCGGGCTGTAGCCTCACTGCTGAGTGCTGGGCCTAGCACTCTCCTCTGCATCTGGGTGTTGGGCAGGTCAATGCCTGCTCTGCCCAAAACTACTCAGAAGTTCTGCAGGAGCGAGGCGGCTGCCAAAGCATGACTGGGAGCTCCAGCCTGCTAGGCCATTCCACCCCACCGAGCTGGGGCAGTGCAGTGTAAAGCACAGGGTTGGGTTAGGGGTTCCTTGGGAACAGCAGCAGAAGCACCAACTGGTTACTTTTGTAGTTTAACTCTTTAAAGGCCTCTCTTTCCCACTTCCCCAGCATCACCAACCCCAAATATTCACAAAGCATGAGCCAGGTCCCCCAAAACCATGAGATTAGCTGAAGAGTCATACAAGTTTTAAAACAAACTTTGGGTTCTTTTTATTTTCCTCCCAGTTTTCGAGCTTTTAGGGCACACTCGGGTCACATTTTCAAGCTTTTCTGTGCAGTGGTGGGACTGGAAACTTCCCTTGCTTATAAATGAAAGCTGAGATTCTCCTGCAGTCTCTTGACTCCGGCAGGTGGGACTGTCAGAAAAACACCACACATAGCCTGAACCTTGCAAAGTAAGGTGGCAACGCCGTTCCCTGCAGTGTGTCTCTGGGTGTGTGCTAGCACTGCCAGGGCTCCTGCCCTCTTGCTGCTCACTAAACTCTCCTCTCTGTTTTCTCTGCTCTCATCTGCTGCAGAAGCAAGATACCCTGAACCAAGTAAGAGACCTGCCTTCTTCTCCCCACTTGAGTTGTGGTGGGTGGCTGTGGTTAGGCTATTAGCTTCGGCTCTGCATGCTGGCTTTCGCACGCTCAGCTAGGAGTCCCAACAGGGAAGCCATCACCCAGCCACGCACCTGTGGCCAGCAGGTCCCCACAGGGTAAGCAAAGACCAGTCAGCACCAGGAGAAAGGTACAGAGCCCAGGGAGAGCCACTTTTGTTAGGGCCCCACAAGACAGTAAGCAAATGGCAATGTCCCGGCTGCTGGGTAGCCAGTTTTCCCCTCTAGCAATGGGAGGTGGCGAGGGGTGCACTTGGCACTGCCAGAAAACCTCTGCAACGACGACAGACAGTTGCGGCCTTTCCCAGATCCAAGGAGTTTGGTATTTCCCTGCCAGGCCAGAGATGGGTCTGGGTACTCCTCCACGCCACCCAGCGTGGGTACAGTCCCATCTTGATGGGCCAGGGAATCCCTCCATATAGCTCTGTGCATAGTGTTCCGCAGACCCAACATTAGCCCATGCGCCGCAGGTGATACCGGACAGAAATCACTGAAAATTGGACAAGCGCTTTAACTTTCCAAAACTATCCATGGAAACGGCTGTGATTGCACGTCACTGCGGCAGGAGCTATTGGCTACGCCGCCCAAGTGAACAGAGATGTTCGGACCTCAATGCCCCAGGCACGTTGCCATGAAATGTTAGGTCAAAGGCCTGTGTGGGTAACGAATGCCTGTGTTGTTAAACTCAGAAAGCTCAGTTCGAGCAGTGCCGGGGCTGAGATGTGCCATGCACGGAGGCAGGAGACTGGAGGGTTTGCTTGTTGAGGAAAGATTTGAAAAGCTAAGTGGCAGGTCTGGGGTGTGTGTGCCCTGCAATCGGGGGATGATCACCGCATGTAGATTGAGCTAGCTTGGGTGCTGAGACCCCAGACTCTATACAGCCCATGCTGTGGTGCAGTCACTGCTCTCGGTACACGAGCTAGCTAGATCAAAGCTCTCTGCCCTCTCCCCGCATGCTGCACTTAGACCCCATGTCTGCCATGTAGACATGCTGGACGGGGGCTCACCACACCTCTCCCCACGTAGCGTCTCCAAGGGCTCTCCCTCGGGGCTGAGAACAGGGGGGAGAAACATCAGCTTCTGCAGTAGCTTTGTGGGAAGTAGTAAGTGCCCCGTCCCTCCGCAGAGCCCTGTTCAGATCAGTGCTGTGTGCAATGGCAGCGCAGGAGAATGGCACCACGACAGGCAGAGACCGCATGGAAAAGAGCAGGGCATGGCTCCCTTTGGCATCTCCATCCGGGCACATCAGCTCTCCACTAGCACCGCCAGCGCGGGTACCAGTCAGATCCAGCCATGCTGGGGACAGGTGGTGGGCTCCTGTCCACCAGGAGCTGAGGGGAAGGGGGCAGTTACTATTCGCTCGTGCCAGCGTCCAGCCCCGAGAGGGCTTGTGAGAATAGGGAGGCTGGCAGCTTCCCAACATCTGCTCACCCTTCTCCAGTGCAGCCAATGAAAGGGAAATCTCCTGGGCTCAGCGACCTGCTTCCTGCTGTGGCCAAGGAGCTACACAATGCCTCCCCTCTGGGCCGGTAAAGAGTGGGGATCATCTCCCTGTGCCCTAGCACAGAAAGGGCAGCCGGGGATACGTCTGCATGGCCAGGAGGAGGGAGCTCGGGCAGAGTCGTGCTAGCTGGGAGGGAAGGGAAGGGTGGTATGAAGACATTTCCCCTTTCCAGTCCCTGCAGTGTAGCCCAGCAAAGCGGCTCCTGGCTGGCTGGCATGTGAGCTGTCGTGCCCATGGAGGGCCTGGCCTCAGCGCTTTCAGGGCAGGAGGCTGGGTGTGGAGGAGTTAAAGCCGTCACACCCGATGGCAGGGGTTGAATTCTGGCGGGGGTTGGGGGAAGTACCTCCCACAAACCAAACTCCATCCACGAGACCCCGCTCACAGTCCTGTAGATGTTCAAAATGGGATCGTGCATGTTCCACCAGGCTCCTGGGGTGTGGCTTCCCCAAGGGCTCCCCAAGCAGCTCCCAGTTTCATACCCCCCTGGTGTAGACACTGGCAATGTTTGGAAAACCCTTCTGCCCTTTCCCATCAGCATATCAGAAAGAGTCCTGCCTGGAGCGTACTGTGGGAAGCAAACCGCCCTGTGGAAACCATGGTTTGGAGCAGAGCGAAGGCGGCTCTGTGAGTGGGCAGGGTATTTCTAACAGCATCCTTTGTTTCCCCTCCGTAGCCCATTGACTACGAGGGGTTTCGGCTCTTCATGAAGACGTACCTGGAGGTGGATATTCCTGAGGAGCTCTGCCAGCACCTCTTCATGTCCTTCAAACGCAAGATCTGCCAGTATTCCCCAGAGTCTCAGCGACAAGGTTCCAGCATCTCACAGCTCAACATCCTGGGTAAGCAACATCTGGCCTGCTCCTGCTCTCCTGTCTGCTCTGCACACTGGCAGCCGATGCGGGGCACGGGCAACTCGTGATATTGTGTGAGGTTAGAAATGGAAGTCAACATCCTTTACTGGGTGGCATCCACTGGCCGGTGATAGCGGAGCTCAGAGTAGATGATCTAATGGTCCCTCTAGCCTTACGCTCTAGGAATCTTGTGTATTGGAGGTGCCAGGGTGTCTGTTCTTCACAGCAACATTCTCCAGTTCTTTTTGACCCCTCTTTAGTACTTCAGTAACACACCCAAATGTCTGCCCTTACGCGGCCATGCACATCACAGGCTGCTGGGAAGAGGTTTGCTCCCAGTGGACCCACAAGTTGCTTAGGTCTCCAGTTTGCCTGGCTGTAAATAGTTAGAATCTGCTGAAGTAGAGCCAGTTCCAGTGATCTCCTGCCCCGCAAACAGAACTGTGCAGCTGGCACTCCTATGGTCTGGGCAGCCTCCATCTGTCTCTGTACTGAGCGCACAACCAGCGTGCCGCGGACTCCTGCCTACCATGAGGTTCCGCATTGCTGCCCATTGCTGTAATATCTAAGCTGCTTCCGCGTACAGTGGAGTGGCAAAGCGAGAGCCTTGGTGAGCACCGTGGAGTCTCTGGTTCTCCTCCCTTTTCAGGGTATGGAAAGCTCTTTCCCTTGGGTCTGGTTGGGTGTGCTTATGTTGTGAATGTCGGACTGTTGATGGTGGAAAGGCTTCCTCAGAGAGGAGAGTTTTGCAGTGTTTCCTAAAGTTCGTCAGACTCTGGCCTGGCCTGGCCTCCCCTCCTCTGGGAGATTGTTCTGTAGCCAGGTCCTTGTGGCAAAGAATGCTTTATCCCTAGCTCTCGCGTACTTCTCTCTGAGCTTTGGGACTGCATTGTCCCAGAAGAGTGCAGCTGTGGTGGTGGTCTATACGTGAAAACATGGTCTCTGCTGTAGCTGGCACCTGATCTAGGATGAGGACCAGGCAGTGGGAGCAGAGTGGAGGGACTGGAGCACAGGATTTAAGTGCTCACAGTGGCCTCCATCATGGGGAGGCCAGGCCACGGCATATCAGCTGGAGCCGCAGCATTGTTTCCCCATTCAGCCTCAGAGACATGGACAGTGACTGCAGACGCCATATGCCCCAGCACCCAGCACACATCCCACAGATTGGGATAGTGTGGCCCACTCAAGACTGGGGTGGGTGGGTGCAGCGTGTGCCATTGTGCAGCCCAAGGCAGTGGCTGTGGGTTCCAGTAGGTGCCGTGTATCCTCACCCACCCAGTAGGATTGGATAGTGCAATGTAATATTCACAAGGGGGGCTACCTCGCTCCCAGATGTGGGTCTTGCACCCTAGGGCTCTGGAGGAGATAGGAACATGCTGCATTCCCTCTGTCTGCCTATCACAGCTCCTCAGATGGGAACATCTGACTCCCAGTGCCAAATTATTAGGCTAATTCTATGTCTGTAAAGTTAATATTTACCATAATGAATAGAGTATCACCCACACTGGCATTTGGCGGAGATGTGGCTCTGAAGGAATCAACAGATCCATGACGAGGTGGCCATGCCCAACCACTGAACTTTGGTAGAAGTACTTGTCACTAAATGCTTTGCTTCCTTGACTTTTTTCCCAGGAAGGGGAGGTTGGATAAAAGGGGCGGGGACTACTGCACTATTTCTCATAGAGCTCAGATGACTGCAGACACATTCCATGTATTTATTCTTTTGCTTCTCCTACGTGCTCAGAGCCAAAATCCATTGATGCGGGCATCTCCATCCAGACTGAAGTGGCCTGCGCCCCCGTCACAGGTACCCACTGTGTTTGTGACTCATGGCATGTCATATGCAATCTCAGCCAAACTAAAACGGGAGGGAAAGCAATCAACTGACAGACACAAACTAACAAGCTTCCACCCAGCCCGAGTTCCAGCTTTGTCTCCCTTGTTTGCCAAGGACAGACACCCTCCCCCCCACCCCACCCCGCCCACCCCTCACCTCCAGTGGCTGGTCTGGAAGTGTTGGCATGCAGGGCTTTGTATGTCTGGTGTTACATTGTGGGGGAATGTATTACTCAAGTCAGCTGAGTGCAGAAGAAGAAGATGAGTGTTATTCTTTAACCTGGCCAGGTCCTTTCCTAATTGCAGTCAGTACGAGGGGTGCTGATCTGTTTCAAGTGCACTCTAGGCAGCTGCAGGTCTGGAATAAATTGTTAAATCTCATATGCAGGGAGCCCCATAGAGATGGGGGCCTGGAGCGCCAAGAAACACCTGCAGGTGGGCCCAGAGGTCTAAGGAATCCTCTGACATGTGCTGAGACTAATGTGAAAAGCTGGTTTACAAAGGAGATGGAATTGCATCACTCCGGTGACTCCTTCTGGCCAATTAATAGCACATCAGAAAGAACCCAGCTCAAAGGCCGGGGAAAGCAGCGGCAGTGTGGACCCTCTTGTGTGTGGAATCAGGGCCCAGTTGGCAAGGCCAGGCTGAATATCCCCCAGGCAGTGATTCCCAGGTGTCAATCTCCCTGTCTAGGTTCCAGCTAGCTAGGGACATGAGAATCTGTCTGTAGGTTTAAGTGTCCTCTAGAGTGTAATGGAGAATTATCTCCCTGGCGGTGGTTATAGGGGACTATGGGATAGCATGGGGGATGGCATTCTCTGTTATTTAGCCCCCTGGATTTTCCTGTTACCGTCTGTAGGACTTTTCCATGGTGGCCTTTCATCGCCAGCCTAGCTGCTCCTCATGTTCTCTGTGCACAGCTCCTAGTCCCATAGTGCGTATTCTCTGCTCCCTCAGCAGCACAGAGCCCCATGGGACTTGCCCCTTTCCCTCCTAAAGATCCCTCAGGTAAGTGGAGAGAGGCAGAGCGGAGATGCCTCAGCAGACCAGCCTTGAAAACCCAGGCTGGGAAACTGGTGGATCAGCCAGCATCCTGGAAGCATGTGGTGGGCAGCTGCTCAGAGATGCTCTGCGCCCAGCTCTGCTCCAGCTCCTGGAGGCAGGGGTATGTGTGAGAGGGGCAGCGCAGAGATCCAGGAGCGTACCCTGGAGAGCGGAGCCTGCCCTTGGTGGCCAGAAAGGGATCAGCCAACTGAGGGATGTGAGGCAGCCCACATGGGTGGGAGCCCCAGGGCACAGGCCAGAGCAGCAGGAGGTGAGGGGGAGGGGAGATTCCCAGGGGTTGTTTTTCAGATCACCCAGGGAGATTCCATGGAACCTCTAGAACTGTCTGTCCCTTGGCCAAGTGGGACGACCCTTAGGGAGGGGGCAGAGCCCCAGATCCCTCACAAATGGAGGGAGTAGTCCAGGTACTACTGCCCTTGGGAGATCCCAGGGGATGGACCACTGTCCTGTTGATTATTTCACACTGGCCCGGGGACTGGCTAATGACTCCAGAGGGCAGGGCAAGCATGTATGCTACACAGTCCAGGTGTGTTGCCCCAGGAGCGGCTTCCCCAGATGGGTTCTCCAAACCTGGCGCAGTCCAAGCCCCAGCAGGACTCTGGGCCCATGTGCTGGGGCCTGCTCCTTTGGTTCAGCCATCTTTAGGGACGATCAGGTGGGTTTGGGGCATTGATGTCACACTCTCCATGTTCCTGTGTCTGCCTTTCAGGGATCAATGGGAAAACTCTCTTAAGTGCCCTGGGAAGACACACTCCTGACTCCAGGAGCTCCCCCTCTAGCCTCACAGAGCAGCAGTCCGCTTCTCTGATCCCTACACCTCTAGCCAACACCAGTGCCCTCGGGAACGCCTCTCCCAACTGGTCCAGGTCCTCCTCTCAGAAATCCACAGCCGGCACCCTCTCTGCTCACAATTCATCAGGCTCCTCGAAGATCTCCGCCGGGGCAGTGCTCAGCCCTCAGTCCCCAGGTGAGCTTTGCCGCAGGCCTCTGGCTCAGCCCACAGGCTCCCTGGCTTTGCCTGGCCTCTTATAGGGATAAGCTGACAAAAGCCAGAGCTTGGGGTTTTGTTTTCTTCCCTCATCTTCCTGCCTAGAGAGGAAATGCAGATAAATGGGACCAATCTGGCTGCAAAGCCAGCTCGGTGCTTCCAGCAGAGCTCAGGGCCTGTACCAGTTCTCTTGGCCCCTGAGAGAAATGGGGACATTGACTCTGGGACTCTTAATTTGTGGGAGAGTGTCTCAGAATCAAACCATTGCACAGGGGCGTGACGGGTGTTTGGAAGCTGGGTTCTGTGAGGCAATAGATTCCACCTGGGGATGTTCTCTGGGTGGGGATTTGATCCTCTGAATGCCAAGCCAAATGAGTTACGGATGATGCACAGTCTGTCCAATCCCAGCAGGAGAAGCAGTTCTATAGCAGTGGGGGCCAGAGCATCTTAGCACCTTTGCTTGTGACTTGAGACATAAGTCTCCAAGCCCACAGAGACGCCGTCCGTCAATGTCTTAATTACATAGCAGCAGTGGTCCCAGAGGCCGACGGGGTGGTAAAGTGACTCATCTCTGTCCCGAGTTCCACAAGCAAGAGGAGGGCAGGAAATATCCCCAGCTCCAACCATCTGTGCAGGGCCAGGGCATGCTGGGCTGCGTGTTGAGAGTGTCTGGTCTGAGCCTTGGCAAGCCAACAAGCTGCCTCTCCCTTTTATTTTAATTTCCTCCATTAACTCCGGTGCATGGTGCAGAGAAGAGCATGTGGTTCAGGGATCAGCATGTCCTATACAGCCCAGCCCTTGGCCTCTGCCTAGCCTGCCAGGTCGGTCTTTCATCCATGGGTCATCGATCCTCTAGTGGCTGAGAGTCATGCCAGCCGACAGCTGTCTGGTGGTCTCTGTGAAATGAATTGGTGCCATGGAAGCACAAAAATACCACAAGACGGGATGTTCTTACACATTCTGTTCGCATTCTCTCAGTCCTACTCATGGAACTGAGCACAAAACGCCTTGGCGAGGGGTCAGGTCACGCGGGAAAGACCGGGAATGGTGGAGCTGGCATTTTTGGGGTGGCCTTGAATTTTCTCCTCTCCTCCCACAGGCTCACGAAGCCTAGAGAAGAGGTTACCGTTCAGCCTGCGCAAGACCCACAACTCCCTGAAAATGGCCAATCCGCACCAGCCGACCCTCGTGTCTCAGGTAGCCTACCTGAAGGACATTGTTTGCTACCTGTCGCTGCTGGAAAGGGGCCGGGCTGAAGACAAGCTGGAGTGTAAGTGCTGGTGGACATGGAGAACACGTGAGCCGAAAGTACCAGAGACATGGCTCCAGGAGACTTGTTTAAAGGTGGGGCTGGGTGGGGAGAGCTGGGAGGACTGGTTCAGAAAGGCTGTTCTGTATGGGTCACTGGGAGAAGGGAGAAAAGACTGTGAGGGTGGAGAGAGTCTTGTGTTCCCAGCTGGCCCACCCACTCCGCGTGACCCTAGCAACATACCTGACTTTGCTATAACCCGGGCTAAGGCAAAATGCATCTGAGATGAGCTTTTCTGGAGCAATAGCAATATTTAAAAGAGAAAACAGCGGAAACATCAGTGTTTGCCATAGTTCCCCTGTCACTCGTACATCTATTTCTGTCAATGGTGCATGCAGTGTAGTTGTAGCCATGTCAGTCCCAGGATATTAGAGAGACAAGGTGGGGAAGGTCATATCTGTGATTGGGCCAACATCTGTTGGTGAGAGAAACAAGCTTGCTAGCTTACCGAGAGGACTCCTGTCCCCAGTGAAGTACTGTATTGTGATGGACTTATTAGAGTGGTTGCACACCACTGCCCTCTACTGCATGGAATCAGGATTGCATTACTGTCACAGGCTAACAGCTAAATCAGGCCTTGTCTACGTGGGAAAATTTTACCAGTTATACTGGTACAGTTATAACCCACCATGTGGACACTCCTGTTCCAGTAGAAATGTGGCTTCATTTGGTTTAGCTTAAGCCTCCTTCCCAAGAGACACAAGCTAAACTAAGCTAGACTAAAGCCCCTCTTATACCAATATGAGCATATTCACATAGGCAATTATAACTAGATTGGTTTAAATTTGTGATGATAAACCTGTCCCATGCAGACAAGGCCTTGGTTTCCCTCAAGTGATGGGGGTCTGTGTTGTTTAGAGCTGGAAAATATGAGTTGCTGTGTTGTCCCAAGAGGCCATGGTGTGTGGGGCAGTGACAAGGATGACGGTCGAGGTGGTCTCAGATGTGTGACTCCATGAAAGGAAAACTCCAGATTATGACAGTAAAAAGCAAGTGGCTTTGCTGATCTCAGGGGAGTGCTTCAGTCCAGAATACTCTCTCATTTTCATTTTTTTAAAAGCAGTTTGGATTTGACTTGCATCTTACTCATTGCCACCTGGTGTCCAGGAGCTGCAGATGAAGAGCCAAGGCTCTATGACATTCCCTGATTAATGGTGTGTCTGATTTCTGCCCCCCTTTGCCTCCCAGCTCTTTCAGACCAGTATTGTAACCACCCCACCTCCTCCAGAGCATCACTGCTCCCATGCCTCACCACCCCACCAGAGTGGGTGAAATTTTTCCAATTCTGATTAAATTTTAAAAAGCAGCAAACTCCCCCGCCCACGCCCCTGTTCTTCATCCCGCTGCACTCAGCCTTCAAAGCCACCTCTCTTCTGGGGAAACAGTCTGACCTGGGGCCTCCATTCTGAAGAGGCAGTGAAGGGAGACAGAGATAAGAGGCGCACCATTCTCCAAAGGACAGCGCAGGTTCTCTGCAGATTTGCAGGACTCTACAGATATCTGCTTCATATTCGCGGATGCAGACATCCGTGGACCATGTTTGCAGATCGCGGATCAGATGTGGATATAAATTTTTTATCTGCGCAGGGCTCTAGTTTTCTGTCTCCATTTAAATCTTGGGCTCTGCCTGGCAATGAAAGAAAGAAATGCCGGATTAGCTAGACATGTCCATGTTTCCCCAGTTTGTTTTTTAGCAGCTGGGACTTCGCCAATGGCAGTGCTAAATGGAGCTGGTTGGGACTTTTCCTTCAGAATAATTTTGTGATGGAAAATACAGTTTCAGTCCAATTGAAACTATTTCAGTTTATTGAACTGACCTGAAATGAAATGTTTTGGTTCAATGGCTTTCAGCACCCCCATGATACACAGCCCCCCATCCCCTTGTGAATTGAGCCTGGGGAAGAAACTGACTGAAACTATTCTGTAAATTTGTGTCAAAATCATGAATGCTTTTGGGCTGACTGAAGCTGCATTTTTCAGCTGTTTGAAAAGCGTCAGCTCGCTGGGAGCTCTCTGGGGCAAGGAGGGTTCTGAGTTTCCTCGTCTGTCCAGTGACTCACCCAGTGCAGCCAGCTCTGGTCCCTGGGCACTGCCACAGTACCAGTCATAGCCATGGGAAACCTAAACCTCTGGGAGCTCTTTGTTAAGCAACATTCATCTTTAAGTCCATATACGGTGGCCTCTCCCCCAGCCTGTGTCATCAATCCAAGTGCTGCTAACCTGCAACACCCAAAGCTGCTGCCTACAGTAGAGAGGCTCCTGAAAGGGGTCAGGCTGTGCTTTCTCGCACATGTTAACTGGGTTGTGCTGAATGCTAATGGGGACGAACCCTTGGCTGCTACGTCCCCCACTATTCCTGGGCACGTGATGCTGAGGGAGGCCGTGTGGGGAGCCTGGGCAGCGCCTATGTGTGTTCTCTCCTGCCCAGAGGAGCTGGGGTTAGGTCATCCGCTCTGCTGTATGAAACGCAGCAGTGCTGCCAGGCTGCACGCTCATTAGTTGCTGTGTTTCCCATTGCATCCCCTCCCCCCAGGCAGGGAATCCCCACATGCTGCTTCTCGCTTCCCAGCAGCCCCTGTATCTTCACCCCTAATGCTGGCTTCTCTCCCTTCTGCGCCCGTCCTTCCCGTTCTCTTCAGGGCTGCCCCTAGCCCAGCCCTGCATAAGCCCCGGAATGTCTCTGTGACTTCCACGTGGTTTACTCTTCCGCAGTGAACAACAACCGGCTTTGGTTTTAAACAGCCAGTTGCTTTGAACAGACTTATGCACAAACACCGGCAGATGACTAGCACGGGCCACGTCTTCTGGTTTCAGCGAAGGAGCCATATAATTTTTTTAATTAGTAAATGTTAAAAATAACCTTAGGAAAATCCATCTCCAGTTTAAAGAAGGGCCATTTTCAAATTACACATACTCCAGATTTTAAAGCCAGTTACCTAGTTGTTAGTGTAACCTGGCTCTATTGTGATGAGGCCTTGGTTAGTAAGGTTGTGAGGTGCTAAAAATGTTCACAGCAGACAGAGGAAGAGCTAGGATTAAAACTCCTGGGCTCCCAGCTTGTAACACGGGGTAGTTTCTCCTAGACTAGAGGGTGTATTTATACAGCCTTCTCCCTCAGATGTGTACATGACGTTCTGTCTGCTATGTGGAAAAAAGCATGTCTAGAGCTGATGGGAAAACGAGTTTTCCATCCCACAGAAAATGTTGAGCTTTTGAAAAATAATTGCATTCTGAATCAGGACAAAAAATCAAAATGTCACAATTTGTCATGAAACAAAGTTCTGGTCAACTGAACCATTTTGTTTTGAGAAATTTGAAACATTCCTTTCAAGTTTGATCATTTGTAATTTGTTTACTTTTTAAATATAAAATGCATTTCAAAACAAAAAGTCATTTTGAAATGAAAAATCAAAACTTTTTATACCAAAAATGTCAACGTGGGAAGTTATGACATTTTCGAAATGATTTTAATCCAGTTGTTTTCTCTACAAACTCACAGAAATTTTATTCCGGTTAGTTGAAATAGTATTTTGTGATGGGAAACTGCTTTGACAAAAAAATTTCAACCTGCCATAAGTACGACCCACATAACGAACACCAGGCAACGCTAGAGAGTGTCATTTTTCCTTGGGCCTCTCTGCCACTTTTCCAAAGCTGCAGACGTTTTGAAAAGTCACAAAGGAAAAAATGAAAAAATAACCCGATAGCAACATTTTTTCTGTCGTCTCCAGGGTAAAAAAAGAGGGAGAAAAGGGAAAGCACCAAATTCCAAAATGTGGACAATGTTTTGATTGTAAAACCAAAAGGAAATGGAAATTTCTGATCAAAGTGAACTGAAACAATTGCATTTTGTTTTAAAACATTCCCTCAGAAAAAAATCCAAATGAAAAAATTACATTCAGGATTTTTCTTGGGGAAAAAACATGGGGAAAGCTCGACTGCTCAAATATGCACACGTACATTCCTGCTATGTCTCACTCCTGGTATTTATTGATTTTATCCATTTTGATTTAAAATAATGGAAAAGATCCCTTCCCAAGGCTGTAGGTGCCCTCGCTCATTGTTAATTATACAGGACATACTATGTGAGTTGGCTTTTCACCTTGCACAGCAGAGAAGGGCAGCACATCGACACCCTGTATGGAGAGGATGGGAAGAAATACATTGGATTGGTAAGATTTTCCTGCGTCAGAGTTGATATTTTACAGCAGTGGTTTGCTCATCTCTGGCACCTCGCCCACAGATCTTAGAGTGCTCAACCCACCCCTTCAGCCTCACAACTCCCCAGCATGGCGAGGACAGCCATTCTCATGGGGAACCCAAGGGCATGGGCCAGATTGTGGTACCCACCCTGACTCCCACTGAATGAGACCTCCCACCAGGAGTAGTGCCAATGAAATCTAGCCTTTGGCGACTTGTCAAAGGTCACCCTGGGAGCGTGTGGTAGAACAGAGAGTAGGAACCGTGTCTTCTCGCTCCGTTGTGCTTCCCTCCTGTACGCCGATGGGCCAGGAGCTCGGTACAGAATTCCAAGCCCCAAACGTTTCATTTAAACATCTAGTGGGGGTGGTTACGTGACAGCCTCTCACATCTCTTCCCAAACCCCAGCCCTTGCAAGCAAGGAAATGACCAATTAAGGCCATCCTCAGCCTTCCACTGCCTATATAATAAACAGCCTCATCCTTATCAGGTGGAAAGAAGTGCCTATTTCACCTAGTTCACAGTGTCCTCTGGCATGACTCAGGCGTGATTCAGAGCACTGCAGCTCTGCTGAACACTGGCCTCTCTCGACGCTAGGGACTCGGGCACAGATTTTTAAAGGAATTTAGGCAGGGCTGTGCTTAGCATTCAATGCCTAGTGGATTTAGGAGCCTAAGTCTCATTTTCAAAAGGAGTTTTCGGCAATTAGGGTGTGTCTACACTGCAAAGAAAACCCCGCGGCTGGCCTGTGCCAACCAACTGGGGCTCATGGGGTAGGACTGCGGGGCTGTTTCATTGCTGTGTAGATTTAAAGGCTCAGGCTGGAGCCCAGGCTCTGGGACTCTCCTAACTTGCAGGTGTTAGCCAAATAGGGCTCGTTTCCCCCCGGAGCTTACCTAATTACACCAAGGAGGCACGGAGAGACAAGAAGACGGGTACCAGGTCCTTTATTTGTCAGTCAGCTGAGAGGGTGCACCTCGGCTCGTGCCAGAGGAGACACACCTTACATGGGCGACATAGGCCCTTTTTATAATCAGTAACAAACAACTCAGTTCTCATCCTTTTTACGTCATTATGCTGACCAATAAATAACAGGTTACACAGAATACATATTATTTTGGGGAAGGGGATACAAGAGACATCTGTTGCGGATACATTTGTCATTTTGAAGGGAGAACACGGTACGTTCCTTGACCCTTTGCACTAAATACCTTGGGGATATATGGGAAAACAGCTGCAAACTAACTATCTCTCTGTTCCCTCCTTATCTCTATTATTTCTGCTAGTGTGAGTGAAACTGCAGCCATTTGCTAAAAATGCTGACCAATACATTTCTACTTTAACATGTAAGCAGTTAGCACAGGAGTAGATGAGAGTTCACAAGATGGAGTCTGGGGGTTTCAGATAGGCCCAGAGCAAAAGAGCTCCATCGACACTTTAGCCTTCCGCTCTCCCGAGTTACCTGGTAGCTATGCCTAGTGGATCCCAACACAGGGTCCTAGAGCCCAGACCCCAGCCCGAGTCTGGAAGTCTACACAGCCAGAGTCCACCTGCGCCTGCCCATAGTGGGGGGATAGAGTGAGAGCAGCCAGCTTCAGCAGTGTTACTGAGCATGCTCAGTACAAGCCAAGGAGCAAATCAGAGGGGAGGTGACATGACCCCAGAGTAGGTGTCCAGTTGCTGGGTAGACATAACTGTAGGAGCCTCAGCCCCATTGACTGTCAGTGGAATTTTGGCTCCTCTATGCCTAAATCCTTTTGGCAAATGAGACTGGCATTGCAATGCTGAGTGCAGCAACGCCTAAATAGCTTTAAAACCTGGCCTTGGGCTGAAAACATCCAGTACTGGCTAATACTGAGTCAGCCTCGTTGGGAACCCTAGGTTAGCAGGGCCACATTTTTAAAACCATCTCAGAGAACCTCGCCCAGAGCAGGCTGAAATGACCCAATGCCGACTACACTGGCGGCCACTGGTGATTTGTCTACACTAGGGCTCCCAGCGTGGCTGACGACAGTGGCACAAACACCAAGGGGAAATTCTGAGAACATGTCCCTAGCATAGACAGGCTCCTTGGGGAGCCAGAGTGCACAGCAGGGGATCCTGGGAGCTAGCAACTGTCTATTTTAAATGGTTCACAGAACACGCACAAGACTTATTTATAGATTCTGTTTGTGAGCGGCAATAAGACAAGAAAGGCCATGCATTGCTGGGCGATAATTACTCATCTCTTCCGCTGTGCTCATTAAAATTGCTTGGCCTTCTGCCCGAGGCTTGCTTTAGTCATTCACTTGTGAATTCACTGCCTGCGTGCCGTTGCTTGTTAGCCGACACAAAGATCAGCAGCAGAAGGAAGATGAGCAAAGAGTAGGTTATTGTGCCGAGGGATGGATGCTGCTACCAGCCTGTGTCTATCTGAGGATCACACACATCAAACCATTGCAAGGGGAAGAGGTCCTTGTCATATTAGCAGGCAATGCAATTGCACAAGGCCAGTGCTTAATTTGTATTGACAGAGGTGCTGGGGCTCAAGCCCTGCCAAGCCCTGGCACAAATTAAGCACTGCACGAGGCTGCCCCCTAGGCCCAGTCCAACCCTGGAGCACAAGTGTGGCCTGCGTTGTCTTTTGTTTTTATGATTTTTCTAACGGGGTGCTGTGTTACAGTTTTAGGGTTTTGGAGGAGGAGATGATGCTTACTGTGGTGGGGGGGGGGCGGGATCTTTTGGTGAGTGGTTTATGAAACCATCTTGAAAGCATCTTAAAATGTGTTTTATTGTGGCAGAATTTCTAGTGGCCCTATATAAACAGGGGACTAGAGGTGTTGGCTGTAAAGTGGGTTTATTGGAGCAATTCCGTCTTTGCCACCTTCATTGCTCTCTGACTGTGTTTGCACATCACTCTAAAGCTGGAAAAAAGACAAAATGTAGCCAAAGAATGGGAACCCACAGCTAACGAGATACACAATGGCTGCAGCTCTTGAGAGCAGTACTAGCAGCGAGGCGATTTGAAAAAATGAGCAGGGATCATTTCCCACACGCTGCTCATGATACCCACTGAAATGCCCATTCACACTACATAATGCCTCTCTTCATAATATGACCGTCCCTTTCCTGTCTTATGGACTCTGATCAGCAGTGAAACTGTTAAGTGTTGCTATTTAAGGTGTCATCATTAGACTCCAGCGTCAACGCCTCTTTAAATGCGTGGGGCAGTTCAGACATCTCAAAGCGATTGTCTCAGGCTGTCTGCAGATGCAGGCAGATCTCGCCGTACTGGTCTAAGTGGGGTTTGTATTTGGAAGGCTGTCTGTAACCAAAAGTGCTGAAGACTTTTTTTTTTTTTTTAAATAAAACCTTAAATGCTGGAGCACATGCCACAGCCACTAGGGAAAAGTCCCTGCATGGTGAGAGATTGTGAGGTGGCCCAGTCCAACCCTGGAGCACAAGTGTCAAGCTGTTAAGCCTTAAGCACTGCAGGAGAGTTTATATTCTAAGATTAAAACAAACACTTCCCCAGGTGCCAAGAATTTACTGGCTCCCAGCTGACGAAGTCAGGCGGGAGAAGTTCAATATCACCTTCAAGTCCTCCTTTATCTGAGGCTCAGAAACAATTACATGTTTGTCCTTCAGAGCTGCCCCATGCCTGCGGTGTGCTGAGAATGCCTGTCTCCTGTGTTCTTGCTTCTCCTGCCACACCCAGGAGGAAGTGAGGTACTCTCTACCTGTTACCTGGCACTGTCCATCCGTAGAGCTCTAGACGCTTTGCAAAGGAGCTCATTTCCCAGATGGGGAAACTAAGGCATGGAGCGGTGAAGTGACTTGCCTAAGGTCACCCAGCAGGCCGGTGGCTGAGTCAGGATCCAAATTTCCTGCATCCTAACCCAAGGCTCTGTCCACTAGGCTGCACTGTCTGTCTAGCAAATGTCTTGCTCTTCTGGAGTAATGTTGACCCCATATTGCAGGGGTGGCCAACCTGAGCCTGAGAAGGAGCCAGAATTTACCAATGTACATTGCCAAAGAGCCACAATAATACGTCAGCAGCCCCCCATCAGCTTCCCCTCTCCCGCTCCCAGTGCCTCCCGCCCACGGGCAGCCCCGCCGATCAGCACCTCCCCCTCCTCCCCACACCTCCCGATCACCTGTTTCATGGCACGCAGGAGGCTTGGAGGGAGAGGAGCGAGGGCATAGCAGGCTCAGGGGAGCAGGGCCGCCCAGAGGGGGGGGGCAAGTGGGGCAATTTGCCCCAGGCCCCGCAGGGGCCCTGCGAGCCCTGGCCCAGCGGTGGTCCGGGTCTTCGGCGGCATTTCAGCGGCGGGGGGCCCTTCAGTGCTGCCGAAGATGCAGAGCGACTGAAGGGCCCCCCGCCGCCGAAATGCCGCCGAAGACCCAGACCGCCGCCGGGTGAGTACAAGCGCCGCAGCTCCCCCGCTTTGCCCCAGGCCCCCTGAATCCTCTAGGCAGCCCTGCAGGGGAGGGGACAGGAAGGGGTGGAGTGCGAGCAGAGCCTGTGGCAGAATTAGGGGTTGAGCAGTGAGCACCCCCTGGCATATTGGAAAGTTGGCACCTGTAGCTCCAGCCCCGGAGTTGGTGGCTATATGTAAGCGGGGGAATGGTCCCGCTATTGTGGGGAATTTTCCTGGCTTCTGCACTACCCCAGTGAGGTGGGCTAGCGAAAGGATCTGAGTGCTCACTCCCACTTCCTTTACCCAGAGGCCTCCCTGCCCTTGAGGACTCCCCTTCCACTCTCCTGTCTGGCAGAGTCCTTGTAACCCCAACAAGGCTGGGCCCAGGATTCCTGGGGGGGCTCAACTCCCAACCCTGCTGTGGTCACCTAGGACAGGGGCTAGGGTGTCCCCACTCCGGGGTGCTCTCTCTGCACTGGGCACTTCACTGACCCATTGATCAATACATACAATTTAAAGCAAATACAAGTTATTTAATCAACAATTAATTTAAAAAAATAAGGAAAAATGGGAAAGGTTGAAGGAAACACATCACCCCGCTCTGTGGCAGGGAACATTACAAACAGTGTCTCTGGAACATCAGGGCAGTGCACAGTCTGTTCCTTGTAGGTCCCAGGCCTCCTTCTCAGGCCCTGGCTGGGCTGCAAGGATGCTGCAGGTTGGACGCTTGCTCTGGTGGTGGCCACACACCTCCGGGCTTTGGGTGGTGGGACCTTCTTCCCAGCATCAGCCCCCCGTCGAGTTAAGATCCCCCTCCCGGTCTGGCCTGCAAGGAACCTTGGCTGGGGGTATCTTTCTGCGCTGGGCCCTTTGCCCAGGGTCCCCCCTTGGCTGGCCCCAGTTGCTCACCACACCTGGCTCCAGCCCCAGCTCCACTCTGCCTCAGCACTGCTGCTGCTGCTCTGCCTCCAGCTCCCTGGGCTGCTTCTCTGGCCCCTCTGGCACTGGGACTGCAACTCTGCTCCCAGTACAGGATCTGCTCTCTCTGGGCTGTGTCCCTGGCCCCACTGGCTGGCATGGCTCTTAGCTCAGCTTGGACCCCTGCGCTCTCCTTAGCTTGGCCCCACTCTGTCTGACCCAGGCAATTCTGGCTCACACGGAGGACAGGATCCTCCTGGCCTCCTGACTCCCTGATTAGCCTGCCTGCCCTGTCATTCAGGCTGACCTGGAGCATTGGCCTCTGCCCATTGTTCCTGGGGACTGTCAGTCTCAGGGTCCTGATTTCCCATTGACCCTTCCCCTTTTGGTACTGGGAGCTAACCAACCAAAACACCCCCACTGAGTGTTAGTAAGGGGGCAACAGTCCCCTTACATATACAAGGAGCACATATTAACTTCTGAAGAGCCGCATGTGGCTCCAGAGCCACAGGTTGGCCACCCCTGCCGTATTGGTTTGATGGCGTTATTGCAGTAGCACTGCTCCTGACCTGTAGAGCACATGCTCTGAAGGCAAAAGCCGAGGGCGGGGAAAGGGCTAGGATCGACACCCACCTAGCTGCCCAGGCACACAGGCTGACCTCTGGGGTCTGTCTGCCAGCCCCCATTTTGCTAGCTCTGCTCCCTGGCAGTTCTGGCAGCTGCCACTGGATTGTGCGTTCCTTGCTTTTCAGTCCTTGTCTTGAAGTCACTTGCCACTACAGCTGCACGGTCTCACTTCCCCTCGTGGTGGTGTGGGGAGCACCTGGGTCAGGGAGCCTTCCTCTGCGGGGGGCTGAGTTTGAGGCAGACGATGTTCCTACGCCCACCACCACTCCGGGGTTGGGGGCAGAGTGCTGAGGGGGACGAGGGGCGATGGGGACAGTGGGCCTGGTTCTCCGCCACGTCACTCTACCTTAATGCCAGTGCTATTCCATGGAGATCCGGCATTGCGCCAGCATGGCGCTGGAGGCTCTCAGCCCGTATACGTATCCGGGGATTGGTGGTGTCCAACTGAGGAGAGAGGAACAGCTGGCTATGCCATATTCGCACCTCTGAGAGGGTCTGGGCTGGAGGCTGCAGGTTCAGTGGCTGCATTCCTCCCAGGACCGAGCGCCAACAGACAAAGAGGCAACCCCAGGAGCTCGCCCCACACTCCGCTGTCCCTAATGTCCCGTGTCTTTGTGTCTCTTGCAGTTATGTTTCGTCTCTACGACACTGATGGCAACGGCGTCCTGGACAGCTCGGTAAGCCCTAGCATGCGGAGCTCTCCTCACTGCATGTAGCTGCACAAGCTGGCTGATACTGGGGGGGTGGCAGCTGGGTATGCAAGGGCAATACAGGGCCCTAGGAGGCCCTTGGAGGGACGCTTGCAAAAACCAGCCCTGTCCTCCCAGCCATTTCTTTATGGAATATGTATTGTCTCCCAGAGAGACAGCTAGTTCATCAGGCCGGCCGACAGAGACCTGTAGTGTTTACGTGCACTGCAGCGGACCGCCTCTGATGCACTGCCATAGGTCTCTGCTGGCCATTTGGCCCGGGCTGCAGGTGTGTCACCTCCTTCTAGCCAGGCGGCCCCTTCTCGGCAGCCACCGTGCAAAGAAGCTACCCAGATGCAAGTGCAGTCAATGCCCCTCCCTCAAACAATCACCTGCTTCTCGCTCGGCCATCTTGTTTCTAGGTGGAAGAGAAGGGCGTGATTTCCTCAGGGTCAGTGCCCCACTACAAAGCAAAAGCCACCGTCATAGCCACACCCTCAGTCCGGGCAGAGAGAGAGAGACCCTCCCCTGCCTTCAGTTCTGGACTTTGTGCTCTCTGGTTGTTGCAGGTTCCTGGTGAGGCCCCTACATTAATTTTGGGGGACTCCCTGCTATCTTTCTTCCACCCTCCCCCCACACACCCCCGTTTCTCTGTCTTGTCCATTTGGGATGGATTCTGACATGCTTAGTCACCTTGACTGGCACTGAACTCCACGAATAGCCCTGCTGAGATAGAGGCTGCTAGAAACTGGGATTCCCATTGCCTGGGGAACTCCCTGAGGAAAACAAAAAAGTGGGTCTGAAACCAAATGGAAGATAAAATATCTGCATGTCCTACAGAACGGGAACCCCAACATTTAATGTGGAAAAAGTCTCAGTAACATTTCCTTTGGGTCTTTTCACAATGTTTCTCCAGTTCCCCCAGCTGCCCAGAGCCCCAGCAGCCTGCCAGCAGGGAGCTGGGGAGCCTGAGAGCCAGGCATCTCGGGAGCTGGGTCCCCCAAGGCTTGTGGGCTGTCAAGGAGCTGGGGACCTACCAGCCATCAGGGATATGTGTCTACACTGTGTTTTAACACAGCGCCATGTGGACGTACCCAGGCGGGCTGCTAAGGAGCAGGTGGGCGAGCTGGCAGGAATCCCAGCCGTTGGAATCTCAATTCCAACTAAACACTCTTTTCTGATGGAAAATTTCCCACCCGCTCTTCACTGAAACCAATGGGAGTGGCTGGGGTGTAAGGTTGGGTGAGGGTTTGCCTCTCTGTGTGTCTGCGGGTAGCCTCTACCCCAGCAGGGCTCTGATCCACATGCCTTATCTCCCGCCTGCTCATGTCCCAGGGGCAGCGCTGATTGTTTCTTTTGGTTCCTCCTTTTGTCTGAGCTCAGGAGCTAGATCGGATCATCAACCAAATGGTGCACGTGGCAGAATACTTGGAGTGGGACTCGACGGAGCTCAAGCCGGTAAGTGACAGCGGAGCCTCTGACTGCTGGGCAGGGGGCGGTGGTCGGGAAAGACTGAGTGGGGAAGGCTGAGGTGAATTCCACCTGAATGAGCTGCTGGTGCTACGAGCTAGGAAAAACACCCCTGCCCCAAGTGTGACTTCCCAGAGATATCCCTGTGTGGAGGCGCTGGGCTCCCCCACTCCTGGGCTTCTGAACAGGGTCTTTGCTGTCCAGGAGCCTTCTGCTTGCTCCTGGCAATTAGCTGTGGTGGAGATGGTAGAGATGTCAAGGATGGAGACCCGAGGTGAGAAATAGGCAGGACTAGATTAGTACCTAAGGAACAAAGAACCTGTCTTCATGCATCTGTTCTTAATCATCCGGGGCTGTTCAGAGAAGAGGTGCATGGAGAGACCTGATGGATTAGTTAGGAGGGCGTGCCAGTGTAAGGAGTGGGAGAGAGCATGGAGAGGGCTGCACTATGAGGGGTAGACAGGGCTGGTGGAAATGTTCTGGGCTTTGGGGTTTGTGCTGGCCTCTTGGAGTGGCGTAGGCCTCTGCCTCGGGTCATTGATCTGGTACTTAAAATATGGGAATGCACTGGCCATTGTGCAAGGTGTGTGCAGTGAGCGGGATCACTGGCCATTGTGTAAGGTGCGTGCGATGAGCGGGATCACTGGCCATTGTGCAAGGTGCGTGCAATGAGGGGGATCACTGGCCGTTGTGCAAGATGCGTGCGATGAGCAGGATCACTGGCTATTGTTCAAGGTGCGTGCGATGAGCGGGATCACTACCTTCAGGAATATGGGGACTCCGTGGACTCTTGTTTCCTCTAGATTTTGAAGGAGATGATGGAGGAAATAGACTATGATCATGATGGCACCGTGACGCTGGAAGAGTGGATCCGGGGCGGCATGACCACCATCCCCTTGCTAGTCTTGCTGGGGATGGAGACTGTGAGTATCCAGGGCTGGGCTTAGATGGGACAGGCCCTACAGGGCTGGTCTCCAGAGATGTACAACCCGGAGTTCAGGTGTAACTCAATTGCCAGGCACTTGGCTGGAGGAACTGGGGCATGGCAGAGGGGTAGGGGGGAACACTTCCTTCCTGCAACAACTCTGCCCGGAGAATAGGGTTCTGACCACGCCAGGGTGGAAATGAACACTGGGACAGAGTGGCTATGCTGGCTAGCCGGGGCAAGCTGTGCAGGGCTTGCTTCTCCTTCACCCCACTCCAGGTACATTACAGCCCCTGCAGAGCTCCTTTGCGGCCTTCCCAAGGACTCCATTTGGCATGTGCTTTGTGGCAGCATCCCAGGTGTGAGTTCACCTCTAAGATGGCTGCACTGGGCCAGTGTCCCAGCAAGGGCCCGGGAAGATCTCCACTTGCATATCACCCTGGGGCCATTATTCTGCACCTACCCCCTCTGCTCTGCATGTGTGGTGTTCGAACGACCCCCCTTGATACAGACGCCTTCACGCTCAGGTGTTGCCCGGGGGCAGCAGGAAAACCACCCTGCTTTCTGATGGGGGCAGGCTGGTCTGATTACTGCCTGCGATTTGTAATGGCAGTGTTGACGGGGGTTAGACAATGAATGGTCACAAAGGAGCTAGGCAGAAAGGTCAGATGCTGGGGACAGCTGGTGCAACATTCAGAGGGCAACTTAGGACCACAGGAGGGCACCAGAGTCTCACAAACTGAACACTTGCAACCATGTCTTCTCACCCTCCTTCCAGCCATGCTGTGGGGAGTGCATGTGCTGCACAGAGCCAGCCCTTTGACAGGAATCAGGCTGCTCGGTGACTAGATAGAAAATGAATGGGGCCTTCCTTAAAGACCAAACTGTCCTTTCGAATGTCTTCAGAGGGACAGGCTGGAATGGCAGGGAGCCACTGCAGGCCAGCTCCTCAGCTGGCATCACTCAGCTCCACGCTGCCTTGCCTCAGCTGCGGAGCTAGCCCGGAAGAGAGGTCTTGAAAATCAGCAAATACAAAATCTTTTAAAGTCCCAATTCACAGGCAGTACATGGGCATGGGGGGAAATGGCAGCTCAGATACATTTTAAAGGGCCAGAGTCACACTAGGGATGAATATGGCCCGAAACTTTTCCAGACAGTCTCTCTTCACCTACTTGCCAAGGCCTGAGTTCAGGCTCTGAGGCTTCTCTGTGTTCTGTGGTCTAGTCTGATAGCGTCCAGTGCATGGTGGGCCATGCTGCTCCAGCTGCCAGTGGCATCAGCAGCTCTAAGGCGAGACGCCTGAGGACAGAGATTTTAGATCTTGAAAGAGAAAAGTGCTTTTGGCTGACTGTTAAAAGGTGTTCCCACCAGGGGCAGTAGAAGCTTCCTAACAGTGGGGGGCCCATCGGCACCCAAAACCGTGGCCCCACCGCCTCACACTGCCCCTCTCCGAGGCCCTGCCCCCACACCACGCCTTCCTCCTGAGGCTCTGCCCTAGCATTGCCCCTTCCCCCGAGACCCTGCCCCATGCCACCTCTCCCCCCCCCCAAGACCTCTCCCCTTCCTCCCGTTGCTCACCCTTACTGCCATGGCCCCCTCCCCGCCCCTTCCAGCACCCCTGGTTCCCACCTAAGATTTCAGTCTCTCTCTTGTCTCAGCGATTTGGGATCTCAAGCACACCAGGCTTTTTGTTTGGCATGTGGAATAGTTTATTTTATTATTAATCATTTCAAAAATGTGAAGAGCAGGTCAAATACTTGATGATAGCCCCGTGTCTGCTATGGGACTGATTCACTGTGTGATGAAGTACAAGGGATGGAGTTAAGGTATTTCCTGACTTCCAGAGGTTAATTATTCATTCTGATGAAGTTCTTTATATTTAAAGTGTATATTAGGCCTGAATTCATCCCAGTAAAATTTGCTGTACGTAGTCATTTGAAATGTGAAACGCATTCACTGCAGCTGTGTTTGTGCCCCTTCTTGTGTTTGACCTCCCCAGATAAGCTAGCGAACAAACTGACTGGCAGGAATGTTGAAGGGAACAGGGAATTTTAAGACTATTGGAAAGTGCTTGTGCCTTAAACCTGAGCCGAAGAGCTGTGCTCATCCAATCAGGGAACACAAACGTACCGTGTGTAATCTCTCTAGAGTCAGCACAGCTTGAAGGTTGAACAAACTGGGCACAGGCTGAGCAGGAATGATTTGCTTTAATTGTTCAGCAAATGACTTTGCATAGCAAATACATTGGAATCAATTGTAAGCTACTTGTGGGCAGCTGGTAAACAGAAAGAGGCAAAATGAGTGAAATGAATTATTTGTTAAACTCAAGTGTGTGTGAGATTGAGAGAGACTATCTATCTGGGAAATTCCTCTCTAGATCGCTGGATGACTGGAGCCCCACTGTTTATATGGAAGCGAGCTAGGATTCTTCAGTACAGAAATGATGGCCTTTACAGTCCCAGAAAATAAGAGATGGCAGCCAGCATCATGGGGCTGTTGGTTCAGAGTGTTCTTATCCGCCTAATATTGGAAGAAGATTGAATAGTGCCGGATGGTTTTGTATTTGTTTATAGCGTGGTCTTCCCCCAAGCTATCTTTAATAAGGAACGTGTCCATGTATGTAGGTACCAAGCTGCCGTATTTCCACCTGTTCAGGAGGATCTAGCAAACCAGAAAGCTAGATGTGAAGCATATTCTATGTAATGGTTTAACCTGTACATCTCTTTGCCTGGCACACTATGGGTACGTCTACACGGGAGGTGTGATTTCCAGCTCATAGAGCTAGCATGCTAAAAACAGAAGTGTAGCCGCAGCAACATGAGCAGCTGGATGGGTTAGTCACCCCAAGTATGATCCTGTCTGAAACCCGAGGCACAGACTTGGGTGGTTGTCCCATCCCACCCTTTACGTTGCTGCAGTGATATTTCTATTTTTAGCACGCTAGCTTGGTCAGAGCCAGAGCGGATATGTCTACTCGAGCTGGAAATGATACCTCCAGCTCCAGTGTAGACATATCCGAAGGGACAACCTTATCTTCAGGGATTTCCGAGTTCCCCAGCAAACAGGCAATTCCACTACCTCCGCTGGAAGGCTGTTCCAGAGTTAACTACATTATAATTAGAAAGTTTTTCCTAATCGCTAAACTAAATCTCCCTTGCTGCGGATTAATCTCATTGCTTCTTGTCCTCCCTTCAGAGAAAATGGAGAACAGTTGATCACCATCTTCTTTATAATGGCCCTTAGCATATTTGAAGATTGTTATCAGGTCCCCCCTCTGTCTTCTCTTCTCAAGACTAAACGTGCCCAGTTTTTTTGCCTTTCCTCATCAGTCAGGTTTTCTAAACCTTTTATCATTTTTGTTGCTCTCCTCTTGACTCTCTCCAGTTTGTCCTCATCTTTCCTAGTGTGAGACACCCAGAATTGGACACAGCTGAGCCCTCCCCAGTGCCGAGTAGAGTGGGACAATTACCTCCCGTGGCTTCCATACAACACTGCTGTTAATACAACCTAGAATGATATTCACTTTTTTTGCAACTGCATCCCATTGTTGACTCATATTCAATTTGTGATCCACTATTACCCCCAGTCCTCTTCAGCAGTACTATCACCTACCCAGTTATTCCCCAGTTTGCAGTTGTGCATTTGATATTTCCTTCCTAAGTGAAGTACTTTGCACTCGTCTTTATTGAATTTCATCTTGGTGAATTCAGACCAATTCTCAAATTTGGCAAGGTCATTTTGAATTCTAGTCCTATCCCCCAAAATGCTGGCAGCCCCTCCCAGCTCCGCAAATTGTATAAACATAGTCTCCGCTCCATTATCCGAGTCATTAATGAAAATATGGTCTAGTACCGGATACAGGACTGACCCCTGTGGGACCCTGCTAGAGACACCCTCCCAGTTTGCTAATGGGAAGAAGTCGGGGGAGGGGGACTTTGTTTGTCAGTGTTTGACTCTAGGGAACTTTTACGAGCAATGGAGAGAAATGGGTAAAGCTACCCAAATGACTCGCTATTGTCCTTAAACACACAGTGGAAAAGCACAAGCAGATCAGCCGCCTTCTCCAGAATGGACCTTGAACAGTCCCTGGTGTCAGCGAATTGCTGCCCCATCTACCCCGGACCCCCATGGTGCCTCTCCCTAACTCCCGCTGTGCTTTGCCTGCAGAATGTGAAGGACGACGGGCAGCATGCCTGGAGACTGAAGCACTTCAAGAAACCTGCCTACTGCAACTTCTGTCGCACCATGCTGTTGGGGGTCCGGAAACAGGGCTTGTGCTGCTCCTGTGAGTCCCGCTCTCCTAGCCCTCTGTGCCCCATGTATGGCCTGTCGCACTGCAGCACATTGACCAGCGTTCAACCCCTGCCCTTGATTTGCAGCACAGCCCTTGTCCATTTCTTTCAGGATGCTTTGGATGCCACAAGCATCCGAGGAAAGCAAGCCTATTGCAGGAGTGGGAGGGTGAGGTTCTGTGGCCTGCGATGTGCAGGAGGCCAAACTAAATCACTATAGTCCCTTTTGGTCTTAAAGTCTATGAGTCTATAACCCTGGCCTCAGATAACGGGGCTGTGGATGGAACCCCAGCCCTGGATAACAGGGCTGCAGCCGGAACCCCAGCTCCGGATAACGGGGCTCTGGCCCTTTCTTGCTTTCCTATCCTTAACAACAAAAGCTTCATTTGGGTAACTTGACATGTTTGACTGCAGTCTCCAAAGGCTGGGAAATTCAGAGATTAGTCTGAACCTCGATCCCTAACTCACCCGGCTTTGCCCAAGGAATGTAAAACCTTTCCCTAGTCCAGGTCCTTCTCCCCTGCCTGGAGTGAGAGCTGAGAATGGAGTGTCAACATTAACACTCAGCCAGGCAAACAACCCCTCCTTCCCAGTAAGGCACCCCTCTTCCCAAGGTCCAGGGCCTAGATAACCGCTACACTGGGGTCCTGTTCTCCTCGCAGCTGCTGAGTTCCGCTGGGTCCTCCAAAGTGCTCATGGTCAGGCTCGATACCCCAGCTCCCTAGACAGTTATATGGTGTCCATCGCTCATCTCTGCCAGCAGGGGGCGCTGCTCTCCCCTCCCTGCAGCATCTTCCTCCAGGCTTCCTGCTCTCCTGTTAATTCGATGGTAGAGGCTTGAGCCTGCAACTGCAGAGCAGTGCCTGGGAGGCAGTGAGTGCCTAGCTCCCCCTGGAGGTCAGTGGAGTTTGAAGGTGCTCAGTCTTTCCCAGCATGTGTTGCTGGAAACCTGCAGGCTCTGGCCCATTCTGTTTCATAAGCTAGCAGGCAGCCCACCCCTTCACATGGCAGCGAGGTGGTGGGTAGCTCCCACTACTTTCCTCCCTGCTCTGACTCTGGCTCTGGCCAGCGCAGCGCATCACCTGGATGCATGGGAGCTCTGGCTCTTGTATGTATCCTGGGGCGGCTCTGAAGTGTATGCAGCGTGCATGTACCGAGGGGTCACAGCTACTTCTTTTCCCCTTTCTGCTGCAGTTTGTAAATATACCGTCCATGAACGGTGTGTGTCCAAAGAGATTGCCTCGTGCATCAGCACATATGTGAAATCCAAGAGGAACACCAATGTGAGTAGCATGTGTGTGCACGACTGCTGACTGGTTTCCCTTCCAGCTCTGCTAATGCCCATGCAGGATGTGCTGTTATTGGAGACAGCCATGGGATTTCCCTGTGAGAGTGGCTGGCAGCTCAACTGTGTACCTGCGCTCAGCAGGGGAGATGAGTGAAGCTTTAGAAGCCCCGCTCTACCTTAGCTGGGGGGTTAGCAGACTACTGGCCAATGGACTCACCTGAGATCCAGCTGGGAGTGGACCAAAGCTCCACCAGAATGGATACTGGGGACAATGAGGATGGGGCCAGTTCCCCCCCACATAACCACCCCTTCCCATTAACCTGCAGATCACTTAGGTTCCCATGGTTTGCTCTACGTGCCAGGCTCCCCAAAGCTATAATAGCGCTGGCTCTCCCAAGGAGGGGGAGCAGCAGAGGATGGGGCTGGCAGCCTTCCCCGTGGCTGGCTGGCCATACAGGGACAGCCTACATCCAGTTACCCCCGCAGAACAGGGCAAAGAGAGATGTCAGAGAACTTCGCAGAGCAGCTCTTTTTAACAGGACAGCGCCAGCTGGTGCTTGGGCCTCTTTGCCATTGTCTGGTGTGCAAAGCAGGCCAGTGTCCAAGGGAACGGAGCAGTGGCAGTCCAGACCCCTGTTTATCCAGGGTCTCCTGAGAGACCTTTGACTCAACAGATTCCCTGTGTGCCCAATTCCCATTGCCCGTTACCCTCTGGGTTTCAATGCTGGCCCAGATGGCGCCATCTCTCTTTCATTTCTCGCCTGTTCTTTCAGGTCATGCAGCACACCTGGATCGAGGGGAACTCCCCAGTCAAGTGTGACCGGTGCCACAAAAGCATCAAGTGCTACCAGGGTATTACCGGGCTACACTGTGCATGGTGTCAAATCACAGTGAGTACGTGGAGGGGACGCTGTGCAGGGATGTCAGGGAGACTGAATGGCCCCAGGGGGGTAGGATACACAAAACCATTTGCTCCTAGGTTACCAGCCCATGTCAGGAGTGTTCAAAAGCCCATTACCGCCTGGCAAGTAGAAGGAGAGCTGCTGGCCTGTGTGAAATGAGCTGGTGCCCACCCCGTTCCTTGTGAGCCCTCCTATGAATTGCTGTCACCGTGAGTGCTGAGGGTCTCCACTGAGAAGCCAGCGGCTGGCTCGGTGTGAAAAATGAATGACCTACCTGTGACCCCACTATATCTGGGTCCAGGTCTGCCAGCAGGGGCTGCAGGGGAAGCTTGTGTCTTTTCAGGCTGTGACTGAGCAACTGCCGTCAGCACTGGGCTCACTCTGCAACCGAAACAGGTGGCCCAATGTACAGGCTCTGCGAGGGGGAGGAGAATGGTGCCAGCTCTCCAGGAGAACTGGGTTCCCCAAGCTCTTCTACTGCCCTGGTGACACTCACACAGGGTCTGACAAGTCCCATGGCCCGTTGTGCCAGCATGACAAATACAGGCAATGGCCTCTGCCAGTGTGAGGGAAAGGCTGTGGCAGGCCTGGAGAAGCCTCAGTTGGTTTCCCAGCCCACTTTAACCGTCTCTTCCTTCGGGTTAGAGATGAGATCTGAGAGGCGGCCCGGGGAGGGACAGTCACCCTGGCACTCCCTAGCGCAGAGCCGAGGATTTGACAGCTCAGGCATTGTGCTGCAGGAACCCACAACACGTCACTTTCCCCGCCACAGTGGCACTTAGGGGTGGAGCAGGTCACGACCCTTCCATCGGCACGATGCCCCTTGCGGCAAAATCCGTGTTCCATGGCAGAAATCCGAATGAGGCCAGGAAGGCTCTTGTTAGTTTCATGCTCCGCCTGTGGGGAAACTGACCCGAGCCAAGGAGGGCAGCTGGCAAGCGGAAAAACGCTGTCTCGGTTCTCCTGCAATGGCACGTTCCGGAGATCCCTTCCCCCAAAAATGGCACCGGACAAAATATTGTTCAAAACTGTGACGTGTAGTAGAGCAGCCCTGAGCCCTCTTCCCTTGAGATCCCGGTGAAGGGGGGGATGCGACAAGGGCAATGGGAAGAGGGTGGAAACAAGCAGGGACAGAGTCGAGGGGATTCCAGGAAGCAGGGAAGTGGGGAGAGCTAATGCAGAGAGCGATTGTCATGGGGGTAGAAAACCCCTCAGCTGAACTCTGCTCCCCCTGCTTCAGCCCATATTACAGTGCCAGGGCTCTCTGGTCTGTAGTGCTTGGGGCTTCCATGCATAATGCTGTCAGCTCAAAGGGTTGGAGAGCCAGAGCCAGGAGGCCAGCTGCCCAGAGGGGAGGCGGTCACGCTCTCACACGCCTTCCTCTCTCTTCCCAGCTTCACAACAAATGTGCCTCCCAGGTGAAGCCAGAGTGTGACGGGGGGCAGCTCAAGGACCACATCTTGCTGCCTTCTGACATCTGCCCAGTGGTTCTGGTATGTCTGTCTCTTCCGGCCCGTACGGCAATGAGGGGCACGGGCATGCACATGCCCTCTTCAATGTCCCCCCCAGAAACCTGTGGGAACTCAAAGCCACGTCTGCTTGAGTGCATGGCTCCACCCTGCAAGCCCCGCGGAGCAAGGCAATCCCAAGGCAAGGCAGCAGTCAGCCCAGCCCGATACCAGTAGACCTGCATCAGCCCAGTAGCATCGCAGCCCTGCAGCATGCTCACTCCTCTAGCAACAGACACGATGCCGCCCGCAGGGCACCCCTCAAGGAACCGCAAGGCACAACCTTAACTCTGACCACCCCTTGCTTCTTTAATTTGCAAGGTTGTGACTGCAAATATCATGAAAATGCTATCCTGCCATGCGCCGGATGGGTAAAGAGTGCACATCTCCTCACACCCACAACATGCCTGGCCTTACTGAACACAAAGAAACCTCTTCTGTCCAATTACACTGTGGCTTTCAAAGGATCGGCTCAGCTTTGCAGTGCACACCGCCCAGCAAAACCACACACACATAGATGGCGGGTGAAGCTTCCCCTCGGGGAGGCTAGCTCCCCGTCCCCCACCTCTTCCTTCCACAACACTGTCCACACTGCACCCCAAGTCCCATCCCTGCTCTACCCCAGGCCCCGCCCCCTCCCCTGCTCAGCCCCGTTTGCTGCGTGTGTCTCTCCTCTCCTTCCCTCCTCCTCCCTGTTCAGCCCCCCACCACCACCGCTGCTCAAAGTGTGCATCCCTCCTCTCTCCCTCCCCCCCACTCAGGAGGGACGTGGCGGCGGGGGGACCAAGCGGGGAGGAGAGGAGGAACCAGCGAGCGGCGGCGGCGACCTCTGGGGTGGGGGGTGGAGTGCTGGAGAGGAGCAGCCAGGCAGTGGCTGGCGGAGAACACTGAGCTTTTATATGGGCCATGTAGGTTCTGGGGTGGCTGAGGAGGCGGTATCTGCCACTCAGCTTCCAGGTTCATCGATAATCTCCCTGGGGAGTCCAAGGGACCCGGGAAGCTGAGTAGCAGATACCGCCTCCTCAGCCACATGGGAACCTGCATGGCACATAATAAATAAGCATAAACTTCCAGCAGAAGCCCACTCCCAGGAGGGAGGGGAAGGGGCAGGGCCACCACGGCCCAGGCGCTTGGCCTATTATAACCATGTACACACAAATGTCTTCCCCCACCATATAGCAGGCTGTAACTGGGCCTATGGAAGAAACCAGCAGATCACAGCTCAGGCTGTGCCATGCAGAGGCATCTCCCGTCCTTCGGTGCGTGCTCTCTGGGGATGGCACTATTGGAGTGAGGCTCAGTGGATGCTGGGGGGCAATGCTTGCAGGCTGCGGTTGTACGGGGTGTGGCTGTTGCCTTGGCGTGTGATTTCCAGGTCTTTGAGTGACTGTGACTCGGCTCTCAGTCAGGGTGTTTGGGCCTGTGCCTACGCTATGGCCACTGTCATGGAAACTGCAGGGCCGTCAGCCCCTCCTGCCCCCATGGGGACTTGTTTCTGCCAGACCGATCTTGGAAGCTGGAGTCTGACAAACAAATGCCCCTTCTTAGCCCCGCTCTTCGTTCGTGTGTTAGATTCTGTGCATCTTTTTCCTTCTAAAAGGACAGGCAGTCCCACCCCAGGAAATCAGACAGCGATTCCCCTGCCAGCACCTGTCCAGACGACACCGCCCAGACCAAATTCAATACCACCACACTGGACGGGCACGGCCTGCAGGTAGGTGGCTCTGAGCTGCCTCGGTCTCCAGGAGGCTCAGATGCTGGCCTGGGAGTGAGAAACCCTGGGGCAGGGTGCTGAAGTCTCAGGCCCAGGCCAGCAGGGGATGAGGGTCTGACAGGGAGCTAGACTATTCATGCACTCTGGTGGCTGGCTGGGGTCACGTTCCCCCTGCTGGCCAGCTCTGCTTGTGTCTACTGACTTCCGGGTATTGGAATGAACTCTGGGACAGTCTGTCCTGGCGTGTCAATGACCCTACGATCCTTTCCCCACAATGGCCTTTATTTCTCCCTTGTGTAGCCTGTTGTTTCAGAAACACCAGTGAACGATCAGTTTATGGTGCTAGTATCATCTCACTGTTTCCCTGTGCTCCCCGTCCGTCTCTTGCATCCATCTGTAATATAGACTGCAGGCAGGGACCGTCTCTTTGTTCTGTGTTTGGACAGCACCTGGTGCAATGGGCCTGGGGCCTGTATCATGACACACATAGTTAATGATGAAAATATCGGCAGGCAGAGCTGAGCAGCCACATGGCTCTGCCCTGTCGTGTCCCCCATTATCCGCGGGCAGTTCCCCACTGGGTGTGGAGCCTGCGCTCAGTGTCCCTCGTTGGTGCCTTCCTCCGTGCGGGGTTCTCTCCTCCCTTACTGAGAGCATGGACCATCCCGTCTTGCAGCAGGGCCTCGTGACTCGAGCTCATCCGAGGCTCCACCCATTCCTCCTTCCCCCCCCACCCCCTCCTTGGATGGGTGGTTTTCATACATGTCTCACGGGCGGGCCGTGTTCTGCTCTTTGCATTTCAGATCACCCCCAGGCCCGGGACCCACCCTCTGCTGGTGTTCGTGAATCCCAAGAGTGGAGGGAGACAAGGAGAAAGGTATGTTCTCTGCTCCCTGGAGGCACTGGCTGAGCATTTGCTCCCTCCCCAGTCAGGCCTATGGATCTGGAGAGCTTGGGGGCAGGTAGCGATGAGGGAAGCTGCTTGGGACAGCGGCAATCTGCACAGGTGCCCCTGGGGCAGACTGGGGGCCCTGTTACTAACCATGCCAGTCCTTCCGCGATATGGATGAGCTGGAGCTAGTCCGGGCTGTCCTTCACCTGCCAGCCACGGGATGTTTGGGTGAAAGTCGCTGTACAGTGGGGAGTGCTCGGGGTGCCCGGCTCCCTGGGGCACTGAGCTATTGCTGCTGACTTTTCTTCCTCTCTGTGTGTTGCTAGGAGCCCCACATAATGAGCAAAGATGGAGAGTAAGCAACAGCAGCCCCTCCTGGTGCCAGGCTCTGGCCGGGGTTTCTGCAATGGGATCTGCCCCGTGCCAGCCTTGTCCTGTGGGTGGATTCCCTGTCCGCATCCTCTAGGCCAGACGGCCCATTTGCATGGCTCTCCTTTGTTTCCAGGGATAGTTTCCTTCTGTTTCCGTCTCTCACTCGCCCTCTATTTCCACAGAGTCCTTCGGAAATTCCACTATCTGCTCAACCCCAGACAAGTGTACAACCTGGACCGAGGGGGACCGACTCCTGGGTATGGAGATGATAGACAACCCACGTCCCCACACCCCATCCTTGCCTCTCCCTGCCTCTGTCATCCTCTCCCACCCCCCTGCCAGCAATAAGCCATCCCCTGTGATCACCTGACTCTCCCTCCTTGTGCTTCCACTTTCCAGGTTGAATTTTTTCCGTGACACCCCAGACTTTCGTGTCCTGGCATGCGGCGGGGATGGGACTGTTGGCTGGATCCTGGACTGCATAGGTAACTCGGGATCACAGGTGCACTGTGTATGTGCCCAAGAGACCTGAGCTAAGGAGCTCTGTAAGCTGCTGCACCATGGAGCAGCCGCGCTTGTAACCTGGATAAGACGCTGTGATGGAGCTCGCTGGTCTGACTCCCTGTGGTGGGATCAGACCTGCACGTTCCCAGAAAATAGGCTAAGGGGCAGCAGGTCCCCATTCTGCCCTAGCTCTCTTCTCTCCTGCCTGACTTGGTGCTGGTTTCCTGCTGCCTCCAAGCCTTCCCCAGTGCTGGGAAAGTGCCTGCCTCCTGCTGTCTGGTTTATCTTCCACTGCAGCCCTGCTCACTGCCAACCCTCTGGCTTTGTCTGTCCCTGTCATGTTCTGCAGCCTCCCCTCTGCTCCTCTCTGCTCCCATGGCTCTTTGGGTCGAACCCCTCTCCACACACTGCCCCGTGGCCCGCCCGCCACACCGGGGCACATGGCTTCTCCCTGATGTGCGGAGCTCTCTTCTGAAGACACCTCTCTGAGCTGCTATTGCTGCCACATGTTAGGAGGCGCCTACCAATGGCATCTTCTGGCAGCTCCTGGCAAGCAGGCTGAGCTATCGGACACTGGCTCCTGCCTGCAAGCTGCCCTCTTGTGGATGGAATCGCCAGGGGTAGAGGACACCTGCTTGCTACCCGGGTATGCTCATGCTTCCACATGCATTTGCCCCATTCCCACGCTGGCACAGGCTCTCCCTGGAATCTGCAGTGCCACAAAGAAGCAGAATCACTCTGTTTTTTCCCCAGAAAGGATGAGTCTGGTTTTCAGCTCTTTGCACTTTCCCAGGAGCCCCTGCATTGTACAGAGACTTAGCCGAGAGGCCGCTGGCTTGTGTCTGTGCTAACAGCCTTCTCTCTTTGCATTGCAGACAAGGCGAACTTGCTGAAGCACCCCCCTGTGGCTGTCCTGCCACTGGGAACGGGCAACGACCTGGCCAGGTGTCTGCGCTGGGGAGGAGGTGAGGCTTCTTGACTTGGCCAGCTGGCCCACTCCACCCCGAGCACCACAGAACACACTTCCAAGCTGCCTTTGTAGGCACATGCTGTACATCTGGGGGGCCAACTGTCCCTTCTTGGGATGTGTGGACACATGACGCAAACTCACCGCCATGCTTGCCGTCCAGGTGCACGAGGACTTGCTGTTAATGCTAGTGAACATAGCAAATTCAGTTGCATCAGGCTGAAAATGTACCCTGGTGAGTCACCCCTCTGCTTTCCTAGACACACAGCTGATCTGCTGGAGCGGCCCAGGCAAAAGATTCAAATTCTTACGGGGTGTGAGGGGCTTCTCCTCCATCTACCCTTGGGGGAGGGTGTGGCCTAGTGGATAGAGCACTGGGCTGGAACCCTTGGGTTCTATTCCTGGCTTTGCTGCAGGGTGACCTGATGCAGGCCACTTAATGCTCTGTGCCTCTGTTTCTCCATCTGCACTGCCCTCCTTTGTAAAGCGCTTTGAGATCTACCTCATAGAAGAGCTAGGAATTGTCATTTTGCAGTACGTCACCTCTCTAACTGGGATGGGGGAGCTCCTTGGGACCTTATCTTATTCTCCTCTCATGCGTACCACGTACACCAGAGCTGCTATTTCTATAAATAGGGAATAATAACAAGGAGTTCTCTCCGTCACCACTGCAAGAGTCACGTTTCATGGCACAGTTTTGGTTCCAATCCCCCCCATCATCCCCCTGAAATAGCCTGAGAATTGGCTTTCTGTAGGTATGTAGGGGTGGTTTATCAGATGCTTCATCAGAATGCCAGCAAAGGAGAAATGAAACCCCAGCTGAGGCCCCGATCCTGTAACATGCTCCCGGCCAGCAGACCCCAGCACCCTCACAGAGCATCGCCTGGGCATGGGAGTCCACGTCCATGGAGCAAGCTACAGGGTCCCGGTTAGAATGGCAATCTCTTACAGCAACGGTGCCTTCGTCCGGCGCCTCACTCCATGTAGCTAGCCTGCTGTTGCACTCAAGTGCAGTCGGTGGTTTCTGAACAGACACAGTCCCTGCTCTGAAGAGGCTGTGCTCTGGGGCCTTGTCTACACAGGAGAGCTGCGCCAGATTAACTTGCATCGGTTTCAAAACTGCTGTAGTTAAACAGGTGCAAAGCCCTGGGTGGGTGCGCTAATTTCAGCGTAGCTTAGCTGGTAAGGAGCTGACTTCAGCTGCATAGATATAAACAGAAATCAGAGCGTCTACATGGTGGGCTGCAATGGCTCCATAACCCACCTTTAGTTAAACCAGCACAAGTCTGTGCACAGAGCAGGCCTGAGAAGACAAGCCAGCCCAGGGGATGGGGGAGCGAGGCACACATACAAGTACAGCAACCGGCTGCGTGTGTGAGAGAGCGTGACAGGCCCTTGTCACGTGGGCTCCATTTTTGTGGGTTATTAAGTGATACATCTGCATTGGCCTCTCTACCTGATTGTTTGCAAAGCTAACCTGTCTGCATTTGCGTCTCCACCGAGCTGTTAGTGGCAACTGTGTTCTTGTCATTTAGCTCCCCGGTCCTTCTGAGCAGGGAGAGCAGAGTATAGAGGAGAGACCGTTCAGACTCTGACAACCCAGATCTTCCTTCTCCAACTTCCAGTTCTTCTGGGCTTGTGTTAGACCCTGGCCGGGGAGTTAGGCAGTCCAGGTTCGATTCCCAGCTCCATCCCTGGGTGACATCAGGCGAGTCACTCTGGGCCTCAGTCCCTCCCATCTGTACAGCGGGGGGACAATTCTTTTCTCCCCCCTTGGTCTTGCCAGCTTGGGCTGTGATCTCTTTGGGGCTGGGACGGCCTCTTGCTGAATGTACATACAGCACCTAGCGCACTGAGCCTGTCTCTCCCCACCACCCCCAACCCCTGACAGCACATCACGTTAGGTGCTGCTCTAATCCAGTCTGTGATTAATGCCGTCACTCTGTGGGATTGGAAAGGCTCTGACTGGAAAGACAGATTTTTCTTAGGCTTCTAGTCTTCCAAATCCCAGAGTGGCCTGGCTTGCTAGTGAGCGGCATGGACTCGGGGCCGGGCCCAGCCTCTGAATGGAGCTGGAAGGGAAGGGCTTCCTCCGGCTTCCAGAGGAAATCATGCCGCCTCTCCCTTCCCTCCCCTCCTCCTGTCCTGGGCGTTCCAGGCTCTTTTCTGGCTCTTCTCTGCCTCCCATCCAGTCCCCTCTGGACTCCCCCGATCCAGTGCCTTGCTGGGTGGCTCGCTGCTCTCTCTGCCTGGGATCACAGGGCGCCCATGAGCACTGGACTGAGCCTCCGGGGGGCGAGGCCTGGGGTGTCGCACCGAAATCCCCCACGAAGCTGAATGATTTTCCTGCCTGGCAGCACTGCAGCAGACACTGAGCCCTTCCCACACTGGAGCGCCAGGAAAACAGCAAATGCCCTGCCAGGAAATGAAGCCCTGTGGAGCGTGCGATGCGCTGGATGGCCCAGTTTGGGTTCAGCCCTAACCGAAGTCAGCTGTCCCTCACCTCTCCAGGAGCACCCTGATCTAGTACAGCAGGGTGTTTACACTCCGTTTTGGCTCTGAACTTCCCCACGCCCTGGGCCAGGCCACCTCTCCCTGACCAGGCCAGCTTGCCACTGCACAAGTTGGGGTTTCCACCACCACTTCATCTGCCCTTTGCTCCCTCCCCCTTGGGTTCCCATGTGTGTGCATCTGAGCCAGGGGATCCTGTGGCCACCAGCCTCTCCTGATCACCGTGCACGATGGAGTGGGAAAGTCACTTAACAAGGGCTATTCACACCCCCACAGAAAACAACTCCAGCTCCCGATTCCTGCAGCTTTCGAAACCACTGACCCCAGCCCACGTATCCCCACGGGGTCGGCCAGTAAGCACTGCACAGGAGAGATCCTTGTGGGTCGGGCTCAGAGCTCGAGGAGCAGCCGCCCATCACCGTCGCCCTTCGTGGTTAGTGTCTGCATGCAGCCCCTGCCGGAAGAGAGGCAGCATGGATTCAAACACTGACCTGGCTCTAACTCAGCCCCTCCTGCAGCCCATCACCCAGCTAGCTTGGTCCCTGGCATGTGGCAGAGAAGCAGGTGATGGGAGCTAAACCTGAGCAAGACAGAGGTGACCCTGGCAGAAAGGGGGAGAGGTGTGAAGAGCAGGTCACCCCACAGCGGCTCCTGATCTCAAGGGAGTCTGCGCTCCCGTAGTCTCCTCGGTCCAGAGCCGGGAGTTGGTCAGTATCCCTCACGGCTTCTGGACATGCAGATAGCTCCTGCTGCCAAAATAGCCTGTCACTTGCTGCTAGCATGAAGACTGCGCCCCCGAATGCTGGGCCGTGGTCAGAGACAAGGCCCTCATGGTTCACTGCTGGATTGCTGGCTTTGGGCTGGGCTGGGAATGTGGATGTTGACATCAGCTGGGCCAGAACCCAGCAGCCATCCGGCCCCACCTCATGCTCCGCCCATGCCGCCAGCTCCCCGCAGAACAGCAGATCCACCTCGAGATCAGGGTTCCCACTGGTGTGCCACTGTCTGGCACTGGGCTGAGTTACCTCCACGAGCAGGGCTTGCTAAGGGGCCGAGAGCTCCGCCAGCAGTTACATCCACGGCAGCGCTGATCTGAGCAGCCCCCGGACACAGCCTCATGCCAGCAGAGGAGAGCTGTCTTGGCAGCTGGTCCAAGGCTATGGCACGTCCTGCCGGAGGAGGTGAGAATGATCCCCAGGCCTCCCCGCCTTCTGAGCAAAATACCAGCCTGGCAATTTGCCTTCCCACAACAACAGCAACAGGCACTAAGACCAGAGGAGAAGCAGGATGTTCACACACACAGTCCCCATCCTGTGGCCAAGGGACAGTGGGAGTCTCTCGGATACCCTGGTGATGGGCCCTGGAGAAGAGCCTCAGCAGAGAGTGGGCACGGTGGCCACCTGTGTGGGCTGCTGGCCTGGTTGTTACTCGACATGGGCTAGGAACAGCTGCATCTTGGCTCCCAGCTAGACTCGCAGCTCTCGCTCCTGCAGTTCCAGAGAGCTGGCTCTGCAACCTGGGCAGTGGATCTGGACAAGGCCCAATGGCCCATGTGAACTGCCTGTGTTCTTTGCTGTGTATAGGCAGCCCTGGGCCCAGTGAATAGGATGCTGTTCTAACAAGATGCAGAGCGGCCAACCCCAGAACCCTGGGAGTCCAGGTGGGCTCTGCCGCTTGCCCGGGGACTCCTGTGAGTGGATTTATTCCCACCTGGAGCTAATCTTTGCAAAGCCTCCTCCCACTCTGCAGCGCTCGCCTCCAGCAACTGTGATGGCACTCCATGGGGGGAGGGAGGGATGGTCCTGTTTACTCTCTTCTCAGCTCTGCACCCTGCTGGGACCCATCCAGTGCACCACGAACCCAACACGGCTCTGCCCTGGCCCCCCAGACTCGACGCACCTCTGCCCTGGCCCCCCAGACCCGACGCGGCTCCGCCCTAGCCCCCCAGATCTGACCCGGCTCTGCCTTTGCTCTCCAGACCTGACCCAGCTCTGCCCTGGCCCCCCCAGAACTGACACATCTCTGCCCTAACCCTTCAGCCTTGACCCTCCAGACCTGACCCGTCTCTGCCAGTGATCCCCCAGACCCGACCCATCTCTGCCCTGATCCCACAGGCCCGACCCTGACCCTAGTCACTGCTGAGCAGCGTGTGGTGTCTCCCTGATGGTCTAGTGGTCAGAATTTGGTGCCTTCCCCACTGAGACCTGGGTTTGATCCTTGGTCAGGGAAACATCTATGGAACTTCCAGTGACCCCACAACTTGCTGAGTCCTGCCCACTGCCAGTTACCCCACAAACTTCCCCCTTCTTGCCCTGATCCCAGGTCCTGCTGAGTCCCTCCCAGCAACCCTGTCGGTCATTGTCAGGCCCTCGCAGCCTGATCTGCCATTGCAGTGCTGGGCCCTGTTTGCTGACAACACCAGCCTTGGTCTCTGCTGCACCTTACCAGCCATGAGCAAGTCTCTGTACTACAGATGGCCACGCTTTAGCATGCCCCAGGTGCCGCCATTGACCCCTGCCAACTCAGCATGGCACTGAGCTGTGTGTCCCACCTATTGCCAGCGGAGGTGTACACTAGCGATCTGCCCCGGTTAACCCTCTCGTCACCTGACTCCAAGTGGCACTGCCATGTGCCCCGTTGGCAGTCACTGTGCTGCTCTGAGCATCTCTCTTGTGCTAACAGTGATCCAATCCTTTGTCCCTCCCAAGGTTACGAAGGGGGCAGCTTGCTGAAGGTGCTGAAGGACATTGAACACAGCATTGAGGTCATGTTGGACCGGTGGCGGATTGACGTGATCCCCACGGACAAGGAGGAGAACGGAGACCCTGTCCCGTACAGCATCATCAACAACTATTTCTCCATAGGCGTGGTAAGTAGTCCTGGGATTTCCCTTCCGGCAGGAGAACAATGAGTCTGCTCAGACCTGGCTCAGCCAGGGCGAGGCGGGATCAGTGAGGAGTGGTGTGTTGGGCTGACATACAGACACTGGCATAGCAGAGCCCTTTGGCCGTACCATGCCTTCCGTGTTGGGCACACAGCCAGTAGCTTGACGTCACTGTGTGGCCTTGTGCTGGTTTACATATGAGTCACAGCCCTTCACCCCACATCGCGACGGGCCCAGGGTGCGTGGAACGGCAGTGTGCAGCGACCTGTGGAGCATTTTCATGATGCTTTTCCAAACGTCTAGGATGCAGCCCAACGAGTCGGCCCACCAGCCTGGCTCCCAGGAGTCATCCCTCCTCACCCAGCTAGTCCCATTGAGGTCAGTCAGGAGCGGGTCCCTATTTTGCAGTGGCATTCCTCACTCAGACTGTACCCCAGGCACTTTGTAGAGCTAGCCCTGGAGCGGCGGGGCTGCTGCTGGCTCTGCAGGCCTAGGCCACGACAGCAGGGGGAGATGGGATATTCCCGGTGGGAAATCCCGCTCAGGAAGGGCCTCCTGCAGACTGACATTGCTTGACAGCGAATCAGCGGCTTTGGTCTTTGTAACAGCAGATTGGCAAAGCGATGCTGGTTGAGTTAGTGCCTGGAGTAAGTGCTAGCCAAGCTGCCGTAATAGCCTCTTCCCAAGGTGTCTCTGCCAGGGCACCTCAGTTCTGACCTAGTCCATTGCTGCTCCCCCACTGAGATCTGCTAAGATCTCTCACCCCGGGCCTGGGGAAGCCGATTTCAACCTTACGCCCTGATCTGCAGCATAACATGCTCGTTGGGGGCCACATAATTCTGATATCCGAAGTCATCAGCCCAGCAGCAGTCCCCTGCTGTGACTCTCTCTGTATCCGATCGCTGTACGACTTGTGGGGCCCCCCTGCTTTACAGACACCTACATACCCGGGGAGAGAGAGGGGGGCTTTTCAAAAGGCAACTCCAGTGGGAACAGAGTTACACCAACGCTGAGTGTTTCTGAAAATCCTCCCAGGGCCCCAAAGCGTTTACACTGTGGAGATGTGTCCTCCAAAAAAAGTGACTCCACTCTGATATAAACTATAGAGAGGCAGGCGAAAGGGAACTGCCCTATTGGTCCTATGTGTATTGTAGCAGTGTGCAAACACCCAAGGCAGTGGCCAGGCCCTGTTGCGTCAGGCATGCAGAGAGGCAGATCCTTGGCTGGTGTTAATTGTCAGTGCTTTTTTCATGCCTGTTTACCCCAGATGAGGCCCTGCATCGTGCGTGTCTTGCCTTTGGGAGCTTGTCCTCTGCACAGACAAGGCAGACAAATAGTAAAAGACAAACAAGAGCTCAGTCACAAGGCAGAAGTTGCGTTACTTGGCTCAACTCTTGGGTGTAATTCCAGTGCTGTCAGTGGAATCACACCTGCTCAAACCAGGTCAGGTTTTGGCCCATAGCTTCTATTCCTGGCTCCTCCCAAGAACCTCTCTAAACTCAGGCAAATGTCTAATCTCAAAATCTAACCTGTCAGTGCCTCAGTTTACCTCTAGGAAATGGCTCTAATGATACTTTCCAGGGGTACTGACTGAGCCTTTAGGTTTGAGAAGCTCTGTGAACTCTGATAAAAGCCACACAAAATACACCACGAAGCTCTGGGTTTGGGTAGCATCCCTGGCTGGATTAGCTGGCATTTTCCCAGGTGGACTCTCCTGGTGATATTCCCTGTTCATCTGTCTAAACCAGAGATATTCAGACCTCAGGGGAAATTAGCCATCAGAATTACCCAAAAGAGCCACAGGAGTGTGAATTCATGGTTTCATTTTCTGTAGCACTATATATTCATATTCAAACAGTATGACGGGGAAACATTTAGTTTTTATATATAATTCTCACAGCAAAATGACTGACCAACTATTATTATTTTATCAACTACAATTGGTTAATAACATAGTAAAAACATCCTGATTGGTTAATAACTTAGATTGGTTACTAATTAAATCCCACAGTGTTTTAATATCATGGGCTGTAAAGAGCCGCAGGAGATGCATTAAAGAGCCACTCGTAGGTCCCGAGCCACAGTCTGAGTATCACCGCTCTATGCTCTCTCGGTCCCTTTGCATCATTTTTCTGTCCTCACTGCTGTTTGCAGCACATCTTGACTCATCCAGCATGACTCTTTCTTCCAAATCAATGATCAGCCTCGCAGATGGGGAATGATATAAGGGGTACAAGTCTCAAAAGTGCCTAAAGCCCAGAACCACAATTGGATTGAGGCCCCACCCTCCTAAAGAGGGGTGGGGCTTAGCACACACCCCTCGCATCTCCACCTCCCATTGGCTAGCTTAGGCAGCTCTCCGCCTATCGCTCTGGCTTTGTTGGAGCCCATGCTTAAGTGCCCATCTCCTTCCATTTGTTATTCAAGGAACCTGGGTGCCAAGCAGGGGCGGCTCCAGGCACCAGCGCTCCAAGCACATGCCTGGGGTGGCAAGCCACGGGGGGCGGCCTGCCGGTCGCTGTGGGGGTGGCAGTCAGGCTGCCTTCGGCAGCATGCCTGCGGGAGGTCCGCCGGTCCCGCCAAATTGCGGCGGGGGCACTGAAGGCGGACCTCCCGCAGGCATGCCGCCGAATCCGCGTTACCCGCGGACCTCCCGCAGGCGCGCCGCCGAAGCCTGCCTGACTGCCGTGCTTGGGGCGGCAAAATACATAGAGCCGCCCCTGGTGCCAAGCTCGGGCTGTGTGGATGCCAGTGTTGTACCTGTGATTTTCTGGGCACCTAGTTAGGTGTGGTGATGCTGAGAGTCGCCATGCCAAGGTCCCTTTGTGGATCAGGGCATCAGTGATATAGGAGCCTAAGGCTCAATGAGACATGGGCTCCCAAGTGCATGAGTCTCTTCCCAGCCCCTCCCCCCACGGCATCTGACGGGCACCTTCCCCTCGTTTGGTACGTTGCCGTTTCCCTCTGGAGAGTAAATGTCATTTATTTTCTTTTTCACGTTTTGGAAGGCGTGGAGCCAGCCTGCTAGTGTGACCTTCTGAACGCCGGGCAGCCCCAGCTAATCACCGGCCCCCCGCGGGCTGGCTGTCATTAGCAACGCGTTCTCTGGAAGAGAGGAATGAGTCTGTCCTGGCTGAGGCTGGCATGGTTTGGGAAAGTGGGAAAACAGCACACTTGAGTCATCAGGATGAGAAACCTGAGCCTGGGACACTGGAAAGGAGCCTGGGTGGTGGAGAGGCTGACTCTGTTCCGCCTCTGTGCAGGTCATCGGTGAGGTGCTGGCTCCACTGAAGCCAATGGGAGCTGTGCCATTGACTGCAGTGGGGCCAGGATTTTGCTCCACCTCTGCTTCCTTCACAGGTGAGGGTGGATTTTCCATCAGTCTGCAGGATCAGCATCCCTATGGAGCAAGGCAGGATTGAGAGGCAGTGCAGAGCCCTTCCTCCTCCAAAGTGGGGCTTTAAAAAGCTGGAGCCTCCCGCTGCCCCATGGCCTGGCCATGTCCGTGGTGCTCCTGGAGCTGATGCACAGCCAGCAGGGACTGGGCACAATGTGCTGGGGTGCCCTCTGCAAGGAAGGGCTGGGACATTGCCAGCAGTGTAACTCTTCCACATTTAGAATGAACAACCAGGAAAGGACTAGAGTTTACGACAGCATGAAATGCAACTAGGGGAGGATTTAAAAACAAGGGAACGGGCTGGGGTCTGGGCTAGGAAAAGGGCAAAAATGCTGTTAAATGAGATTTTTATAACTGTTACTTTTTAATGCGGGGGGGGGTGTGTGTGCCAGTCCTGCTACTGAAGGGGGGGTGCCCACCCTTCCACAGATTTGCCTTGTAGACCCTAATCCTGCAAATCTTTACATGCACGGTCAGTCCCCCCAGCAACACCTTGCTGCAAGAGTGTGTCAGGCAAACACGTGAGTTAACTCTTGCCTGGGTGGACTGTGGGTTCTCAGTTTCCTTTCTCTTAGCTGGGCATACCCTGCCTGGGGTAGAACCTGGCCTTGTGTGAGACAGATCTTAGAGCAGGGGTTCTCACACTGTGCTCTGGTGGTCCATGATGCTCATTCTCCTGTTTATTTCCGGTTGCTAAAGTGCGTCAAGCCAGATAAAAACACATTGTCTATTTTTCTTTGTAAACAATTACTGTGGTTGCCACAGGATGGTAGGAGCCACCAGCTGGGAATGGCGGTGGGCGTTGCAATCACCAGCGGGAGGAGGGATGGCCATACTTTGAAAAGTTTGGAAATTTGTGCTTACTTCTAGTATGGGCGTGAAAATGTCCAGGAAATTTCCATTGGCAAATCAAACCATTGGCAAACTCCTTCTTCCCCAGGGACTGAGTGAAGGCATTTAGTCTGCAATTCAGCAAAGCATTTAAATGCAGATCGAAGGTTAAGCCCACACTTAAGTGCTTTGCTTAGTCAGGGCCTTCGATTTGATGTCTCTCTGATTAAATTAAACCCATATGGACTGGCTGGTATTACAATGTTCTGCTGAGTGCTTGTGGCACACATTATTACTGGGCTAGAGTAAGATTACCAGCTCAAAATAGTCTCCGGAATGTCTGTCTTACTCACTAACACTGCTGCTTATAGAACCAGCAGGAAAATCTTTCTCCAGATAATATATTGCCAGGTACCACTGAAGCTTTGAGAGAGCCCTGTAGTTCATTTAATCCCATTTGCCAGCCCCAGTCCTGTGCAGCCATTCCCTCCCCTGTAAAATCAGGCTGGGACATGAAACCAGAGTGACTCTGGTTTGGGGATCAGCACTACTATACGTCCTTTGCTCCAAAGGCACAATCATAGGCAATAAACATTTCATATGGCTCAGAACGAATAGGCATTTCTTCTTGCACGGGAATATGAATGGAGCATTTTTTTCCAACAGGCCATGGCTTGCCCAAACATCCCTGAAAGGGAAGGGGTTAATATCAACCATTCATGGTGTGATACAGAAGCACTGTGGTAAACATGTAGTAGGTCGCATGTGTGGGCACAGGTTGAGTTGTGAACATGAATCATCCGGGCCCCTCTCCAAGGAGATATCCTTGAGCAGACAGCACTGTCCTCCCAGGAGGTTTATTTCAGAGCAGACAGACAGACAGTTTCCTCACCCCTTCTCACTGGGTTTTCCTGCATTTTTAAAAATAATTTTTCCTAGCAAGCCCTTGACCACGTGGACTCGAAATGTGCTTCCTTACGAAGCTGCTTCCCTGCTGCATCGTGCCTATGGACGGCTTGGCTCCTGCGAGGTTGATCCAGAGTCCTAGGCTGCTGGGTTTCTTGTTTTGGTGGGGAGCCCATTGACCAAAAAAAAAAAAAAAGGACACTGAGGCTATAAAACAAATTCCTCCACACAGTCTGTTATGGAAGGTTGCAGGGTACTGGGGAGCCAATAAAAGGGGGACACCCTGAAAGCTTAAGTCATGCTTGGGAGGTTTGGTATTGACAGAGGGCCCTGAAAGAAAGCCCTGGTGACGGGCGGTGTCAGTCTTGGGCAGCTGGACTGCCACGTCCTGTCTGCTGCTCCTTTATTTTTGGGCATGAGGAATGCTGGGCAGCAGCCATAGCACCGACCGGAAGGTTTGGATTGCACGGAGCTTGGTGCTATGTTTAACTCGGGGCTCTCCAAAGGCCCTAGGTGGCGATCCTGTCGCTGGCTTTTTGGCGACGAATAGGCTGCTGATTCCTTGATGTGGTGCATGCATTGCCAGTGCCACCCGAGCCCTGAGACTTGAAAGAGATCCACCAGCACAGTTTGCATACTGTATTTTATAGGGACGCTTGAAAACTACGTAAGCAGCTCACTTTATAACCCCGCACTCACATGGCTGCTACATCCGGTCCCATGGCACATACAGGCTGTCACACCTTTCCAGGCAAGCAGAGGATCTGGTTAAAATCTCCCCTCTAACATATCCTCCGTAGCGAGTCATGGCAGTTAATCTCTCATGTGGGACAATTAGAATGGCACACAGGGAGCCAGAGAGGGAAATTGTGCTCCCTGGAGCATCAAGTGATATTCCACCTCCCCTCCCCCTTCACCACTGAGGTAGGTCTGGTTGGGTGATAAAAGTTAATTCCTTTCACCCCAGAGAAGTGGCCTGTAATGGCCAGGGCGTAGGCAGCTGGCCAGTAGTACCAGCTGGGCCAGGGTCGAAGGCAGGAGTTGGGACTAGTTACCAAGCCAAGTCAGGAGATGGACACCAAAGTCAAGCTGGGCAGGGGGCTGAAGGCAGGGATCAGGAGTAAGATGGGGCAAAAGACAAAGTCTGTAGCAGTAGCAAGCCAGAGTGTCTACACTGTTGCTCAGACGGCTCCCTGGGGCAACTTCCTGGTTTAAATAGCTGGTGTATACCAATCAGGTGGCCGCAGGGTTCTTTTGCTTGGGCTTCTGTGGGTGGTACTTCCTGCGGTGCCTGACCCTCTAGCAATTGTCAAATGCTGCTTCACTCGGCTCCCCAGTGGAGACATGGAGACATTGGTCACCCCGGACCCTCCAGCTGCAGGTTCTAGTCCCACCGATCCTTATGCTGCCCCATCATGGCTTCTGCCTCCTTGTGACACAGCCAAACTGCCCTTTCTCAGTGTTAACTCCTCACTCATAATTCCCTCCCTTCTCCAAAGTCCTACAGAGTTTAATAGAAAATAATCTTGCTGTTAAAACAACAAGGAGTCCGGTGGCACCTTAAACACTAAACAGATTTATTTGGGCATAAGCTTTCATGGGTAAAAAACCCACTTCTTCAGCTGCAACATATCTTGCAACAATTCAAATCTTGCTGTTGAATTTTTGAATTGCGTCATAGAATTACATAGAGAATTCTAGCCCTGCTATGGAATCATAACACACAGCTCCAATAACCTACAGAAAGGATATTGTTCCCTGTTGCATTGGATAGGTTGGAGAGTAATCCCAATAGATCCCCATTATGTTCTATAGGATTTAACGGTTGGAAATTTTCATAAATGTTTGACTAAAATACCCCATATAAGAGAGGGAATTATTAGCTTAAGGAATAGTTTAAAATTGCAGGAAATGGAGTCAATGGCATAAAATAGAGTTGTTTTATATGCATTCAGCTCTTGAGATAAACTGGCCTTCAAGGGCTGAAGGAAGGAAAGAAACACCATCACTTTTCCCCCTAGCTTGCTGTTTGGTCACTTGTCATCCTTCTCCACCTCAGAGCTCCCACGTGGGTTTAGGTAGTCTAGGAGGGAGGCCAAGTTAGCAAATTGCATCTTGTTTAACATGCCCGTTTAACATGGCTGGCCCAAGCTCTCGTCTCAGGTACGCAGGCGTAGCTCTACAGAAGTTGATGGAGGAGGGAATTTAGGTGGTTAGGTGTCTGACATGCTCTTTTTCTAACCTGGCGTAGTGGGCGATATAGAATGCTGTCTCATCATAGAGTGATCCCATGCTATGTGCAATGAGTGTAACGTTATGGGACCCCTTCTTTAATACCCGATAACGGTATGCTAGCCGCTATACAGTACTGATGTAGAGTGCAAGATTCCAAGTCTTTCTGCATGACTAGAGTTACGATAAAATCCCCAGACTGCCGATGATGGCGTTAAGGGCACAGAAACAGAGAAGTAAAATACCCATTGAGTCGTCTAGTTCCTATCCTCCCTGCTAGTGCAGGATTGTCCCTTACTGTATTTTTTGTTGTTGTTCTTTTTGTGTCTCTAGGCACTCAGATACCTTTCCAGCTTGCCTGCACGGCCAGGGAATTCTGTAGTTCCAAGGCATTAGCAGGACTTCAGGGGAAATCACAGCTTAGTCATGGAAATTTTTGATAAAATCAGATACCATCAGCATTTGAGATGTCCGTGACTTTTCCTTTGTCACCTCCTTGCCCTCAGCCTCCCACAGTTCCCTCTTCTCCCAGCAGGGCTCAGCTCTGTCAGCAACAGAGCAACTCACCCATTTCCTTGGGCTCGGCTTTGCTGGTAACTCAGACATGGATGATGTTTGGCTGTTAAATAAAAAACTCCTAACTAGGTCTTTAGCGCAGAAATCAAAGCCCTGAGTAAACTTCTGTTCCAGGCATTAGCCCTCAGGAGCTGATGTCCTGGCTAAGGAGATGACGCTTACTTATCTGAATCTCAGCTCTTGGCAAGTTCATGTTGATTTTCTGGAAATGTCTCTCTTCTGTCATCAGGCATTTCCCATAACTCAACTCACGTGTCCCTTCATTCCCTCTCCCTGCAGGATGCCTCCATCGCGCATCGATTCCACGTGATGAGAGAAAAGCACCCTGAGAAATTCAACAGCAGGTAAACTCTTTGGCCATTCCATCGTGATGCTGGTGGAAGCATTCCCCACCAGCTACGGGAGGAGGGGGGAGGAGGAAGTCCTGCATTGGACCAATCTTGCTTTAAGGGCTTGTCTTGCAGGGAGCACAAAATCCAACTGTCTAGGCTTCTGGTACCAGCATGGTCCTGGGAACTGGATAGGGGCGGTGGGCATAATAGGCCAGGGGAGGCTCCCAAACAGCCACCACCCCGCTGTCTTAGAAAGCACAGATGCCTGGGCTGTGACCTTGCTTGCGCTCCGCCCCAGGGCCCCGCTCCCATTCTTCCCCTTTGGCCCCACCTGCGCTGCTCCTCTTCCCACCCCCTCTCCGAGGCCTGCCCGCGCTCCGCCCCTTCCCATCCCCGCTCCGCCTCTGCCCTGAGGCCCCCACTGCTCACTGAGTCACATAAGACAAAAGGAGTATGTGAAGCACCCAGGAGCTTTTGGCTGAGTATTGTTTTGAGTAGAGGCACATGTGGGGTGGGGGGGGGAGGCAGAAGAGAGAAAAGAGTAAAAAAGACAAGAAGAGAGAGAGGCAGAGGCAAGCAGCAACCTGTGAACAAAGTGTGACCCTGGATATAGCTAGAGAGAGAGATTTTGGGTCTGTTGGCTAAAGAAAGTTGGGGCTGCATTGCAAGCTAAGAAATTGCTCCCTTTGTTCGTGGGTCCTCCTGCATTCAGAGAAGCAGAATTTTGTACGTTCCTAGTAACTAAACAAGGTGACAGCAAAGAAAACAGCAGCCTCCATCGATGTCTCCTTCTAGCTGGAACATCCCCAGGGCCCCGCACTTTGACTAACCAGTCGGGTCGAAAAGGGGCAACCAGCCCTTTTGGAGACGGCAGTAAGAAGAGGGGCTTTGCCATATGCTTCAAAAGTTAAGATCTGGGCTTTGGTGGTGAGCCATGACAGACTTAATCCAACCAGGCTGTAAAATAGAAACAACAGCAGTGGGAGCACTTGCGGCCCGGAAGCTGCACCTGGGCTGAGGAAATAAACATGCAGTGCACTGTGATCGAGGCCGTGTTGGGTCTGTCGGTTCACCCATCCTATAGGGCTGGATATTTCAGCCTTCTTGGAAAGGTGCAAGGATTTGGCTGCAAACCCAACTACATTCATTCACACTTTACAATTAGCTCCAAACTCCAGGGCTAGCAAGAGCAGGCTATCCAGCACAGGCAGAGCCGCAGGTTGGGACTAGCTCATGTTTCACTTGGAGTTTATAAAAATGGCACGTGGGCAGCAGGAGCCAGTGGCTTGTGATCCGTGCAAGAGAGACACAGGCAGATCCCCCCCCCCCCCCCCGGCCCTGATTTTCAGAAATTCCTGTTAGAGAAGCACCAGAGAACCTCAGCTCCAGCTTTGGGCTACAGTGCAGAACTCTCTGATCCTGGGGCAGCTCTTTGAAGCACAGCCCGGGGAGTCAAACAAGCCCAGCACACCCTGTCTCTCTGTCCCTCCCCTGCCACCAAGAGCCACCTGAATAACAGTTAGGGAGAACAGGAGCCACTCCCCGCTTGCTCAAATCCCAGGCAGCTCAAAAGGAGCTCCAATCAGGCCGTGGTTTTGTTATTTTTGGGCTGGAGTTTGTGGGTGCTGACAGCTTATTCAGCCACTCCTGCTAACCCCTCACATCTCATCCCGTTGGAGTCAATGGCCAAATTCTAGTGACTTCCGAGGGCTCCAGATTTGGCCCTTGTAACAGAGGGGATGATCCCTGGGCACTTATTTGGTGAAGACGAATGACTCATTGCCCATGGCGGGTGGCCTGGCCCCTCCAAACTGCAGGTCCCCTGCTCTTTTTCCTACAAGAGATCCAGCACCCACGCAGCACTGTGGCCTCACCTAACACCCTCCCCCCGGCAAGCCCCCAGCCTGAATCTCCTCTCGGTTTCTCTTGCTATCTTCCTGCTTCTTCCCAGCAGCCCACCTGGCCTCCATGTTGGCTTCCTCTATTGGACCCCGGTGCAAGGGAGGCATCGGGTTTAAGGTGGAGCAGGGACCTCCTGGTTCAATGGGATTTTGCAGGGAGCCCTGTCCAGGAGCTGCTGGTGCAATGTGCAAAAGCGCTACCGACAGATTTTGCTACCGGCTCAGTCGGTGTGAGCCTGCTCAGCCCCAAGCAGCTCTGTCAGGTGGTGGGTTTGGACACCACACTGGAAAGCGAAGTCATTGCTTTCCCTGGCTGGGGGAGCTGCGTGTGGCCTCTGGAGCAAGGGAGCTGAGGAGGTGGCCCCTCTCCTCTCTATTCACTGCTGTCTGACTGCAGCCCCTCCGCTTCCTTCTCGCAGTGAGGAGCAGCCAGAGCGCATGTGGTCAGTGGGGGTCCGTGGCTCTCCTCCCCCATTCCCCCTTCTCCCCCACCCAGAGATCCAGGGCCAGATTTCCTACTGAAGCACCTAAAGGATGAGGTGGGCTTTTCAGCAGTGCTTGTGCCAGGTGAGGGCTGAGCCCTTCCAGCCATGACATGGAGGTGCCTAAGACCTAGGCCCTCTCTGTCCATGGTTAAAAACGGCCTGTCGGTGGCTGGAACAGACTGCCTCCCAAGTGTGTGCAGCGAGGAATCTGTGCCAGGCGGTAGTGCCTTGGGCCACGTGTGCGCGAGGAACCTCCCCAGCTGCTAAGAGGCGCTGTAATGGCTCCTGCTGTATGTGGGTAGAACTGGCAGCGAAGGCAGGACTGGACTATGGTCTGCTCAGAAACTGCGGCTGTGCCTTGCTTAGACCAAACCGTCTTCAGCCCCAGCTGTCTGCAGTGCATAGTAGCCCTGCCTAGGCGGGTTAAACATGGCCTTTAACATGGCTAGAACATCATTCGATTTCTAGTCGTGCAAGCAAGGAAAGCCCACCTGCTCACATGGTTTGACTACAACTACTTGTGTAAACATGGTGCTGTTTTGGTAGGCAGGGCCGGATTTAGGGGCAGGCAACCCAGGCAACCACCTGGGGTGCCAGGCTTGGGGGGTGCTGGAGTTGGGGGGCTGTTTTTGTTCTTTACATATCCTAGCATGCAAATTGAGCATCTTATATGATAGGGATAAATCATGCATGCAGATTGTACAGCCAAGTCGTGAAATGGGCTACACATGCAATACAAAATAAGGAATTCAAAAATTTAACAAAGGGTAGGGGAATGCCAAAGACGCTCCTCTCCTGGGGCACCATTTAGTTTAGGGCCAGCCCTGTTGCTAGGGTAGCCAGAACCATAAATGATTTCCGTGGATATGTCACAGCCATCTCATCCAGGTGCCTGGAAACTCTGTCAAGCGCCCTCCCTTTTGACAGTTCCAGAAAGCCACATGTCTGCTTTATTGTTATTCCATGGGCATCTGTCACAGTGTATCTGGACCCCTGTCCTGTACGTAGCATGAGGCGTGTATTACAGCTAGGTCAGGTACCGGAGCAGTGGTAGCACACGCTTCACTGCAGGTTAGCTACCCTCATAATTACCATGACTTCCAGGTGGGCTTGTACAGCCCAAGCTGAAGCCCATGTGGCTGCAGCTTTACTTAGCCACTACTGAACTAGCTAGATCAAATCTAGCTCAGGTACGTCTACACACGATTGTGGTGTTGACATACCCTAAGGGTCATATTCCCAAGTTTTTCTCTGCAACCAGGAGCACTAGAAACTTGCATTTTTTTTAATACAAGCTGAGATTCTCACACAATCCCCTGACTCCAGGAGCTGGGGCTTTAAGAAAATCACCAAATATTATGAGAGTCATGATAAAACCATAAGAGTTGGCACCGCTGGGAATAGAGCAGAAGAAATGCTCGGTAGTTGGAAAGACAGTAGATTTAAGGGTAATACTTACTTTTCTTTATTCTAATCAAGTTCCTTGTTCAGTGTTAGAAGCAGTTGTTTCAGTGATTCTTTATCACTTTCACATAAGAGTTCTGTCACGCTGCCCTTTGCATCCATGTGAGTACTAGGTGCGTAATATCAATGAGACATGTAAACCTTCCCAGATCCTTTTGCGTGACGACCAGACGGAGTTTTTCACCCTATAGCTGTTCAGCCCATCATATCCAGCCTTGGTTGTCTTCAGCCATGGCCATTCCATATCCTCCTCCAATTGCAAATTGCTCCATTGTGTTCTCTAGTCGTTCTTACTGGCGTAGGGCCAGAGTCCCTGCAGCTGGGGAGGGAAGGTGTAAATCACCCTGATGCACTGGCAGGTGAGCAAGATGTGTCCTGCTGTCTCCTTTTCTCTTGGGTTTCCATGGGGCTGGTTGATGGTGCAGGCTGGTTAGAGGATGCACTAACTCATTCCATCTTCCAGCTGCCCTGGCCATGCGCCATCCCTAGCCAGAGTTCCTCACTCTTCTGAGGGTATGTGCCATCTTTGGGCCCCCAGCACAGAGAGGGGTTTCAGGTGCTTTCCACTGTTGCAACTCCCCTCTCTCCCCCTCTATGGCCAGGGCCTCCACTAGGGTCTCTGCTGAAGCTTTGATTTGTTAGTACGTGGTCTGTTTTCATTAGGTACTAGAATAACGAGTCCCTGTGCCCTGTGTAACATCCCTTCAGGTTAGTATTTGCTGACAGCTATCCTGTCTCCCCTCCCTAGACTGAGCATGCCCAGCTTTCTGACCCTTCTGGTGTGCCTGCTTTCTGAACTCTCTGCCAATTGAGCAGTTTTGAAACATGGGCACTGCAGGGAGGCGCCCACTTGCTCAATTGGGTGCTCAAATCAGGAGGCACATTTGGCTCTCTTAAACCTACCAAATCCACCAATTGGATATTGGTGGGACTCCTGGAACTCAGAATCGGGGATTAGTGCCAATATCCCAGTAACAATTTCGACAGGTAAATGTAAATTTCTAAGGCTGCCTGCTGGCGGTATCCAGAGAACCAGTTCAGTGGCCAAGTACTCGTTTGGGTGCTTTCATTTAGGCAACAGCCTTTGAAAATAGGGTTCTGTTGTTTGGGAATTCTGAGCCACAGAGCTGTCCCCTGTGCCCCCGATGGACCTAATTAGTGATAGTGAGACAGCAAGAATTACCTGGTTTGTTCTACACACAGTCCTATTGCAGCAGCCCAATATAGCATGCTCCTTTTTTGCTCTAGCTTTGCATTGCTGACTCACGTATAATCAATCCTCCCCTACAACTGTAGATCCTGGCGTGTGCTGCTGTTTCCTAGCCAGGCACCCCCATTTGCGTTTGGGCCTGTGCCAATGAAAGCATTTTGCATTTGTCTCTAGTGAATCCCATTGATTTTTAGCCACTCTCCCCAAGACCACAGTGTATTTTAATCCAACCCCTGATGCATTTCCCTTCTCTCCCTGCTCCTGGCTTTGTAGCAGCTAATTCAATCAGCTTATTACTACCCTATGATTTACTTGGCTAGCACCCCAAAGCATGCAGGGGACTCGGAAAGCATGAAATCACCTTAATCCCTGGTTCAAATGGGCAATGTGTATTTAATTGATATTTCTGTATTTTTGGTCCTTTGCTGCTAGACCCTGACCACTCACCCCACTGACAGCTTTGGGGTCTTGCTTTTGGGATCCTCCCTGACCTGCCTGGTCCAGCTCTTTCCTCTATTCAGTTTCAGTTTAACCAAGCTAGCTGTTTCCTTTTGCCTCCATAATCTAGCCCTCGTTGCACCCCGCTGGGCAAAGTGATCCCCGGCCCCGCTCCCAGCCTCTTTTCCATGCTGCCCTCCACCGCTCAAACCCATGTGCCCAGAGCTGGCATGGGACTGGGGAGATGCGCCCCCCTGCTGCCGCTATGGGGGCCAGTTCCTCTCCTCCCAACAGGGGTGATGGGCCACGAGGGGCTGGTAGGGTTCCTGACCCATGGGGGAGTGCAGAAGGGGGTGGAGCAGAGAGCCTGCTGGAGGTCTCCTTTGCCTGGCTCTGCTGTACCCCATCCCCTGTTGCAGTGCCTTTCCCCCCAAGAGGAGAGCTGGGGACTGAGAAGAGCTTTTGCCCCACTCCACCTCTGACCAGGAGGAGCTGAGGGGACCGCTGCCTCTGAGAACCCCTGTTGTGACTGCTGCCGTGTTCTCTAAGTTGTTACTGCAGACCCTGAGCAGTTCTGGAGAAGGCTCGGTGCACTTGACACCCGACTGTCTCTGCACCGCCTGGTTTGGCTGTCAGGGTGTGGAGCTCCTCCTGTGATATGCCAGTCCTGGCCAAAAGCAGGAATTCCTGCTCTCCGGGTTTCCACCCCACTGCCTGGCTCAGTGTGAACATGCTTGTCGCGGTGTATGTACACCCCATCCCACTTTGGGGCGGGACAGGGTGGTGATATCACCGCAGTTAGTCTCCCTGGTGGCCCTTGGGGTGAACGCGGTACAGCCCAGAGGCCGCGGTCAGGTACAGCAGCCCTTATGCTCAGGGCAACACGGCCCAGTGGCCAGAGTCAGTCTAACAACCCCCTAGCCCTCGGACAGTGCAGCCCAGCAGCTAGAGTCCGTGTAATCACCCTCGGGGACAGGGCAGGGTGGCTCAGCAGCCAGTGTTCAGCTAACAACCCTCAGGTTCGGGGCAGTGCGGCCCAATGGCCAGAATTACAGCCTAATGACTACAGTCAATATGGTGGCCCTCGAACACAGGGCAGCACAGGCTAATGACTAAGGTCAATATGGTGGCCCTCGTACACAGGGCAACACAGCCTAATGGCCAGAGTCAATATAGCAGGGAAAGGTGGGGGCCGCCACCAGGGGAGTGATGGCCCGAGTAGGGGGTCCCAGGCCCACCCAACTCCACTGGGCCCTGACCCAGGGCCCTAACAGTAACAGCGCGGTCCGTCACTGGGTTAGCAGGGAATCCCACCAAAACACGCTGACCTCACTCTGGTGGGAGATACCATTTGGTCACACACACACCCGGGTCACTTCCTACCGTAGTTCCAGAAGCTGCTGTCCATGGGGCATCAGGGTCTCCGAGCTCCTCAGCGTGGATGGTCCTCCAGAGCTCCTTGGGCTCCAGGCCTCCAATCCAGCTCACAGGGTCTCTGGCTCTTGCAGGCAAGGGTTGTGGCGGCTCTTCAGCTGGAGCTTCGGTTGAAGGTCCTTCCCCTCCGGCCATCCACCTAGAATGAGCTGGGCTGCTCCCTTTTATACTGAGGCAGCAGTTGGAGTATGCCTAGCACGGCCAGCAGGGCGGGACTTCCGCCGCCCATAGTGTGGGGTTAATCCTTTCTTCTCCAGTGCGGGGTATGCACAACCCATCACAAAGCTCAATGATTCATCTTGTGTATCCAAAGCTGCGTCTGGCATCCCCTCGCCGGCATGAATGCAGGGCTTCAGAAACGTCTCCACTTCTCTACGCTTGGGCCTTGCCAGCCGCCCCGACAGCCCATATTCAGTTGGTCTCGGGGCATGTGTATGTATCACATTGGCTGGCCAGCGTCACTCCATGTGACGGTATCCCACTTTTCCTAGGAGACAAGCTTGTGGGCAGGGTCTCAGCAGCAGGCCGGTAGAATTCCCCTGTCAGTGGGGCTGGAGAACCCTGGCCTGGAGGGGAAGGGGTTAGGGATGGAGCCATGTCTCCAGACAAATGTGTTAATAAGTCCTCCCAACTCTCTGTGTTCTGTGTGTCAGGATGAAGAACAAGCTGTGGTATTTTGAATTTGGCACGACTGAAACCTTCGCTGCTACCTGCAAGAAGCTCCACGACTACCTAGAGATCGAGGTGAGCTCCAGCGTACGGTGACCATTTGCCAAGCATGGCATTGACAGCGTTCCCATCAGAGTCTCCTCCTGGAGGCTGTGCTTCTGGGAATGAAATGGTGGCTCTCAGACATCTGCCCAATGAGGGACTTCCAGGAGTGGCAGTGAACTGTGGCCGGTAGCAAGCTGAAATCAGAATATTGATTGGCAGAGGGTAACATTTTCAAAAGCACCTTGGTTATTTAGAAACCCAAGTCCCATTTTCAAAAGTGGTTTAGGCACTTATGGCCAGATTTCAAAGGGTATTTAAACACCTAAAGATGCAGATAGGTGCCTAGTGAGATTTTCAAAAGCACCTCAGTGCCTAACTTTCATTGGATTGGTTAGACACCAAACCTACTTAGATGCTTTAGAAAACCCCACTAGACACCTATCTGCATCTTCAGGTGTCTAAATACCTTTGACAATCTGGCCGTAAGTGCCTGCCACTTTTGAAAATGGGACTTAGGGTCCTAAGTCACTGAGATGTTTTTGATAATTTTACCCGTAGGCTCCTAAGTCCTGTACGTGATTTTGAAAATGTTACCCATCGATGCAGGTATCTGACCATACAGACCCGCCTCCATTTTTGTTTCCCTAAAGTATCGTTTCAGAGCAAAGGCAGATATCTGATCTCAAGCAATGCACCATTGTTACATTCAATAAGTAGACTGTAAACTCTTTGGGGCAGGCAGCATTTCTTCCTCTGCGGTTGTATAGCACCCAGCAGAATGGGGCCCGGATTCTGACTACGGCCTCCGAGCGTCATGCCAGTGAAAATAATAAATAGTGATCATTAGAGTGTTAGGCCAAGAAAGCCCAGCTCCTGACCTGAAATATAATGATGTAACTGCAGCTTGCAAATGTTTTAGCATATTCCCCTGAAACAGTCCTGTCCTCACTAAGTAGTTGGTATGTAAATAGCGGTGTTCTCCACTGAAAGCAGCTCTGTACTCCTGCTTGATTCGCTCAGTGACAGCTCGATCCAGGAGCGATGATGTGACCCCACTGGGGTGTGATGTCACTAGATATGCTGGGGACGGGGAGGAAGCTGGTTGAAAGGAGCAGGCTTCTGCTGACGACCAGATCTCCTGATTAGCAGCCCGGGGAAAGGAAATGGACAAGACAGCTCAAGAAAATATTTTGGTCAAGTTTGTATATTTGCAAGGTGAATTCTCCTTAAACATATACCAGAGAGCTGGGAGCAGGGCACTTGCCCTAACTGCAGCCAGCTGCGGGAGAACAGAATACTCCTGTTTGTGCCTTGCAGCTGTACTGGAGAGTGGGCCTGGAACAGTCTCTCTCTGTAAACGCTGTGTCCGCACACAGCCGCCTTTTGGCGACATGGAAACAGCCTTTAATTAGAGAAAGGAGGAGGGGGGAGCCACTTGTCAGTGGTTGCTAAGAGCTCTGTCATTTTACAGTTCGCACTGGGGGTTTTGTGCTGTGTTTTTTTGTAAACTTCCTGCTTTCCTTATCTCTGAATAAATGAACCTTTTATTACTTATTCATGAGGGCTAGAAAAAACAGGTCGGTTGCCACAAAGGCTGACGTGGATCTGACCATGCAGGCCATGCTGCTTGCAATTTAATTCATGTCCAGCAAAGAAAATCCCAGGAGATCCTAATCTCCCGGAGTGTATCTCATCACTTAATTACAATCCGTATAGGAAAGGTTGGGAGGGAACTAAAAGAGGGTGAATAGTATTGCATATGAAATCCTGCACTGCAGACAAGTGTGGGAAGTGGAACCAGGGAGAAAGATGCTATAGATAGCAGAGGGCGTATGATGGAGGGGCCGGTGTTAGTCAAAGACAGCACCATACATTCAGCCCATCCACAGATGGAGAAATGCATGTGGATTTTACCTCCAGCAGTGGAATTTTCCTCCATCCTCCATTAGGAAATTCTTTCCCCAGCTCTGCCCAGGCAGAGAGAGCAGAACGCCAGTCCCAGGAGTGCCCTCTGGGTCAGGCAGAACTACCTGTAGTGAGCTAGTGGAGGTGGGATCCTGGGGACTGTTGGGTATGGGCGGCGGAGGGCAGAAAAGGAACCAATCGGCCCTGAGGATAGGTCTTTGGGAGGGACGCTGGGTGGGAGAGAGGTGGTGGAAATCCCCCCCTCTCTGCTACCTGACAAACCACCCAGACCCCCTCAAGCACCTGCCCTCATGTCACTGCTGTGGGTGTGGACCAGGTGGAATTCCGAGGCCAGCTGGTGCGTATGTGACAGCATAGCAGAAGTGGAGGAGCACTCTGAAAGCATGTGCGTCACCTTCTGTGCAGCACTGTGCTATCGTGGCCAATTAGAGCCTCGCTTTTGTTGAGCAGTGGGACCGGGGGCCTGCCACACAACTTAGATCCATTGTAATGCAGGATACGTGGCCGGGGGTTGGGGGAGATGCTTTCTGAGGCTTCGCTCCCCAGCATGGACAAGGGGATGGGTCCTGTCCTCTGATGTCAGTCAAGCAAAGAAGGACCAGTTAGGTGCCAAAGATGGAGCAGCAGGCCCCTCCCCTTTCAGCCCCTCAGCTATGGCTTTGTGGGCCGGGGAGGGGAGTGGGGAGAGGGAAAGAGGACTGTGACTGCAGCTGATGGACGAGGGCTGGGGTGAAGTGTCCGAAGGGCAGGGATGGTTCACTTTGTGGACAAAGTGAGGGGAGACAGCTGTGGGCCTGGGCCTCACGGCTGGGTTCCCACTCTCCTGTGAAAGAGAATTCTGGGTTAGCAAGGGAAGTAATGGTGCCTCCCTGTGTTGCCCAGGGCAGCCAGACCGGGCCGAGTTCATGCCAGCCAGGTATCTTTGGAATAGGAAAGATACAGCAAAACCAGAGACCAAAAGGGAGAATGGAATGATTTTCAAACCTGGAGAGTAAGACACTGCTGTCAAAGAACCACCAAAACACAGCAGCTAGGGTCACTTCACCCCGCCTCCATGTCCCTCCATTGGCCCCTCTCCTCCACCACAGCAAACACAAGCTCCACATCTTGGACTTTAACACCCTTCTCCATTTAGCCCTCCTCTCCATCCGATCTGCTCACCTGTCGAGCTGTTGGCCCCAGCGGTACCAGCCTGCCTGTCCATTTCTCCCCCGACAATCTCCATGCACTCTCCCCCATCACCAGCCATTCCTGGGGAAAAGTCCCCACAGAAATTCATAAAGCTGCCACCTTGTATTTTTTTAAATCCCATTTTTAAAACATACCTGCCACAATGTGTCTCTACAAATCCCTCTCAACTGGCGTCGGCAAGGCATGTGACCAGCTTTTCTGGGATGTTGTGTTGGCTTTATGGCAACTCATCCTCCCATTCTAGCCTCGCCCACTGGTCTGGTGTGTGTCCCCATTGCCTGCTGGCTGGCATGCAGACTGAGTTCCCTAGGCCCGGCCATGTGCAATACAAACACTAAATACTAATGACAACACAGGAATGTGGACTGTAACCCCTCAGTGTAAAAACCTCAGTGAAGGAAGGCAATTTATCCAGCCACACAAGATGGTAGGACAGAAAGGTGAGCAATAGTTTGTCATTAAAGAAGGATGTTTAGATGAGATATTAGGAACATTGGGCAGGGGAGTATAGAGTCATAGTGTTTAAGGCCAGAAGGGTCACCAGATTGTCTAGTGACCTCCTATGTATCACAGGCCATCACCCAGCATCTGCAGGCTAAACCCAGCAACCGGAATTAGACCAAAGTAGTCCAGAGTAATTAGTAAAGGAAAGGTGTGCAAGGCAGCATCGCTAGTGATGGTCAGATTAGCGTCGGCACTGGAGGGGAGTTGATCTGCCAAGATATCACGTTACTGACTTGATGACCGAGGTGACCCCTTGGTCCCTAGTAATGATCTCTGACTCTGTGACCGGCTGGCCTCCCTGCACTGTTCTGTCAGCCAGCCTGGCAAAATTACAGAGTGAAACTGTTGATCTTTGAGCCACACCTAGGATTTGTGTTTGAAGGTGAGGGAAGATACACACCGCCCCAAACAGGTGGTGGTGCTGCCATGGGATGGGGGGAAAGATTGGGAGGGGAAGGGGTTGTTAAAATCCCAGACTTCTGTTCCATGTCTCTGAATGTTGTGCAGAAGCCATGCTGCACAGCGATGCATCCTGTGGTTTGAGATCGGCGCTGTTGATCAGGAGCAAGTGCAGATATTTCAAGCGCTCCATCTCCGTCGCAAGCATGGGTGTGTTACGTAAATCGCCGTCCCAGGCAGCAAAGTGTTAACCTAGCAGCATTTTAAGTTGAAATTCCCAGTCCGGCCTCCCTCCAGCTCTGAGGCAACTGCCATGAGGGCAGAGAAATGGCGGTTTTGTTTTGGAAATTGGCATCCGTTATGGGACAGCTCCTGGAAATGAATTTGGTTTTCCCTCAGCTGCACATTTCTACGGCCAGCCTCCCTGCCAGCTGCCCCTTCTCAAAGAGCCCATTGTAGCAGGCTGGCACACAAACAGAGGAGGGTTAAAGGGGGGGGGGGGAACACATTCCCTGCTCGTTGGATGTTCTTCAGTGTGTTGTGTGTGCATGTGGCGTCTGCACCGGGTTCTTAAAGCCAGCACAAACCCGCCCAAGTTCTGTTAAGCCCAGCAGAGGATGGGGGTCCTTTCTAATACACCTGTTTTCCCAACCCCATAAAGGCACCGGAGTGTATAGGATTTGGCAGATCACATTCCTTTTGGACTGGGTCACCACCTCCATCCCTTCCCTGTTCGGGCCAGTAATGTTTAGCCTAAAGATAAAAATGGCTTATCTGATGCCCTTTTCCAGCCATCCGACCTTGCTGCACTCCTGGGTCCATTCCTTCATTTGTTTCATCTGTTCAATGGCTGCTGTATCGAGCCTATAATCTCCAGAGTACCTCTGTTCCTCACTATAGATCTACTGTGAGATAACTGTCAGCCTAGGGGGCCTATAGGCCATGTCTACACTAGAGAGTTGTACTGCTTTGACTATACCAGAATCGTCCAAGCAATACACCCCACCCTCGGCATGGACACAGGAATACCTGTAAAAATGTGCTTATCCTGGGATAGCTCATACCCCCCAAGGTGTCTTCCTGCATCTTTAGGTGCCAGCTGCCTTTGTAAATCTGACTCTAAATACTCAGCTACCTAAATGAGTGTGTACATGAATTAGCAGTTAAGTGCCTGCAACCGAGTTTAGGTAACTAATTACAGACTCACGTGCCTAACATTAAAGACCCACACTTGAAAGGCTGGCTAGACACTCTGGGTATGTGTGTGTGCTTTAGTGTTTAATAGCCTTCCTCTTAGCCATCTCCGCGTCCAGGATATGTTCACGCCACCCAATGTGGACGTGCTTGTTCCAGTCTCAGTACATAGGAGCATCCCAGTGTTCTCTCCCCACATGTCTGTATGTCAGAGGTCCCTCCATGTCCTCTCAGGCTCCTATTCCCTTGTCCATCTCCTGCACTCCAACTCCCACTTCTCAGAAAGACTGGAACAGGAAGGGCCAGTTGCCCAGCTCCATTCGCTCCAATGGAAATGATCTGTGTGACTTCAGTGGAGCTACATTGAGTTACATCAACTGGGACTGGGCCCTTACTGTTCTCCCTGCTCCTAAACAAGCCATATCCTATTGCATCAGCATGTCTTTGGCACTTCCTTTTTCTACCTGCATAGCGTTGCCTGGTGACCTGCAGCTTGGAAGCTTTACAGACCCTAGAAGTCTGCAGTTAACTAGACGCAGCATTCAGAAGTTATCATGTTAAAGACCAACAGAGAAATGCCATTGAGTTGAGTGGCATCGAGTCATGGATCAGTACCCCACTGCACTAGGCACTGTACACGCACTTTGAGATGTTAGAAGATATTTTACTTCTTATTATTTTCAAAAATATATTGAAGAATGAGTAACTGAAACAAAGCCCCAAAATTCTGAGTTTAGCTTAAAATAAATAAAAAAACATTTCTGGCTTTTCACAATCAAGGGTGAGCTAAAAAAAGAGACGACTTCCAAGCATTGTGGGGGATAAAAAAGTATTGCATATACAAAGATAAGTGTGTATGTGTGTGTGCATACTGGTATATTCATTTGCAGGCAGATTCACACACATAATCATGTGGTAATATTTAAAATGTCCTAATTTTTTATCATGAATATTTAAAATGTCCTAACTTTAGCATGAATTATTTTAAAAATTCCCTTCCGGCCCTGCATGTCTATGATTCTATAAGGGCGGTTGTGGAATCCCCATCATTGGAGGTATTTAAGAACAGGTTAGACAAACACTTGCCAGGGATGGTCTAGGTTTACTTGGTCCTGCCACAGCATGGGCAGCTGGGCTAGATGACCTCTTGAGGTCTCTTCCAGCCCTACATTTCTATGATTCCATGAAAAATAAGGTTGAGGTCCTCACTCAGCAAGAAAAAGAGTCAAAATTTTAGCCACAGAGAATTAGAGAGTTCTTCGTTATCCAACACACATTCTTCTTTGGAAAACACGGAGGACAGAAATTCCCTAGCATCATCAAAATCCAAGAAAAAAATAACATTTCTGATCCTTGCTCAGCTGTAACTTAGCAGGCAAAAGAACAGATGCTTTAAAGCCTAGGAAATACATTTTGAATGCAAACAAAGATTTTTTCCCCCTACATGCGTGGTAGTTTTAGCAATATCAAGGAAGATATTTACCCTTCTACCTCAAAGAAACCACACCTAATTTTTCCACCTATAAGTCATCAGCTTTCCCAATCAGAAGATGATGTCAGGGTAATAGTATATAGGGGCCACTTCATGGACCAAGTATTGTTTTGTTTATAAAATACTCTACCTGCTTGAATGCTGGCAGAGGAATTAAAGTCATTTATACAATTAAAAACTCTATTTACTTGTTCCTCCCTCTAGTCCTTTGGAAAGCCACAAATACCTTTTAGTGTAATTTTCAAATGTTGCAATTTTTCTATGTAACACAGAGACGCCTCAGTAAGGACTCCAAGTAATGAATGCTTTATTGCTTTCCTAAAGAGGCTCCAAAATTGACAATTTTTTCTTTCACATCTTTAATATTATTTTCTGCCAAAGTCAACCCAATTTTCCAAATCGCATTTAGAAGAAACAGTATCCAGTCATCAAAGGAATAAGGCTTTGACGAGCCAAAATATTTCATTCTCTAAGGTAAGTTCAAATAATAAGAGACGAGGCCACAGGAAAAGGTAGCTGAGCAGTGGACGTTTTCTAAGCTGCTGTAGATAGAACATGGTGAACTGTGAGCAGTGATTTGAGAAACTGTCTGGTTAGTGACATCAGTTCCACTTGAAATTACGTGAAAAAATATCTAATCAGACTTCTCTGGGTTTTTTAAATTTTCATTTAAAATATATAATAAAAAACATCTTGTAGCCAAAAGAAAGAACCAACTAATGATAGAGTGTTTCTAGGATGGGGGTTCTTGAATTCTATCAGAGAGTTATATTTGACCCCCTCCACTCCTCGCACCCTACATACAATATTCAAAATAGAAATGCCCACACAACAACATGAGAGACAAGGTGGGTGAGGTCATAACTTTTATCGGACCAGCTTCTGTTGGTGAGAAAGACAAACTTTCAAGCTTACACAGAGCTCTTCTTCAGGTCCTGAAGAACAACAGACTGACAGAAGTTGGTCCAATAAAAGATATGACCTCACCCACCTTGTCTCTCTTTTACCCTGAGACCCACACAACTACAATAACATAGCATGTAAGATTCTGCCAGGTCAGGTGCTTGTATAACATCTGCTTCTCCTGACATCCGGGAGAGACGAGGTGATGCTCAGTGCTGACAGCTGCCCCCCACCCAAGTTGGTTTTAAGAAAAGCTGTTTGAAAAATGCTAATTATTTTTCATGAGAAATTTTTAAAAATTGATATTTTTGTTTTCATCAAAATGTCCTGCAAATGTTTTTGGGGATTTCAAAAGACCACAACAGAAAACTTGGGGCGGGGGTCAGAATTTCTGTTTTCAGTTACATTTTTCAGTTTGGGGCAAAATGTTTCCTGGCCTCGTTGACACGTTTCCATGAAATGGAAATTACTCTGTGAAAAATGTTTGACAAAAAGCCCTTTTCACTGAAATTACATATTGCGGGGAATTGTTTTGACGGGCTCTAGCATTAAGCTGTTTAGGGCTTGGGGTTTGTGTGTAATGGAGATTACCTTTCATATGGGGTCAGACCCCAGTGATGCTGAGATCAAAGGTGCTCCCCCGCTGGCACTCCGGAGGGTAGGTATGCATGACGAGGAGTCAGTGGCAGGGCATTCTCAGGGAAGGGCCCTCCACTCTGAATTCCCTTCCCTTGATTTAATCCACGACAACCTGACTCTGTTGGTCTTCAGGGCACAATGCAAAGTCTGGGTGTTTCCCCAGGTTTTCCATAGGGGGGTGACTGAGCAGGGACTCATTGTTTGCAAGGCAGGCCCTGTAGCGGACGTTGTGCCAGTTTCAGTTTCATGGATGAGCTGTATTTCCTGTCCATTCCATATGCCTCTAGCAGTTCTGAACAGCGCATGGAATACATTCAAAGACTGACAAAATGCACTACCTGCCTATCAGCCCCGGGGCTGGGAAGAAAACCAGACATTGTTTGTGAAGGGGCTGCATGCGGCCTGGTCTGAACTGCTGCCTGCATGCAGAGTACACCCAGTGGAAAGACCGATGGGCGGCACAAGTCGCCACTGGCCTCTCTGAGGGTAGGATTCCCAGGCTGTTTCCGTGGGGCGGGGCTGGTACCCAGAACAGACCCCCTGTGTGCTGCCTGCTCCCCAAGTGGCAGCCTGAACTTTTTGTATCCCAGCCTGGGCAGTCTGTGTGTGCAGGCCAGAGATCAGCAGCTCTGTCCTCTGGCTCCAGTTCAGCAAAGCACTGAGGCATGTGCCTAACTCAAACCACATGAGTAGCCCTGTTGCCATCCATGGGTTTTCTCATGTGCTTAAAGCTAAACACGTGCTCAGATACCTGTACCTTGCTGAATCAGGGCCAAACATCGCGTGCCATGAATACACTGTTCTGTTCACTGTCCTCTGCCTTCCACACTGCTGGGCCTCACCACCCAGCCAGAGCCAGGTCATGGAAATCACTAGCCATTCAGATGAAAATGGCTCCTCTTCTCTCCCCCACCCCCAAAGAGACATGCCTCCCCATCTCACAGTCATGGAGCGTAAGGCCAGAAGGGATCAGCTGGTCTGATCTCCTGTACGTCACAGGCCATTGTGTTTCAACCTGAATGCCCCTGCATCGAGCCCAGCCACTTGTGTCTGACTAGCATGTCCTCCAGAAAGGCAGCGGTGCTATTTCAAGGGACTGATGTGATTTTTCCATTTGCCACATAACGACTCCGTGCTTTGATGAATGCTGTGTGGTCGCCTGATTTTGGACTCTCTGCATTACACTTCTGTCGGTGCTTGTAGCCGCCGTACGGTAGATCAGGATGTCCGGACCATTTCCTGGTGGTGTTCCTGCCATGCGGGACCTCGCCAGTTCTCCTAGCCTTGGCCTTCTCTGGAGTTCTGGGGAAGTGGACATGCCTCTGCAAGCCCAGCTCCTGGGAGCTCTGCATCTGTCCCTTCTTTGTGTCTCTGTTGTGTGCCCACAGGCCCCACCCAATCAGGGCGCTGGGCTGTGTCCGTAACCCGGGGTGTCAGTCAGTGTCTAATGCCTGACCATGCCTGTCTCTTTGCAGTGTGACGGAACGCTCCTGGACCTGAGCAGTACCTCACTGGAGGGCATCGCCGTCCTCAACATCCCCAGCATGTATGGCGGCTCCAATCTCTGGGGCGAGACCAAGAGACAGCGCAGCTATAACCGGATGAGCAAGAAAGTGCCCGAAAAGTTGCACTCCACGGTGGTCACTGATGCCAAGGAGCTCAAGTTTTGTGTCCAAGGTGAGCTGCGAACGCCATCACTCCCAGTGCATGGAGAGGCTGGGGGATGGGAGGCGGTAGGGCTCGATAAAGCATAGAGCGGGGATGACTGAACTGTGCATGTATCTCTGTAGGCGCTTTGGTCATGGCTTAAAACAGGAGAGTGAGAGAAGGTTCCCAACAATATGTTTTATGGCCGAGAGTGGTTCTTTCATGAACATTTAACTGGCCCAGAACAGAGTAAATCCACACTGCCCTCATCCCACCTCCTTCCCTTCTCTCCATGGCACCTAAAAATCTTTGTCCATTTGCCAACGCTTTGGGCATTGGAAAGCCCTGGAGATGGTCAAAAGATGGTTCCTTTGACTATCCTGACGTGGCCCTATGTATACAATGGCGTTAATACTCCTGCCTTTCTCCAACTCAAGGACCATCTCTCCCTATGTGTACAAAGGGAGCAGGTGGGTTATCCCCCCTTCCCCTGGGTGTGGGTGGGTGGTGAATAGAGTGCCCTGGGTGTGGATGGGGGCAGGACCAGCTGTGAGTGAACCTCAACCTGCATTGCCAGCCAGCCAGGGTGCTGTGGAGCAGAGCAAGTGGGGGATTGGTTAGCGATAACACAGTGGATGGTGTGGGGATTATTGGACACAGATCTCAGTTAGGTCAGCGTGAGACTCAGGGCCTGATGTCTGTGTCTGGGCTCTGTCTGAGGAGGCTGTTTGCTGATTGCACTGCACGGGGAGTAGCGGGGAGCTGTCGATGATGCCTTCTCAGGCACTGTAGGGTGACCAGGTGTCCAGTTTTTGACCAGAACACCTGGTCAAAAAGGGACCCTGGCAGCTCCGGAGAGCACCGCTGACCGGGCTGTTAAAAGTCCAGTTGTCAGTGCTGCAGGGCTAAGGCAGGCTCCCTACCTGTCCTGGCTCTGCGCTGCTCCCTGGAAGGGCCAGCAGGTCCGGCTCCTAGTTGAGGGGGCCACGGGGCTCCTCGTGCTGCCCCTGCCCTGATCACGAGCTCTGCACTCCCATTGGCCGAGAACCGCGGCCAATGGGAGCTGCGGGTGCGGTGCCTGCGGGTGGGAGCAGCACGCAGAGCCGCCTGCCGCGCCTCCACCTAGGAGCTGGACCGGCTGGCCGCTTCCAGGGCGCATTGCGAAGCCAAGACAGGCAGGGAGCCTGCCTTAGCCTCACTGCGCACTGACCAGGAGCCGCCAGAGGTAAGCCTGTGCCCCACCCCCGAGCCCCCTTCCACACCCTGAACTCCTCTGCCCCAGCCTGGAGCCCCCTCCTGCACCCCAAACCCCTCATCCCCAGCCCTACCCCAGAGCCCACATCCCCAGACAGAGGCCTCACCCCCCTGCACCCCAACCCCCTGTCCCAGTCTGGAGCCCCCTCTCACACCCAGAACCCCTCTGCCCCAGCCTGGAGCCCCCTCCTGTACCCCAAAGCCCCAGCCCTGGCCCAGAGCCCGCCCCTCCAGCCAGAGCCCTCACCCCCTCCCGCACCCCAACCACCTGCCCCAACCTGGAGCCTTCTGCACCCTGAGCCCCTCATTTCTGGCTCCACCCCGGACCCTGCACCCCCAGTTAGAGCTCTCACCCCCTCCCGCACCCCAACCCTCTGCCCCAGCCCGTGAAAGGGAGTGAGGGTGGGGGAGAGCAAGCCACCGAGAGAGCGGGAATATAGTGAGTGGGGGGCAGGGCCTCGGGGAAGGGGCGGGGCAGGAATGTGGCCTCAGGGAAGCGGGGAGGCTAGGGTGTTCGGTTTTGTGCAATTAGAAGGTTGGCAACCCTAAGGCACTGGCTGGGGCTTCCTGGCTTGTTTCCTCCTGTTGTCTGTGTGGCGGGGCGGGTGTGGGTCGGGGGCAGCAGAACTGGCCGTGGTGGGGCCCCAGGTACAGAGAGAGCTGTCATGGGGCTGGGTTACCGTGAGTTGGTGGTGAAGAGCTCGGGCCGTGCCAGCGAGCCAGGGGCCTGCGGGCATTCTGGAGCCCCTGAGCTCCGGGCTGTGGGCAGCTGCTCTCCAGAGCAGAGGGAGGTGATTATTAACATGATCAGTTGAGGCACAGGTGCAGGGTTCTTGTGGGGAGGGGAGCGCTCGAGGGGGAGGTGCAGCCTGCCGTGGGGCTGAGTCCTGGCAGCATGGGAGGGGGCAGGAGGAGAATGTGAGGTGCTGCCCAGCTCTTCAAAAGTCTGACCCCAGACGGCAAGGGCTGGGGCGTTCTTGGCAGTGCCCTGGGAGGCCAGAATTCCTCTCCCTGCTGGTGGAGTCTCGCTGAGGGATGGAGGTGGTAGCTGGTGGCTGCTGTTGCTGGAGCAGTCATTGCTGCTTCAAGGGGAAAAGCAGGGAATGAAACTGCGGAGCTCATCCTGTTACACTCCCTCGAAGGCCCTACTGCAGCATGGCCAGCTCTGGCATCTGCACGTTTCACGATAGCTGGTGGTTTTCTGCAAGCCCCAACTCCTAGAGTCAGGTGATTGTGTGAGAATCTCAGCTTGCCTTTCTAGCCCTCCTGGTTGAAAAGAAAACCTTTTGAGGGCGTGAGCTGAGGGTGACCTAGCAGCTCACAGACCAGAAGACAGAGAAACAACATTTACTGTGATTTAAACTCTCATGATTTCTAAGCCAATCTCATAATTTCTGGGCCCTGACTCAGGACTTTTGCATGCTTGGAGTTGGCACCGCTGTGGGGGACTTGGGAGGGACTTTGAAGGTGCTTGAAGGAAGCTCTGCATCCGCTATTCCCTTGACAGTGGCCTGTGAAAGCCCTGATAGGCTGCCGCGCAGTATGACTTAGACAGCCATGGGAGTGGCACAAACTGGATGGGCACTGCCCGTTGCTTAAACCTCCTTAGTCAGATAACGGGCCTGACTCCCTGTGGCCCTGGGCCTGGTGTGGCGATTTCCACCTGCGCCAGCTGTGCCCAGGGGAGATGGCTGCAGAGGTGCAGGGCAGTGAGGAATCGGGCTCAGTGTAGTCACACCAGCATGCACAGCTCCCCCCCTCTGTTTGTGGCTATGTACAGAGGGCCCAAACTAAACACTTGCTTTGCAAATCTTGTCCTCCATAGGAGGACACAGACCAAGGGCTTCAAGAGAATTATACCCTGGTCCCTCCCCATTTTAATTCCATCCTTCATCCGGACTTGGGCATAGAGATAAACCTTTTGCGGTGTGAGAGTCAGCACTAGTGACAAAGTCAAAGTAAAGGGAACCCAACAAAGAGGAGGCAAGGGTGCCATCCTGCCCCAGAGGCAAACGATGGGGAATAAACAAACACAGATTTATTAGAAAGCCCTCTGGCTGCTTGAGGGAGTGAATACAATAAACAAACAGAACCCCTTGTGTTTTTCAGCCTCCTCAAGTTTTAGTCTAGCCTCCAGTCTCCTACGAATTGGGGATTATTATATAGCACAGATTGTGTGCGTTCACTAGATATGAATTGAGTCATATGCTTAACTACTAGTCCTGCTAGCCCATAAATCCAGTGGGGATAGCTCTGCAGATTGCCGTTCAATATCTCGAAGCAAAATCTTTAAACATAGGGAGATGCCGGGGATTGTTCCTGAAGGCGACATTTAGGGCTTCTGTGGTAGGGGTCTGTGAAGTGCTTCCACGGGGCTAGGAAGACAGAGGAACTTCAGAGCCCCAATGTGCAAAGGAGAAGATGGTATAAAGGGGTGGGGGGTAAATTAACTAACCACTGGGGAGTTTGCGGGAAGAGAGAGCTGCTACAGGAGGGGTGGGTTCCATTGTAACGCAAGTAACTCCAAAGGGCATGCACAGAAAACTAGCAAGGCTTTGTGGGATTATTTTAAGTAGGAGCTGGGGGAGAGCTGCTGTGTGCCAAGGTGCAGCAGAGGCAGACAAAACCTTCTGTCGAGGTGTCAGTGAGACACAGCTATCTCTGAACTCAGTAAAGTGTAGGGTAGAAATTACAGCTGGAGCAGGGACAGGCTGAGATCAGAGAGAAAAAGCCCAGAAAGCAGTGAGGTGCCAGAGTTCAGCGTTAAATAACCTGCGTCTAGAACTAGCTGTTCCGAGAAGCAATGATGCTGAGAAACTGCTTCTGTAACTCTTGTCCCAATGTGCTCTGACCATCCATTGTTATCCATTGTTCTGGGTGATTAGACTGAGCTGCCTCTTGGAGCTCCCTCAGCACTGCACTCCATGCCGTGTTCTTCATTGGGATGCTGGTAGCATAGCCCTAGTGGCATGTTTGTACTTATGACTTGGAGCCATACGGAGTTGTGTGTGATCGAAACACCTCACGGTCTCTAATGTGTTATCTTCATACGCCCAGTAGGAAGGAGAGAGAAGTGCTCCTATTCCTTCTGTCTTATAACTAAGGCTGCACGTCTGTCACGGGGGTCCGTGACTTCTGCAGTGGCTGACTCTGGGGCTGACCGAACAGATCAGGCAGCCCTTGGGCCAGCCGCACCAGCTGCTGCTGGGGCAGTTTGGGTGTGGGAGGGGGCTCAGGACTGAGGCAGGGGGTTGGGGTGCGTGGTGGTGCTTACCACGGGGGAGCTTCCTCGAAGCGGCCGGCATGTCCCTGCAGCTCCTAGGTGGAGGGGCCAGGGGAGCTCCTCGCACTGCCCGTGCTCCCAGGCACCGCCCCCCACAGCTCCCATTGGCTGCGGTTCCTGGCCAATGGGAGCTGTGGAGCTGGAGCTCATGGTGGGGGCAGCATGGGGAGCCCTCCGGCCTTCCGTCCCGCTAGATGCTGCAGGGACACACAGAACCGGGTAGGCAGCCATGAATTTTTGTTTACTGCCCGTGAGCTGTCCATGACTTTTACTAAAAATATCCATGACTAAAACGTAGCCTTACTCATAACACAAGAACAAGGGAACGTTCAATGAGATTGAAAGGTGGGAAATACAAAATTGATCAAAAATACTTTCTTACCCAACACATTATTACCCCCTAGAACTCACTGCCATTTGATAACCTTGAAATCTAGGACTTGGTAGGATTGATAAAATGTCTCTTACTATGTGTATGTACAGCACCTAGCACAATGGGACCCTGATCTTAGTGCTACTGTAAAACAAATAATAAATAATACCAAATAATAATAAATAATAGGCAAAGAGTAACTATTAATGGAATGCATCTGTAACTTTCACTCCATGCATCCGAAGAAGTGAGGTTTTTTTACCCACAAAAGCTTATGCCCAAATAAGTCTGTTAGTCTTTAAGGTACCACCGGACTCCTTGTTGTTTTTGCGGATACAGACTAACAAGGCTACCCACTGATATTAATGGAATGATGTCAGATTGGAAGGAGGTCTCAAGTGGGGTTCCACAGGGATCTGTTCTGGGTCTGGTGTTATTTAACATCTTCATTAATGACCTGGATGTAGGAATAGAGAGCATACTGATCAAATTTGCAGATGACACAAAGTTGCAGACACTATGGAGGATAGAGATAACATTCAAAGGGATCTTGATAAATTGAAGAACTGAGCTATAGACAACAAAATGAAATTCTACAAGGACAAATGTAAGGTGCTGCACTTAGGCAAGAAAAACCAAATGCACAAATACAGAATGGGGGATAACTGGCTTGGCAGCAGTATGGCTGAGACAGATCTGGGAGTTGTGGTGGATCACCTCAACATGAGTCAGCAATGCGATGCTGTTGCAAAAAAAGCAAATGCAGTGTTGGGTTGCATTTAAAGAGGCATAGCATGCAAGTCATGGGACGTGATAGTACCGCTCTACTCAGCCCTGGTTAGGCCTCAGCTGGAGTACTGTGTCCGGTTTTGGTCACTGCTGTATAAAAAGGATGTAGAGAAACCAGAAAGGACCAAAGGTGGGTGTCAAAGATGATCAAAGGGATGGAAAGCAAGCCATAGGAGCAAAGGCTGAAGGAACTGGGTATGTTTAGTTTGAAAAAGAGGAAATTGAGGGGGGACATGATAGCGGTCTTCAAATACATGAAAAGCTGCCGTAAGAAAGATGGAGAAAAGTTATTCTCTTTTGTCACAGAGGGCAGGACAAGAGGCAGTGGGGTCAAACTACAGCACAGCAGCTTTAGATTAAATCTCAGGAAAAACTTCCTAACTGTAAGAACAGTAGGACAGTGGAACAAACTGCCTAGGGGAAGTCATGGAAGTTCCTTCACTGGAGGTTTTCAAAAGGAGGCTGAATAGCCATCTGTCTTGGATGGTTTAGACCAGTGGTGGGCAACCTGCAGCCCATCAGGCCACATGCAGCCCATCAGGGTAATCTGATTGCGGGCCATGAGACATTTTGCTGATATTGACAGTCCGCAGGCATAGCCCCCCGCAACTCCCAGTGGCCGCGGTTCACTGTTCCCACCAATGGGAGCTGCGGGAAGCGGTGGCCAGCACGTCCCTGCAGACCACCGCTTCCCGCAGCACCCATTGGCCGGGAACGGCAAACTGCGGCCACTGGGAGCTGAGGGGGGGCCATGCTTGCGGATGATCAGCATCAGCAAAATGTCTCGCTGCCCGCAATCAGATTACCTTGATGGGCCACATGTGGCCCGCGGGCCATAGGTTACCCACCACTGGTTTAGACACAGCAAATCCTGCGTCTTGGCAGGGGGTTAAACTAACTGACCCTTACGGTCCCTTCTCACCCTGTGGCGCTATGAGTCTGTGCAGTTTCGGGGACCTTCCTCGAAAGCATCTGTTACTGGCCTCTGTCCCCCAGGCTACCTGTCCGACCGCCTGCTGTGGAGAAGGATTGTGTGCTGGTGTTCCTGAGTGACCAGATTTGGTAAAGAAAATGATGTGGAATGTGTGCGGTGGAGCAGTTGCCAGGGCAGGCAGCATGATGGGATTCCATTTCAGCCACTGCCTCTCTCTGCTCACAGCCCCCCTGTGGATTCAGGGCTTGGATCTGACTGCTGAGCTTCAAGGAACTAACTGGCTGGGTTTTGGTCAAGCTGAGGGGAAGCAGAACCTGCAGAGAGATCATTGCTGTTGGTGGGTGCATACACAGCATGAACAAAATGACAGCTGTAAGCCAGGAGAGCTCAGGTTGCTCTGCCTTTCCTGTTTTTCTGCTCCCCGAGGCCCAGTTGGGACCATTGCAGCTCACTAACTGGGAGTGGAAATTGATTCAGCCCCTGCTTCTGTCTGGGGGTTGGTCTTGAACTTTCCCTGTGAAACATGGGGGAATCCTTCTCCAGCACATGGGGAGGGGCTGAGTCTCCGACAGCACCACTGCTGGCTGGGGTGAGCATTGCCTTCCTGACACCATTCGCTGGCATGAGCGCGCAGAGTCTGGATCATTTGCGTACTGCCTGGATGGCCTCCAGAGGCCTTTGACAAACATCAGTAACAAATTCGGAAGGCGCTATAGGGAACAGTGATTATTTGGCCCAGTTTCCGGGAATACAAGAAGTTTTTAAAAACTCCAGGATTGGCTGGTTGGGCTAATGAGTCCCCGACTGCCCTGCTCTCCCATGTCTCTCCCCAACAGCACTAAGTCTTGCCATTTTCATAGTCACATAGTTAGTGTGACCCTGTGCTGGAGTAAACGTGGAGCCTGCCTTTGTTCATCACTCATCCCACACCACCAGTGTGGCCCAGATGGGTTCACTTGCACCTGCAGAGTTGGTGGCTTTTCTTAATTTGACCAGGTCAGAGGCAGATGGGAACTGAGGCTTGAAACTATTGGCGTCTAATAGGGTCTTTGTTAGTGTTGTGTCATAGAAGCAGCTACTGTCTCGTTGACTGGGTGTGAGGCTGGGAGCCCCCAAGTTCTAGTTCCACCCGGCCACTGGCTTGCTCTTTGCCTTTGAGCAAGATTCTTGAATGGGTCGGTCTACCAGTGTGTGAAAGGGACAATATCCGTCCCCTAGGTCTACCTCGCAAGGGGGTTGTAAGGGTTAATTATTCACTGTTTGCAGAACACTTGGAAAATGCTCTGTAAATAAGGATTGTTCCAGGCATTGGGTCATTCAGTGAACCCTGTCTACTGACAGTCTTCTCTAACTTACTGCATTTTACAATATGAGAGCGCATTTCCTAGTCACGGTTTGAAGACCCTGCAGCAGAGCTTCCGCAGATGTAGCACTAACTCTCCAAACCACGGCAGAGCTCCTCTGTTCAAACTTCCAACCAGTCTACTTCTCATGCAGCTGCCCCTAGCTGCGGGGCAAAAGGTTCCCCCAAGCACAATTTCTTGATTGAGATTAGTGCTAGCTATGTATGAGAGAGCCCCTCCCATGCTGTGTGCACCCGGGATAAACTCTTAGGAACTATAGTCTGTATGTATCAGACTAACAACTCTGCATGGTTTGTAAGAACACGGGCTGGGGCTGTCGCTCCAAGTCACTGGCCCCAGATCTGCCCCGGGGCTGAGCCCACTGGGGCTCGGGGGTTGCTTGACAGAAAACAAAACAAACAGGGAGCCATTTCACTCTGCTTGGATGTGCCACATTTGAAAGGAACATCTGCCTTTCGGACAATAGATGAGACAATGTTATGATTGCCAGTAATCTCAAAGTGCTGTAAATAATAAAGCAAGTGCAGAGTTATTACGATGTGGCGGTCACCTGCAATAGCCTTTATGTTTCTTCCTTTTGCAGGAAGTCTCACCTCTGCTAGCTTTCATAAAGGCATTGATTGGAGAAGTGGATGAGAGCCCCTGCAGAGGTAAAGCTGAGGACCATCAATGGCTATTAGCCAGGATGGGCAGGGATGGTGTTTGCCAGAAGCTGGGAGTGGTGACCGGGGATAGATCACTCGATAATTGCCGGTTATGTTCATTCCCTCTGAAGCACCTGGCATTGGCCGCTGTCAGAAGACAGGACACTGAGCTAGATGGACCTTTGGTCTGACCCAGTATGGCTGTTCTTATGTTATGTTCTAGGTTTGTTTTCCATTATGAGCCCAATAGTGCCCTCTCCTTTATAGTCCTCAAAAGGTCCTTGTCATGAATGGGCTGTGGTGAGCGGAGGGAATTGTTTTAACTAATTGAGAAGATTCAAGGAAGCCAGTTTTGAGCCAGGGGATCCAGACAACATAGATGTTAATCATGTTTTGAAATCCCTGTAATCGTGGGGGGAAGGGCGGAGGGAGGGTGTTGGTTTTGTCAGTGCTAGTTGCAGAAGAGATTGTCTTATAAACTTCAGATTGGGGATCTCTGGAAGAGCTCGGTAATAGCTTCTGGCATGGGATGAACTGGGGAGGGAAAGGCCTATTTGGGAAGGCATCTGCTGGGGAATTAGCAGCATCACATGGCCAGTTGGCTCTGGCAGAGGGTGCCCAAATGACTGGTGGAACTCAAAGCTTATGCCAACAAAACCAGCCAGACTCTCATGTGGCCAAAGCCTTCAAGATGGAACACGATCATCAGGGCAGTTTGCCACTCAGGGTGAGCTGGAAAAAGATTGGGAAAATCCAAGCCTGACACCCCCCAGCCAGCTTCACGCCCTGCCTTTTTGCCTGACACAACGCAGCCACCAGTAGCCAGAGCACCAGAGTATGAGTCTGTGGTGCTCCATAGCTCTAAGGGGAATAGGTGTTTGTGGGAGGAAGGGCAGGGAAGCAGTGGCCCAGCATCTACCGAGATCCCCATCACTGAGCAATTCTTAATGATTTCTAGCTCCATTTGGCCCTGGACCTGCCTGTTTAGAATCATTACAAGGAGTACTTAAGAATGGCTATACTGGGTCAGATCATTGGTCCAGCTAGTCCAGTATCCTGTCTTCCAACAGTGGGTGGTGCCAGGTGCTTCAGAAGGAGTGAACAGAACAGGGCAATTATTGAGTGATCCACTCCATGTCATCCAGTCCCAGCATCTGGCAGTCAGAGGTTTAGGGACACCCAAAGCATGGGGTTGTGTCCTTGCCCATCCTGGCTAATAGCCATTGATGGACCTATCCTCCATGAATTTATCTAGTTCTTTTTTGAACCCAATTATACTTTTGGCCTACTGCCTATTAATTTCACTGGGTGACCCCCTCGTTCTTGTGTTATGTGAATGGGGTAAATAACACTTCTTTATTCAACTTTCTCCACACCAGTCATGATTTTATAGACCTCTATCATATCCCTCCTTAGTCGTCTCTTTTCCAAGCTGAACAGTCCCAGTCTTCTTAATCTCTCCTCACATGGAACCTGTTCCACACCCCTAATAATTTTTGTTGCCCTTCTCTGTACTTTTTCAAATTCTAATATATCTTTTTTGAGATGGAGCGACCAAAACTGCACACAGTGTTTCAAGGTGTAGACGTACCATGGATTTATATAGTGGTATTTTGATATTTTCTGTCTTACTATCTATCCCTTTCCTAATGGTTCCTAACAGTCTGTTCGCTTTTTTGACTGCCTTTGCACATTGAGCAGATGTTTTCAGAGAACTATCCACAATGACTCCAAGATCTCTCTCTCTTGAGTTGTAACAGCTAATTTAGACCCAATCATTTTGTATGTATAGTTGGGATTATGTTTTCCAAAGTACATTGCTTTGCATTTATCAACTTTGAATTTCATCTGCCATTTTGTTGGCCAGTCACCCAGTTTTGTGAGATCCCTTTTTTACTTTTCGCAGTCTGCATTGGACTTAACTATTTTGAGTAGTTTTGTATCATCTACAAACTTTGCCATCTCACCCTTTTTCTAGATCTTTTATGAATATATTGTTGAACAGCACTGGTCCCAGTACAGAGCCTTGGGGAACCCTGCTATATACCTATCTCCACTGTGAAAATTGACCATTTATTCCTACCCTTTGTTTCCTATCTTTAACCAATTACTGATCCATACTGCTCCATCTGTTTGTCAGAGATCTAAGGTATTTTTCTTCAATAAGCTTGTAAAATGTTGAGAATTTCTGTACCAGTAGAGGGGAGGGATTATTGAACATACAAACTTTGTTAGAGCAGTAAATGAGAGGACTTAATGCATCTGCTTGTCTAGGCCAGTCTCTGGGAATTCTATCACCTAGAATATCATACTGGATTAGATGCTCTGAGTTGTGATAAGTCTGTATTTTCTTTTAAATGTTGATTTATGGCATTGGCCTCTCAGTATCTAGATGAGTGATGCTGCAGACAGAGTGTGGTAAAATCTGTCTCGACTGAACTGTAACCATTTGTGAGTTTAAATGGCAAGCCTTCGAAGAAGAGATGGTCAAAACTCCAAATTTCTGTTTTGTGGTATATTTTGACATTTTGAAATTTGTTTTCATTCCCAAACTGGAATGCAGACAAATATTTTCAAATGTCCCTGGAAATCAAAATGCCAAAAGTAATTGCTTTGAAATTTTTCATTTTGGAATTTTGAAATTTTGTTTCCATTTTTATTTTATGTTTTTTCATTTTTATATTATTTTTATTATTTAATGACATGTCAATGGTAGTAGTGCATAACATGACATTAGCTGAGCAAGTATTTTCAATCTCTTAGCAAAATGATTCCAGGCTAACACAAGGATACTGAAAAGAGCTGCTCCACGAATTAGTACTCTAAGTGCTATCTTATTTTGTTTCAAAGTGTCAAAATATTTCATTATAACACAAACAGGAAAATACGATCTAGAGAATAAGACAAACAGTAGTAAGTAGCAGCTGCTCTTACTGATTTAAAAAAGAGAAATAGAATATTTCAACTATTATATTCTATCTTTATGACACATCAGTACTAGTTGTACAGAATATGACATAGTAGGACATGCTTTACATCAGTGGTTCTCAACCAGGGGTACGTGTATCCCGGGGGGTACTTAGAGGTCTTCCAGGGGGTACATCAACTCATCTAGATATTTACCTAGTTTTACAACAGGCTACAGAAAAAGCACTAGCGAAATCAATACAAACTAAAATTTCATACAGACAATGACTTGTTTATATTGCTATATATACTATACACTGAAATGTAAGTATAATATTTATATTCCAATCGATTTATTTTATAATTATGTGGTAAAAATGAGAAAGTAAGCAGTTTTTCAGTAATAGTGTGCTGTGGCACTTTTGTATTTTTATGTCTGATTTTGTAAGCAAATAGTTTTTAAATGAGATGAAACTTGGGGTATGCAAGTCAAATCAGACTCCTGAAAGGGGTACAGTAGTCTGGAAAGGTTGAGAGCCACTGCTTTACATGATGCAACATGTCATTATGTAAAAATAATAAAAAAAATACAAAAAGTGAAACATTCATAAAATAAAATAAAATATCAACATTTTTCTTTTAAAAAATTTCCCAAAAAATTGTTTACAAATATGTTCACAGGAAAATTCATTGAAATCGGTACAATTTCATGACAAATTTCTGTTTAGTAAAAATGCCACATTCCAACAGAAAAGTGTTTTGACAAAAAAAATCTGAGCAGTTCTACTTCTAAGTGACCTTCCCTGGGCCCTTGCAAGGTTTGAAAGTGTCAACAGGACACCTTTCACAGTTCAGTGGTACAGTGCCCTCCACTACCTTCGTAATGGAGTATTTCGTCCGGTTTGGAGTTTTTTTTTATTGAAATATTTACTTTCTATTCCTTTTCTTAATGATAGTGGAGAGACAAGGTGATGTACCTCACCCAGTGCACTAAATGCCCCAACAATAACTATGTGGGTGAAACAAATCACTTTGCTCTTGAAGGAACTCACACAGGAAAATGATAAAAGACACAAACATCACATCACCTGTGGAGGAACACTTCTCACAAAGCAATATCTGACCTGTCAGTCCTTGTCCTCAAAGGAAACCTGCACAACACCTTCAAAAGATGAGCCGGAGAGCTTAATTTCATAACTCTGCTAGACCCTAAAAATCATTGTCTTAATAAAGAGACTGGATTTATGGCTTGTTACAACAGTCTGTAACCCACTAACCTCCTTTTTTTGTTCTATGATTGGAGGGGTGTTAACTGGCCACTTCCCCTTGAATGGTCTCTTGCAATATGTGTTAATGGCTTATGCTAAACAATCTGTTCCACCTTGTATGTAGCTGTGACACTCTGCGTACCTTTCCCAGAGCTCTGCGTAGCTTAAAAGCTTGTCTCTTTCACCAACAGAAGTTGGTCCTATAAAAGATATTACCTCACCCACCTGTCTTTCTAATACCCTAATCAGGGCCGGCTCCAGGGTTTTGGCCGCCCCAAGCAGCCAAAAAAAAAAAAAAAAAAAAC